>NC_071992.2:37025729-37336875 GCF_028885655.2 Pongo abelii
TGCAGTAATGGTCCCTATTCATCAACTTGGCTTTTTTTTCTGGCAATTTTAGAGGATTGTCTGTCGATTTCACAGTTAGGGGAGCAGGTATATTATACCGAGCAATTTTATAATCTACAATTTTCTTATCTATTAGGTTCTTTTGTCGTCGACCTACGTGCAGTGAATTTAAGGATGACTTGGAAAGATAAAACTTGTATACAAATTTCTGGGATTGTTCTGGTAGTTCCGGGTGGGGTCTAGAAATCTAATTTTTGAGCAAATTTGACTCAAATCTAATTTTTGAGCAACTTTGACTCAGTTGATCCCTATGTAGCTGTTCCAAAGACCACACTTTGGGAAACGTTCCCCTAGAGTCACTAGGTTTGCAGGTCCCATTACTTAGGAATAACCTTGACCTGGGTTCTGCTTAATTACCAGTTTGGACTTAGGTTCAAAGAGCTGCAGAACAAAGGGTGGAGACAAAGCCCAGGAGAGTCCGCCACAGGCCCTTAATACATTCATCTCCATGCCTGGACTGGCTGTCCCTACACTGGGAAGCAAGGCTCATTTCCATGAGTAGAGAGAAAGTTAAGAACAAGTTTCTAGGAAAGTGAAGTTTCCTAACCTCTTAGATATGTCCATTCTAATGGTCAGAATATCACTCATTTCCTATGAGCTATTGAATATTATTAAGAAAGATAAGGTGATTAATATCCTGATTGGGATCTGCAGTCTCAAAAGAGTAGGTTTAATCTCTTTCTGTTACGGTTCAGAAATCCTAGAGTATCTTTGATTGATGCTATTCTTTAAGGCTGTTAGGCATACCAAAACAATTTGTATATTTTTGTTATTATTCCTATCAAGTCCCCTACAATCCCACTTTTAAGGAGCGCATGATATAAGTCCCAAGAAGAACCCTGTGATAGTTCAATCAATTGCCAAGCAACTGTATATAACGTGGCTGAATTTGCTTGCTACCAGCCATACTCTATTTGCGATCAAAATTTGCACCTTGGTGCACTTGAAAAAAATAGACATACTGCAAAAAATCAAATACAAAATTGGTCTTTTAAGTTTCTTGGTAAAATGGATGATGGGAACTATTACATTATGTGCAGCATTTCACTTAATGTATCTGTTTTCCAAAACGGTTTAATAAAATCCTCAATCTACTAAACAAAGCCCCCCCAGTATAGTATTTAGGGGAGACAAACCATGTATGAAACTCACAACTACCCCAGTAAAGTGAGGAAGTTTCCTTTTAAAAATTGGGCCTTGTGTTTAGTTAAGCTTGCAAGTCATGACTGCTTCTGTGAATTAAGAGAGATTTTTCTCTCTTCATTAACCATTAGCTCCTATATGTTTCTTTCCTTTGGAATCTAAAATAAATCAAATCAGGAAATATTTTTAGCTTTTGAGTTGATTAACTGTTTTGCCAACATTTATAGCAGGTATTTTTTAGGACCTATGGGAGCAATTTCTTAAAATAAGTACTTACAAGTTGCCTGCTATTTGCCTAAAGTGATCCTTCACCTTAAAGCGTAGTGAGATGACTGAATGTCAGTGCTATTTCTTTGATGGCCAACAATGATCCTTTCTCTAAGGGCAGTAGCCTCACTCATTTTAGATGACATTCCACAGTAATAGATCTTGTCTGACACTTAACCCTTTTAAAAGTCAGTAGAAATAGAGGCTCCTGTTGTGTTAATGTCTATAGGAGAATCAAATGTGCTCAGGGAGGCAATTGCTCCTTGTTAAGGAAAGTCTTAGTCTTCACGGAGCCTGGTTTTTAATGTTTTTCAAAAGTTCACTGGTCAGAGTGGATAAGCCTGTCAGTAAATTGCCCATATTAAAATTTAATTGTATTATTTTTGTAGAATTCTGGGCTACTTCATGCATTTGACTTTCTCTAACACCAAATGTAGAATATTAGAAACAAAAGTCAAAAAAGACAACAACAAAATCCTGAAATATGAAAGTATAATGGGTATTTAGAGATGAAGGCGTTTCATCTCTTCATTTTACAAATGAGGAAAATGGATTCCAGAGAGAAGTATCACTGCTCTCTAAATATACACTTTTTAATGACTCTGTTTTTCCTACCTTTACTTGGCTTTTCAACTCTTTTTTTCCACTTAAGCAGCCTCTATATACTCCAAAGCATTAATTCACAGACTGCAGGTCCATAGCAGTTTGTTCAGATAATACATATCTGTAGAAGAGTATCACGATTGTGTTAAATGATTGGTTGCATGTTCATCTCTCTAATGGTAGGCAGAAGCAGTCCCTTAATTATCTTTCTATTTTCAGTTCTAACTACAATTGGAAGATAGAAGTTATGAAACTCTGAGTGACTTGATCAATGACATATAAGTAGCCAAGAGAACCGCAGAATTTTTTTTCAACTCTCTCCAGCTAGCACTATTTAGACTTCACTCTGTTGACTCAGAGATGGTAGAAGAATTGGCATTGTCTCTTACTCTTCTCTTTTTGTCAAGATACATCTGGAAAAGGTACAAAGTGTTGAAAAGAGCAGACGCATTCTTTTTTTTTTTTTTTTTAATGACACTGCATCTCATCTTTACGTAAAAGATAAAGGGCACTGGGATTTAAACAGCATAGGAGTAATGTGCTGGTCACTGTCTGCTTGAGAAATTACTCAGGTTATCTGAATCTCCTTTCCTAAAAGGGTTATTGTAAAACTTAAATGAGATTATATTTGTACAGCATGGGCAGACAGTAGGTGTTTTGTAAAGGTACTTCTCCCTTATCTTCTCCTATAATTTGACACTTTATAATTTCCAGTTTTTTTAACACACATTATCTTATTTAGGTCTTATTACAGCCCTGTGAGATGGGCAAGAGAGGTATTATCCTTTAATTATAGACAAAGAAAATGACATGCTTAAGATATGGTTCTGAGAAAATAAAATCAGACATTTTGTGCTTCTATTAACACAGTACCCATCCAGTGGCAAGAATCGAAGCTAGCTATTTCCATGTCTAAAATATAGGATAAACAAAAGCTCCCTCTTCCATGGATACCAGAAATTCCCTTGCAAATTCCAAGAGAATCTAAGATGAACTGTGGAGGAGGTCTCAGAGGTAACCAGTGTCCAGCTGGACAAGGACTAGTTTGAGTCAGGCTATCGATGTGGAAGAATTATAATGAAATGCAACAGATTAACATAAATCAAACGGGGAGGTTATTATTACTAATTTGTAAGTGAAATATACAAGCAGATCTTTGTACATACCACGGAGACACCCCAGGTCACAAATGGCCAATATTTTCTCTGAGTAGGTCAATCCATTAATTTATAGTCCCAGTCTTAACCAATGGTCTCAAACACATGTGGATAGCTGATATCCCCAAGAAGTCCTATCATCCCTCATGTAACAGAGAAGGTGGAAGTCAGATTGCTGAGGTGCAATGTTACTGCGATTATTTTAAGCAAGGGTGGTGGTAGAGAGAATTTATATTCTTCTTTAAACAAGACGCAAAGCTAGTAAGTGACCACAGGTCTTTAATTGAACTGTTGTGGAAAAGGAACGTGAATAAATATGTGCTTAGCTAAAGCTGAGACAGGGCAGTGCCCACAGTTGCATGATCCAGTTGTTATGCCTTAATATGGTGCTCACATAGAAGTGGTAGGCTCACATAGAGTGGATGTGGGTGAAGCCCTTTGTCCACAGCTGTCACTGTGTGCAGCCCCAGTTTTCAGACATTCTCATTTCACCTAGGTGTGATCAGTAAACACATGAAGGTGATTTTCAGTTTGACCAATAACAGTAGCACTCTGTCAGTGAAGCGAGGTATTTTATGATGTTTCTGACCTCCCATTATATCTGAGGATGTGCTAACTCTGACTTTACCTGGGCACTGCCAATAGGAAAAGCGGCCTGGTAGAATTTCTGTTCACCTTTAAAGACATACATATGGTTTCTCTTTTAATTTCTAGTTATCATTTCTCCTCCTTAACTTTATCATGCTTTGGACAACATCCTACGATTCTCCTTTCCAAGCCCTGAAATAAAATGCAATTGAAATTGAAGAATATATTTAGACCTAGAGTTGGAAAGACATGATAACATTCAAAAGGGTCCTGGAGCCCTAAAGTCTTCTCAAGTGTTAAGTTTCATAGGAGCCAGCTTTTAACCATTTTTCTTTCATTGTCATTCCTCCTACACCTGAACATTTTGGACATCTAGAATCAAGAAGGAAGGGTGGGTAGGACAGCATTAGACTATGGGGGTGCTTCTGGTCTTGGGAAGCAAGACATCCGATATTTAAAAATTGATCATGAAAATAAATCAATTTAGATGCACGAAAACCTCAGGTCATTTTTAAAAAAATAAACATAATAGTTTTAGATTTACAGAAAAATTATAAAGATAGGGCGGTGAGTTCCCATGTACCCCACACCCAGTTTTCCCTATTTTTAACACCTTACATTAGTAGGATATATTTGGCACAATTAATAAACTGATGTATATTATTAAAAAAAATTAATAGAAATGATACTAAATCAATAATTGATATTAATATAAATGAATATTCTCAAGTCTATACTTCATTCACATTTCCTCAGTTTTTTTCTAGTATCTTTTTTCTGTTCCAGTATTACTTCTAGGACAACACATTGCATATAGTAGTTGTGTCTCCTGAGGCTTCTTTTGGTTGGCACATACTTTTAGATTTGTTGTTGTTTTTGATTATCTTAACCACTTTGGGGAGCATTGGCCAGGTATTTTGTAGAATGTCTTTCAGCTGGAATTTGTCTCACATTTTTCTGATGGAGTTATGGGTTGGGAGAAGACCAAAGATGTACATTGACATTTCGATCATATCATATCAAGGGTAATACTATCAACATGACTTATTGTTATTGACTGCAGCCTCGATCACCTGACTGTGGTAGTGTTTGTCATGTTTTCTATTGTAAAATAATTCTTTGTCATCCTTTCCATACAAAATCTTTGGAAGGAAGTCACTGCGTGCAGCCCATACTTAGAGAATAAGGAGTTTTACTCCTTTTCCTTGAGAGCAAAATATATGTATGGACTATGTGAAATTTTGTGTGAGAGATTTGTCCATTCTGCCCCATTAATTTATTTGCTCATTTCTGTATAACTATGAAATTTCATGAATATTTATGAGATATTGGAATATGATACATGCTGTTATTTATTTTGTTGTCCTAATTTTTTCAGCTTTAGACATGTCTCATAGCTTAAAAGAAAGTTTTCCATAAACTTTTTTTAAAAATAGGTATTATATTTATATATATATATTTTTATTATACTTTAAGTTCAGTCATAAAAGAATTATGAGTTCATGTCCTTTGTAGGGACATGGATGAAGCTGGAAACCATCATTCTCAGCAAACTATTGCAAGGACAAAAATAGGTATTTTATTTTATTTTATTTTATTTATTTATTTTTAATTTATTTATTATTATTATACTTCAGGTTTTAGGGTACATGTGTGCAATGTGCAGGTTAGTTACATATGTATACATGTGCCATGCTGGTGCGCTGCACCCACTAACTCGTCATCTACCATTAGGTATATCTCCCAATGCTATCCCTCCCCCCTCCCCCTGCCCCACAACAGTCCCCAGAGTGTCATGTTCCCCTTCCTGTGTCCATGTGTTCTCATTGTTCAATTCCCACCTATGAGTGAGAATATGTGGTTTTTGGTTTTTTGTTCTTGTGATAGTTTACTGAGAATGGTGATTTCCAATTTCATCCATGTCCCTACAAAGGACATGAACTCATCATTTTTTATGGCTGCATAGTATTCCATGGTGTATATGTGCCACATTTTCTTAATCCAGTCTATCATTGTTGGAGATTTGGGTTGGTTCCAAGTCTTTGCTATTGTGAATAGTGCCGCAATAAACATACGTGTGCGTGTGTCTTTATAGCAGCATGATTTATAGTCCTTTGGGTATATACCCAGTAATGGGATGGCTGGGTCAAATAGAATTTCTAGTTCTAGATCCCTGAGGAATCGCCACACTGACTTCCACAAGGGTTGAACTAGTTTACAGTCCCACCAAAAGTGTAAAAGTGTTCCTATTTCTCCACATCCTCTCTGGCACCTGTTGTTTCCTGACTTTTTAATGATTGCCATTCTAACTGGTGTGAGATGGTATCTCATTGTGGTTTTGATTTGCATTTCTCTGATGGCCAGTGATGGTGAGCATTTTTTCATGAAACTACCATCAGAGTGAACAGGCAACCTACAAAATGGGAGAAAATTTTCACAACCTACTCATCTGACAAAGGGCTAATATCCAGAATCTACAATGAACTCAAACAAATTTACAAGAAAAACACAAACAACCCCATCAAAAAGTGGGCAAAGGACATGAACAGACACTTCTCAAAAGAAGACATTTATGCAGCCAAAAATAGGTATTTTAAAAATAAATATTTATTGAACATGTACTATGCATAAAAATTATGCTAGGACAGAAGATATACAAATTGAATGAAGTATTGATATCACCATCAAGGAACTTGCAACTCTAGGAGACAGGGAATCTCAAATAAATAACCTTCATGCAAGCAAGATACAGGCAACCCCAAACCCAAATTCCAGATCCACAAATTAATAGCCTTGTGACACTGGGTAAGTCACTCCATCTTTCTCAGATTAAAAATATTCTGAAAAAAAATTACTTCATATAGTTATTTAGAAAATCAAATTAATATAATTTAAAGTGAAAAAAGGGTAGTAGATCACTGGTTAAGAATCTAGCCTTGGAACAGCTTTGGTTCACACCCTGCTTTTCCCAATACTAGGTCCATGACCAGCAGAGCTAATTTGGACTTGTTTACTAACCTCTCAGACCTTAGATTTCATTGCCTATGAAACAGGAAAATAGAAAAAGCAGAGGATGGGGCAGGCTTATGGGGTTATCAAGAGCTCTGATTTGTTTACTGCAAGTTTATTATTTATCTTAAAAGGCAGGTGATTATCCAGTGAGAATTTGTAACTGGAGCTATAGGTAGAGGAAGCACAGGCCTATGTGTGATATTCCAAGTCACCATTAGAGGGAAGGCAAAGATCTGATGAGTAGGAGGGAACTCAACTATCTTTGTAAGGCTCTGTAGCAACTGCCAATGGTCTGGTGACTGCTTGAGCCCACCACAGAGCAGCTTCCGCTTGTTGCATGAAAACTTGCACTGAGACTCCAGAAATAAAAACACAGAAGCAGGAGACAGGTTGTAGGAAACTCTGTTCTTTGTCTGTTTTTATAATTTCAACTTTTATTTTACATTCAAGGGGTACATATGCAGGTATGTTACATGAGTGTACCACATGAGGCTGAGGTTTGGGATATGAAGGATCCCAGCACACAGAAAGTGAACATAGTATCCAATATCCCCTCCCTCTGCCCTCTAGTAGCCCTCAGTGTCTATTGCCCCCATCTTTATGTCCATGAGGACCTACTTCCACTTAAAAGTGAGAATACTGCTTATAAGCAGTATTTGGTTTTGTTTTTCCTGCTTTAATTTGCTTAGGATAACAGTCTTTCACTGCATCCATGTTGCTGCAAAGAACATTGGTCCATTCTTTTTTTTATAGCTGCAGCTCCATGGTATACATGTACCACATTTTGTTTATCCAATCCATGTTTATAAGCACCGGGATTGATTCCATGTCTTTGCTATGATAAATAGTGCAGCAATAAACATACGAGTGAATGTGTCTTTTTGGTAGAATGATCTACTTTATTTCAGATACATACCCAGTAATGGGATTGCTGGGTTGAATGGTAGTTCTGTTTTAAGTTCTTTGAGAAGTCTCCACACTGCTTTCCACAATGACTGAACTAATTTAAATTCCCACCAACAGTGTATAAGTTTTCCCTTTTCTCCAAAGCCTAGCCAGCATCTGGTTTTTGTTTGTTTGTTTGTTTGTTTGTTTTTACTTAATAATAGTCATTTTGACTGATGTGAGATGGTGTGTCATTGTGGGTTTGATTTGCATGTCTCTGATGATTAGTGATGCTGAACATTTTTTCATATGTTTGTTGGCCACTGGCATGTCTTCTTTTGAGAAACATCTGTTCATGTCATTTGCCCACTTTTTAATGGGGTTGCTTTTTCCTTGTTGAATTAAGTTTTTATGGATTCTAGATATTGGTCCTTTGCTGAATGCATAGTTTGCAAATATTTTCTTCCATTATAGCTCACTGCAGCCTACCTCCTGGGCTCAAGCAATCCTCCTGCCTCAGCCTCCAGAATAGTTGGGACCACATGTGCATGCCACCACACTTGGCCAACTTACTGTTGATTTAAATGTTGGTCTCTCCATTGGAATCTAAGCTTCTTCAGGGCAGGGTCCATATCATCATAGCCCTAGATCCTAGCATTGTGCAGATACTGAGTAAATATTCATTTAGAAAAGAATGATGAGGCTGGGCATGATGGCTTATGCCTGTAATCCCAGCACTTTGGGAGGCCAAGGCTGGAGGATTGTTTGAGCCCAGGAGTTTGAGACTAGCCTGGGCAATATAGTGAAACCCCAACTCTACAAAAACATTTAAAAATTAGCCACATGTGATGGCATGTACCTATAGTCACAGCTGTTCTGGAGCTGAGGCAGTAGGATCACTTGAGCCTAGGAGGTAGGCTGCAGTGAGCTACTATTGCACCACTGCACTTCAACCTGGGCAACACAGTGAGACCCTGTCTCCCCTGCCCCAAAAAATGATGAATTCTGAAGATTTCATTATATAAATTATTAGGAAGCTTAGGTAGAGGATATAACAAAAGGAAACTGAACTTGGTAACCTCACTACAAACCCTCATTTCTGAGAGGTTGAGTGTGTGTCTGTGGCAATCGTGATATGAGGAATGACAAGACATGCAATTTCCTTTTTTATTGTTTTATAAGCCTGCTTTTTCTTTTAATTTCTCTTTTTCTCCCACAGGAATAAATGAAGTCCCAATGAGAAAAGCAAAGTCTATTTTTTTCAGAGCTTGCTATGCCAAAGGAGTCAACCACCATCACTTGTGTTTAAGCAGCGACTCAAAGCAGACAAAGCAGTGGTGAAGCATCATGATGGGTGAGGGTAGGTAGGCTTCAGATGTGCCCTGATTGGAGGCTGTTAGCATGGGAGAGCTGTGGGTGGACTTATCAGAAACAGGGCATCCTATTTCATTGGTTAAGGGTGCATATTTGACTTTCTCTGGTTGGCCCTAGGTTGGAAGTAGAGACAAGAAGTAGGGAAACTGTCAGTTATTAATGAAGCCCTGGCCATTGTGGGTCAATTGTTACAGAAGTTACTGTGCAGCTTCCTGGATTGTTACTAGAGAGAGCAATCTGGCTTCCCGTAAATCTGACTTACAGCATGCTGGCTTGTTGGGCCATTCATTGGAGATAAGGAGGTTTCACTTCCTGATCAGGTTGCTTCAGGCCATTTTTTTACAGGACCTGGTCGTTACCCATTTCTACGTTCAGTCTCTCTCTCTTCTTGTCAACTTTTCATCTCCTTTTCTCCAAATCTTTTTCTCATTTTTTCTAAATCTTCTCTTTATATTTATGTATTTTCTCAGGGCCCAGTAAAAATTAGGGAAGGGGAATGTGAAATGTGGTGAAGATTCAACTTATAAGGCAACAGGTTTTGTTCATTCACATCAAGTTTTGAAAATCTCTCATCTTAAAGGGTGGAGAATTTGGGCAATTTAGTGATCCTAAATGTGCAATAAAGTTTGTTTTTATGAACAATTATTAAATGCCATGGTGTTATTTGGCTATGTTCAAACACAACATTGAATCATTTTCTGTACAAGTTTCCCAGAAAATAGAACACTTAAAGTCTGCAAACATGATTCAGTATTTTCTGGATGTGAGATTGAACTGAGCACACTTCAGTTTCTCTTCTCTGGACCTGCCAACACATGGAACTATTTTGAGATGAGGCAGCAGAAAAAATTCATGTAGCCTCCAATATGTACTTATAAAATATTTTATCTTTTTCATTTTAGGGACTCGGAATGGAGCTTAAATGTGGCCATTTGGCCTAACAGTGTTTCCTATTTGAAGATGCATTCAGATCCAAAAATTAGACTTTAAAAAAAAAAAATGGGTGTTGGCGGTTGTGGTGGCTCACGCCTATGTAATCCCAGCACTGTGGTAGGTCGAAGTGGGCGGATCATTTGAGGCCAGAAGTTTGAGACTAGCCTGGCCAAAATGGTGAAATCCCATCTCTTCTAAAAATACAAAAATTAGCCAGGCATGATGTTGCATCCTGTAGTCCCAGCTACTTGGGGATACTGAGGCAGGAGAATCACTTAAACCCAGGAAGCAGAGGTTGCAGTGAGCCGATATCATGCCACTGCACTCCAGCCTGGGCAACAGAGACCCTGTTAAAAAAAAAAAAAAAAAAAAAAAGTGGGTGTTTTCTCTCTGTTTGGAAAATTGCCAACTGGAGCAGTAAACCAAAGTGAGCTAGTGAGCATCGAGAGAGAAAAGCTTGTTTAGATTAAGAGGTAGAGCTAATTTTTTATAGTACCCCTGATCTTGTGTAAAGAAGATCTATAATCAAAGAAAATATTTTATATTTATTGTAGGTTTGCTAAATTTGTGGATCATACTTTATTATAATACATGAAATTTATTATTTTTGCACTTATTTTTATTTTCTTGAGACAAGGTCTTGCTCTTTCACTCAGGCTGGAATGCAGTGGTGCGATCACAGCTTACTGCAGCCTTGACCTCACAGGTTCAAGCGATCCTCTCACCACAGCCTCCCAAGTAGCTGGGACTACAGGTGTGACCCACCATGCTTGGCTAATTTTCTCATATATTTTGTAGAGATCTCATAGAGGTCTCACTATGTTGCCCAGGTTATCTTGAATTCCTGGGCTCAAATGATCCTTGGCTTCCCAAAGTGCTGGGATTGTAGGCATGAGCCATCATACCCAGCCAAAATTTATTTTTAATGGCATTCTTCCTCTCTTCTGGAATTTTTTAAAGCCAATTAGGCATTGACACTGTTAGCTGTGAACACCTGCAGCATCTTCTCTGATCTGCTCTTTACCCAGCATAACACAGGATTTTTCCAAGGGAAGTGAGTATTGCCTTGGGTCTGTAAATCCAAGGAGGCGGGAGATAAGTTAGGCACCAGATCACAACAGTCTCCTACTGAACAAATGTACTTGAGAACAGCATTTTGGAAGGTGAACCAGCTGTGCAAGCTGAATCATTTTTCACAGCAATTTTACTAATGCTTCTCACCCCGAATTTTAAAAGCCTGATGAGTCACACTGAATGGCCAACTGCTTATATTATCAAGCAGAACAGAAAAGCATTTACATACATAGGCACAATACATTACTAGATCAACCAAATTAACTCCTACTTGTATAACCCTTCAAACTCCACACAGACAAAATAAATGGTCATTTAACCAGTAGGATCACTGGCAAATGTAACATTAAAATGTTGATTATTCTATTCCATCTCATTGTGTGCCTATGTTGTTCTTTCATGAAAGTAGTTAACCAACACCCATGAATCTGAAGGTGAGCAAAGGACTAAGTTAAGTTTCCTAATATGCTAAAATAATATCCATATGAGATGAGACATCTTCCTGGCACAGTTTACAAAGAAAACATGCTTCCTTTAACTTAAAAGAGGAAGAGAGTGGACTAAATGCTCTATGGATGGTGCACTGAGTCTAGAAAATCTTCAGCCTTATGAGAACCAGGTTTGTATGAGGCAACTTAAAGTCCTTTATAAAGAAATAGCAATATTACTGTGTTTGAAAGGAGGAAGCAGCTTGTTCCTGTGGCCATTCCATACCATTAGGATCATCACTCATCAGTTATGGTACATGGTACTTTTTGTCTTCAGAACATTTGGTGCATTTTATCAAATTTTCCACACATCACTAGAAGGCACAGTGGCCTATAACATCCTGTTTGTCACACAGTACTTTTGAAAAGTGTCTAGGGATTCTATTTATTGGATCATCAATGATAGGAACAGAACATCTATATTTATCATCATCTCTAAAAGAACAGGGTCAGTTATTTGCCCAAGACTTGAAAGTATTTTTTATAATAATCTCCAATGAAAAGATGTGATCATTTTCCATATTCTACTTCCTATGGCCATGTAATACTTCATCACTGTGTCCTTTGCTCTGCACCCAAATCATGTTATGTGCTGTGTCATCAAACACCTAGTATGGCGTCTGACCACCCATACTCCATGTTTACAAATAACGATATCACAAAAACAGGACAATGGAAATGAAATGCTAGGTAATATTATTGCAGAATCTGATAATCTGAGAGTTAAAGGCATCTTGAGGAATCACACATTCTAATGACATACCCCTTATACCGATGCTTGAACATCTCCAGCAATAGGTAACTCACTACCCTAAGTAGCATGAGGAGATGTCAAGTTCTGAAGCTGTTCGGGAACTAGGATATGAACATGCATGAAAAGGTGAGAGAGAAGTCTTGACCCTTTCAAGGTTGAGAAGTAAAACTGAAATTACCATACAAAATATGAACCTTTGTAGACCTATAGACTTAGCAAGTGGGTATACTAGGGAAACAAAATAGGCACAAGAATAGGAAGAGTCACAGAATTTTGGTTGGTTTTATATTCACTTGTGTTTGTGGTCTTCTATGGTTTGTTTATTTTATTTTGGCTTGGCTTGCATGTTGAAAAAAGCACCCCTTACTAAGAATTTACAAAAAATGCATTGGGGATTTAAATTTTTTATACCTGAATGGCTCAAGACCACCTATTTCCAAGCTAATAAAAAATATTGCTTGACCAATGACAATTCTGGGAAGCTTAGTATAAAATACAAAACCTCACAAACATCTCTAACGAAGCCATCTAAACAGCCTTGACAATCTCAACAACAAATCATTTCATAAACCAAAATTATAAAACACATAAGGAAATAATCTATTCTAAGTGAAAGAGAGCTATTAAAAATTGTTTTAAAGCTCTAAGATCTTTGTGTCTTTCTGGAGGAGGGAGCAGTATAAATTGTTTAATCTGAAAAGTCAAGCATACATGTTAAAAACTTAAGGGTTACTAAACCAACAGAAATAACAATATTTACTAAATTAGTATGGAGAGAATATATAACACTAAATCAGTGACAGTAAGTAAGAAAAAGAAGAAAACGCTAAAGGATAGAGAAAAGGGGAAACATGAAGCATCAAAAAGGAGGTTAAAAAAAAAGCACAAATAAGATGGAAGACATAAATCCAAACATATTAAGAATCAGTATAGAAGATAACATTTCTGAGAAGATGAAGTGTTTTCTCTCTATTTTTACCACTATTTATAACTGAGAACTGGGGACGTTATATATAAAATAAATAAAAGAAAATTCTGAAAGATGGAGAGAAGAAGAAGATGTGCTGAAATCCTCAGCACATAGGGAACAACACAGTAGTGAATTCCCTGAGTCGTCTTTTTTTGCTGCATATATCTTAGAAATGAGGTAGCTAGCAATCAAGAAACAGCAACAAGTGCGGAGAAAAAGAGCCCAAAAGAGCCTGCGCTGCCTTTAATCAAAGGACCAGGAAAGCAAGAACCTACAAAGACAGAAAACTTTCAAAAGATAATAACTCTACTCCACTTGTAACCAGAACCAAGTTCAGCTACTCACCACTCAAAAGCCAAACATGAGAGGCAAGGGTTGGTAGGAGGAAACTCAGGTTTAATACGAAAGTCAGCAGACCAAGAAGGTGTTGAGCTAGTGTTCTAAAGAACCATCTCAAATTTTAAAATTTATCATAGGGTTTTTAAAGGGAAACTTGGTATGGGAGACATGCAGGAGTAGTGCAGGATGCAGGGGCTGTATGACTTAGTTCTGTTGGCTATCTTGGATAATTACCCATCTGGAAGTCTGGTTGGCATTATCTTTTTTTTTTTTTTGTGAGACGGAGTCTCGCTCTGTCGCCCAGGCTGGAGTGCAGTGGCGCGATCTCGGCTCACTGCAAGCTCCGCCTCCCAGGTTCACGCCATTCTCCTGCCTCAACCTCCCGAGGAGCTGGGACTACAGGCGCCCGCCACCACGCCCGGCTAATTTTTTTTTTTTTTTTGTATTTTTTAGTAGAGACGGGGTTTCACCGTGTTAGCTAGGATGGTCTCGATCTCCTGACCTTGTGATCCGCCCGCCTCGGCCTCTCAAAGTGCTGGGATTACAGGCGTGAGCCACCTCACCCGGCCTGGTTGGCATTATCTTTACTTCTACCCCACGGTAGTGAACTAATTGTGACTCTCCCTAAGCAAGTGGATTCAGCAGTCAGGGCTCCGTGCGTGATTTGTTTCAAGATTAGCCTCTAGAACTTCTTAAGCAAGAACATAATTAGATAAGCATGCATTGCCAAAGGGGAGTATCTAGAGAGGGAAGGAACAAAGGAGTGAAAGGGCAGGAAAGGAAGAAAAAGAAAGTAGGTGATTAAAATATATTTTTAAAACTGAGGTCCCCAGTTACACAGTCAAACATCACAGAAGACACTATAACCAAACTCCCATTCGTATTAGCAAAGGTTGAGAGGGGAGCCTAGACTTCCACCCTCATGATGCTTTAGCAAGGTGTTCCAACACCCCTGTCAGTAATGCAAGAGATAGTCAAGTGGGAGCTGGGACTTTCAGCTCTGTGGACCAGTACCAAGACCTCCACCCATGAAGTATAGGAAGAGATTACGTGGAAAAACCTGGATTTCAATACTCACCCAAAACTAACAAGAAGCCCCAGTCCCTTTCTTTCCACTGGGGTGGCATCAAAGGAGGCCTACTGGAGAGTCAGGAGTTCCCCTATTGCCCACGAGGAGGCTCCTCTACCCACAAATGTCAATGGATGATGAGTGAGGACCCTGGACTACTACCTCCGCCTGGCAGTAATGAGGCGGTGTCTTCCCTGCCCTGCCAAAGCAGTATTGGACAAAGCCAGCTGCAATAGAAGTTTAAAATAAGAAAAGGAGCCTTGTAACACAGTATGAAAATATCCAAGTTTAAATGGAAAATCACGAATCATACCAAAAAATCACAAGAAACTCAGAGGAGAAAAAAAGGCAATTAATATATAACACCAAGATACCAAAAAATAGTAGAATTATCTAACAAGGATTTTAAAGCAGATATCATAAAAATGCTTCAATAAGCAATGAAAAAAATGCTGGAAACAATTGAAAAAAAATTGAGAGCCTCGGCAAAGAAATCAAAAGACTAAACAAAGTAATGGAAGATACATTTTTAAAAGAAGCGAAAGTTAAATTTTAGAACTGAAAATACAGTAACCAAAATAAAAATGACTGGGTTCAATAGGAGAATGGAGAGAACAGAGGGAAAAATCAGTGACCTGAAGACAGATCACTAGAAATTATCCAATCTGAGCCAGAGAGAGGAAATAAACTAAAAAAAGTAAATAAGCAAACAATCTGAAAGACATGTTGAACTATAACAAAAGAGTCTTCCTACGTTTGTTTTATATATAATGCCCAATGCGTCTAGTTGTACTTAGTGGGAGGCATCGGGAAAAGTATATCTACTCCATTTTCCTACCAGAGGAAGTTCTCTAGATTTCCTTGAGTCTTCTTATCTCCTGGAATAAAGTGTATATAACCGAGAGAAATTAACAGATACAGAGCAGCTTAGTATTCTTCCAAAGTCTGTTTACTAAATTTGAATTTCTTTTCTCCTATGTTTCTGATGCCTTACAAAGAGTAAATTGGAGGCCAGGCATGTGGCTCATGCCTGTAATCCCAGCACTTTGGGTGGCCAAGGCGGGCAGATCACCTGATGTCAGGAGTTTGAGACCAGCCTGGACAACTGTAGCCAACATGGCAAAACCCCGTCTATACTATAAATACAAAAATTAGCTCACCATGGTGGCAGGCGCCTGTAATCCCAGCTACTTGGGAGGCTGAGGCAGAAGAATCGCTCGAACCCGGGAGGCAGAGGTTGCAATGAGCCAAGATCATGCCACTGCACTCCAGCTTGGGTAACAGAGCAAGACTGTCTCAAACAACAACAAAAACAAGAGTAAATTGGAGAGTGTTCTAGGCAATGAAAGGCAAAAGAAAAAGTAGAATACATCATAAACTGACATCAAGATGTAGTGAATGGCCCCACAACATCCTAAAACTCCCTTCCAGAGACCATTTTTAGTTTGGCTTTCTTCAGCTTTTCAAGACGTTGCTTATATCTACCATCTGTTCAGGCAGAAGGGGGTCATACTTCCAGGACTTGGCAGTGTCAGTGGTCTCTGCTGGTGCACAAGCCTCTGGTCACTAGCTAACTACTCATTCCATTTGAATTCAGAAATCTTAAAACAATAACATTCTCTTGTTTACCCAGTCTTCAAAACACGGGGCACAAAGTAAGAAATTAAATGAAAAAGTGTGCTTTAATGAAGCAAGCACATACTAAGAACAGAATTCCAGAGTTCCAGTCCTAATTCTATTATGCCTCAACTTCTTATATGTAGAAGCTATTGTTTTTCCTTAAGAAATCATTTTTTTTTTCCTCCTGGGGAACATAAAAATCTTTGAGGTTGACAAAACCTTAGAGATTCAGTAGTGTAGCTCCTCAGCACAACCTAATATATCCCAATTTCTAGCTCCCAAACTCAATGAGTTACCACACTTCACTGCGGTTACACATAATATCTGCCTGTTTTAGGTCCCTGGAATTTAAACTAGAATAAATGCTAAGTAATCAGTTTATATGTGTGTATGTATATAGTATTTGTAAACATAATCTATATGCACTTTTTAAAAATGCAAGTATAAAATAGTTGTACAAGTGCTTTGATTTCTCAAAACCGCCATACATACCTATGGAAATGGTAATGTTATGTAAGATGAAGCTGAGTAGTTACGGTTACAGTTTTTCACCTCAGTGTATACTCCTACCTCTGCTGAAGGCAGAGTTAACTAGGGATTGCTTCAGGAAAATGAGTCACAACATTTTCTTTTTTCAGAGGCTGCTGCTCACCTTTCCAGCAAAGAATAAGGCTAGACAAGAGGAAAAAGCATGGAAGGGATTTGTTTTTAAGTGATCCAAACTCCGACTGTCAGCCTCAAAGCAAAAATAATATGCAAGACATAAATAAAAACAAATGATGACTTATCAGGACATTATTAGAAAGGGCACTGATAATTTTAACTATACCACTTATAAATTTTTCCTCCTTCTTTCCAGAATCAAGGCATAATCTATGGCCAACCAAACATGTGTATCCAGCAAGAATTCAGATAGATTTTATGTTTCTGAGATTTTTGTAAAAATGTTTCTGCTTTGACCAGAAGTAATTTAAATAAACATAAATTCACTCCAGTGACACACTCCACTTTCTTAGCGTCTTAGTTGCCTCATGAGCCCATTTGACACCTCTCTCTCTCTCTTACTCTCTCTCTAGACTAACACACTTCACAGTATATTTTCACAGTATATTGTGTGGATTTAAAAGTTAAATATATGGCTCAGATTGCATGTTAAGTTAAATTTGAGAAATTTGGGGTGAAATAAAGCTACAGGTCCATCTTTCTTCTGAGCTTTTAACAAAATTTAAAAGCTGCATCTCCTCTTCCACCCCACCCCAACACATACACACTTGAGCAAGGAATACCTTCAGGTGTCAAGAATGATACTAGTGTTCCTTAAAACTTAACTGGGGAAACCAAAGCCCTAGGCACACAAGTCAAGCTTCAATATCTAGCCACATTCATGAAAACTTTGCGTGAAAATATATATATATTTCATTTCTCCTTTCATATTGGAAAAATGTTCCACAGGGTGTGAGTGTGATATTGTCTGCCACCTGTGGTGCACAGCTTGGTGCTCATAACTTTCAGAAGCAAGCACCACCTATCCATTTTTCTCCTTATCTGCCTCAAAGCTTGCATCCTACAACATCTAACCTAGCTTTTGCATAGCTTAGAGTAGATGTGAGAAATCTCATCCTCAATATTCTTCTCCTTATTTTTCTTTTTTTAAAAATATCATGTAGCTCTTCATAGTTATAGATAACAAAGTCATGCTCATTGTAGAAAATTCATCAAAACCTAATATGTAAATTAAAATCATCTAACTTGATATTGTATAAAATTATCATAAAGTTTATATTAAGTAATAAATGCTTAATAATAATCAAGAAAATCATGAAAGAGAAGAACATGAATAAAAGTGATCTAGGATCTGCATTAACAGATATCAGAATAACTAAAATTCCACTATGATATAATCAATGTGATAGTGCATAAGAATGGACATATAGATTATTGAAACCAAATAGAAAATTCCAAAATAGATCCAAGTAAAAGCAATAATTTAATATATAACAAGAAAATATTTGGATTCAGTGGGAAAAGATAATTTATTTAATAAAGGATGCACAGAAAATAGCTGTGCATTAAGAGAAAACTAAAATTATATCCCTTTATCACACCATACACAAAAATTAATTACAAATGGATTATACACTTAATTTTTTTATTGAAACAATTGAAACCCTTAACAGAAAATCTAGGAGATTGCATATTTAGAATCTAAGGAAGGGGAGAGAATTTTAACAAAAATAAGAAACCTATATAAAATTTACATATTTATATAATCAAATAAATATATAAATAAATATTTGAATACATAAATATGTAATTTTTATGTGCCAAAGTCTAAAATAAAAAAAAATAGGCAAATGATTGGCTTTGGAAAAATAATGTAGATGACAAACTATTATAAATGCTTATATTTGTAAAGACACAGGGATTCTTAAATGATACAGGAAAAATACAAACAACTCTATAAATAAACAAAAAAATAGCACAAACAATTCACTGAATAGAAAATTCTAGTGACAAAATTAATAGTAATTATGGAATTTATCTCAAAGTAACCATAAAGTATAACTTTATACCACTAAAATTAGCAAACATTTTTAAAAGCATTGTTTTTATTGTTGGCAGAGATATGCAATGGAAATGTAAATTGTTATCATCTTTGTAGAATATGGGAAAAAATCTGGCAAGAGTAATTAAAATCAAAAATACTTAAAATTAAAAATTAAAAACACGAAGTTTCTACTTTTAGTAGTATTTCCTACTGAAAAAATCTTCAGTGCATGTGAATATATGTACATAGATGATTACTGCAGAATTATTTATAATGCCAAAATAATGGAAATGAGTTTACTTCCACTAGGAATTACGAAGCTTGAAAAGGCATTTTTCTCACACCAACAATAAGAAAAATCTGGATAAACTAAATAAATCATAACTTCTCTTGAACTCATCAGGATAGTTTGACTAACCAAAGATGAGCAAGTCCCTTCCAGGAGAGATGAGACAAGTAGACTGACTTTTGTGGCAGAGCACAGGATGAGGATCACCATAGAAGCAGGTGAAAAGACATCAACTAAAATTGTAATAGATTACTGAAGACAGTGTCGTAGGATAACACAACAATATAGAACAAACAAAGGCCACGGACACAAGAGGTGACTGCATTCATTTGAAGGCTCTTTTCCACGGAATCTCATCAGGTGGTCAAAAGAAATATTCGTGTAAGGACAGGGGAGCAGAGGGATCCCACACACATATATCTACTTATTAGTGCAGATGGGCTGGAGGGGATGCAGTGCTCCTGTGGAAAAGGCTCAGAGCCTTACTGCCCTCAATCCCCTAGATATTATCTCGTTTGAAACTAAATCTTTAGGGTTCCTTAGAGGGGTAACAAATGCCGCCACCTTCAGGGCACATGCAAAGACCCATGATGGCTGGTGAGAAGATAAAAGGAAAAACAAAAGAAAGTAACACTTTGATGCTGGTGGAGAAGTCAAAAACAAAATCAAAAACAGTGTCTTAAACCCTATATCAATGCCATTGGAAGTTACTTACCACTAAGTGATGTACCAGCAAATCTCTCTATAGGAGATTTTTCTACAAATACAAAGAAGACCTTGGCTGCCATGGAGAGAAGAGACAGGAAGGCTGAGACAGCCTTACCCTCAATTCTCAGACACACAGGGCCTGACTCAGACTGAGGCTGGACCAAAGTCACCACCACCACCCTGAAAAAGTACTGAATAAGAAGAACAATAGTTACTATGGGAAAGAGGAAAGAGCTTGGAGATCCACATTCTCTGTGTACATGTAGACAGGGACAAGTGGAACACAGCCACTAAGAAAAGCCCCCTGGGCCGGGTGCAGTGGCTCAGGGCTATAATCCCAGCACTCTGGGAAGCTGAAAAAGGCAGATTGCTTGAGGCCAGAAGTTTGAGACCAGCCTGGGCAACATGGGGGAAACCTTGTCTCTAGAAAAAATGCAAAATGAACCAGGCATGGTGGTGCACACTAGTGATCCCAGCTACTACTACTCGCGAGACTGATGTGGGAGAATTTCTTGAGCCCAGGAGGTGGAGGTTGCAGTGAGCCAAGATAGCACCATGCACTGAAGCCTGGTCAACGGAATGAGCCCTGCCTTAAAACAATAATAATAATAATAATAATAATAATAATAATAATAATAATAATAAACGAAAACCCCTCTGGTACCATAGCACCCTCCCTAAGCACAAGGCAACAGGTCTTTAACACTGGAGGATTGTTGTTGTTGTTTTGAGGGGTGGGTAACAGCTTTATTCAGCTGGTAACAGTTCATACAACATATAATTCACCAATTTAAAGTTCACCGTCCAATGACTGTAATCCATTCACAGAATTGGATTAACCATCATCACAATCAATTTTAGAATCTTTTTATCTACCCCCACAAAAAACCTGTATACCATTTAGATATTACCTCCAATCTTCTTACTTCTCTTTCCCTCTCCCACCCATCTCTTGACAATCATTAATTTATTTTCTGTCTCTACAGATTTGCACATACTGGACATTTCATATAAATAGAATTATACAGTATGTGGCCTTTTATGACTGATTTATTTCACTTAGCATATGGTTTTCGAGGTTTATACATAGTGCAGCATGTATAAATATTACATTACTATTTAGAGCCAAATAATATACACATTTTGCTTATTTATTCAATTGTTAGTGGACATGCGAGTTGTTTCCACTGTTAGGCTATTATGAATAAGATGCTATGAATATTCATGTAAAACCCTTTGTGTGGACACATATTTTCTTTTGTTGGGCGGTATATTAGGATTGAAATTGCTAGATCAAATGGTAACTTGATGATTAACTTTTTGAAGAACTACCACATGGTTTTCCAAAGTGGCTGCATTATTGTTATTCCCACCACCAGTGTACGAGCATTCAGATTTACCCACAACCTTGACAACACTTGGTTATCTGTATTTTTTATTACAGCCATCATAGTGGATGAGAAATGGCTATTCATTGTGTTTTTCATTTGCACTTCTCTAATGACTAATGATATTGACGTTTTTTCATACATTTATTGTCCAGTTGTATATCTTTAATGGAAAAATGTCTATATAGATACTATCCCCATTTTAAATTGGTCTGTCTTTTTATTATTAAGTTGTAAGAGTATTTTATATGTTATTTATACAAGACCCATGTTAGATATATAATTTGCATATGCCTTCTCCCATTCTATGAGTCATTTTTTCATTTTACTAATGGTATCCTCTGAGGCTCAGTTTTTATTGTGATGAAGACCAATGTATATATTTTTTTCTTTTGGTGATTGTGCTTTTGATATCATATCTATGAAACCAATGTCCAATGTCATGTTATATCCAAGATGATGTTTATGAACTATCCAATGTCATGAAGATTTTTTTGTATATTTTCTTCTGTATGTTACAGTTTTAGCTCTTAGATTTAGCTCTTTGATTCATTTGAGTTAATTCTTGTGTGTGGTGTGAGGAACAGCTCCAATCCCCCTTGCCCTTTTTTTAGCATTTGAATATCCAGCTTTCCCAGCTCCATTTTTTGAAAAGGTTTTCTCCACATTAACTTATTTACCATCATTTTTTAAAAAATCAATTGACCATAAATGGATAGGCTTATTTCTGATCTCTCAATTTTATTCCCTCAATCATAGTTTATAGTTTACTCATATACCAGTATCACACTGTCTAGAGCTAAATGATAGCACAGTCTAAAGCTACATGATAGCTTTCTAGTAAGTTATAAAATGCAGAAGTTTGAGTCCTGAAAATTTGTTTTTTGTTTTTTGATTTTCTTTTCAAAATTGTCTTGGCTATTCTGAGTCCTTTCATTTCCATACAGGTTTTAGGATCAACCTGTCAATTTCTACAAAGAAGCCACCTGGAATTCCTTTTTTTTTTTTTCGAGACAGTTTCTCTCTTGTTGCCCAGGCTGGGGTGCGATGATGCGATCTCTACTCACCGCAACCTCTGCCTCCCAGGTTCAAGAGATTTTCCTGCCTCAGCCTCCTGAGTAGCTGGGATTACAGGCATGTGCCAGCACACTTGGCTAATTTTGTATTTTTAGTAGAGACGGGGTTTCTCCATGTTGGTCAGGCTGGTCTCAAATTCCTGACCTCAGGTGATCCGGCCACCTCAGCCTCCCAAAGTGCTGGGATTACAGGCATGAGTCACCGCGCTAATTGCCATCTGGAATTCTAAAAGATACTGTGTTAAATCTCTAGATCACATTGGGGACTCTTGATGTCTTAACAATACTGTCTCCCCATCCGAGAGCATGTAATTTATTTAGTTATTTAGATATTGTTTCATTTCTTACAACAAGTTTTGTACTTCAAAGTACATGTTTTACACTAATTTTGTAAAATTTATTCCTGAGTATTTTTATTCTTTTTATGCTATTATAAATATAATTATTTCACTCATTTTATTTTCATTATGTTCATTGCATGTGTATAGATACAGAGCTGGATTTTGTATATTAGTCTTGTGTCTTGAAACATTTCTGAGCTCGTTTATTAGTTCTAAAAGATTTGTGGTGGATTCCTCAGAATATTCTATATACAAGACATGTTGTCTGTGAATAGAGATAGCTTTGTATTTCTTTCCAATCTGAATGTCTTTTATTGGTGTTTATTATGTGTTGCCCTGTGTAAAATCTCCATTACGATGTTAAACATATGTGATGAGAATAGACATCTTTGTCTTGTTTCTGATGTTAGGGGTAAAACATTTAGTCTTTTAACATTAACTATAAGGCTAGCTGTGAGTTTTTCACAGATGCCTTTTATCAGGTTAAGGAATAGTGTGTTGAGTGTTTTTATAATAAAAGGCCACTGAATTTTAGCAAATGCCTCTCTGAATTATTGAGATTAGAATGTGGGTTTTGTTTTTTATTCTGTTGCTATGGTATGTTACATTTATCAATTTTCAAATATTAAATCAACCTTGCATTTCTTGGATAAATCTCAGTCATGGTGTATAATTTTTATATGTTGCTTGATTCGATTTGCTGCTACCTTGTTGAGACTCTTTGCATCTATGTCCGTAAAAGGTATTGGTCTGTACTTTTCTTTCACATCTTGACCCGGTTTTAGTATCAGGGAATAGATTAAAAGTATCCCTCCTTTTCTATTTTTTGTTAACAGTTGGTGAAGAAATTCTGTTAATTCTTCTTTAAATGATTGATACAATTCTAGAAAATTTTTCAGCCATTTGATGGACTAAAGATAGTCATAACATACACAAACCCAAATTCAGAAGCTTAACTCGTGAGTATTTTTACAATGACATAGAGGTTTGCCTATTATCAGGTATAAATATTATTGAACTGAATCTCTACTGTTCTCTACTGTTTAACCAAAACTACAAGCTGAAAAAAAAAAAACCCACAAAAATACAACCCGTTGTCAAGAGAAAAAGCAAACAAAAGAACCATATCCAGAGATACCCAGAGATTGCAACTATCAGACAGTGACTTCCAAAAAAACTATAAAAAATATGTAAAAGATAATTCTTTTTTTTTATTTTTTGAGACAGAGTCTTGCTCTGTCGCCCAGGCTGGAGGGCAGTGGCATGATCTTGGCTTACTGCAAGCTCCACCTCCTGGGTTCATGCATTCTCCTGCCTCAGCCTCCCGAGTAGCTGGGATGACAGGCGACCGCCATCACACCTGGCTAATTCTTTGTATTTTTAGTAGAGATGGGGTTTCACCATGTTAGCCAGGGTGGTCTTGATCTCCTGACCTTGTGATCCGCCTGCTTCAGCCTCCCAAAGTGCTGGGATTACAGTGTGAGCCACTGCGCCCAGCCTAGGATAATTCTTAATAACATGAAACATACCTAAGTAAAGGGTGAATTTCAGATGAGAGAGGAAAATCGTAAGAAAGTGTAAGATGAAAATGCTATAAATCAAAAAGGAAAAGAATAGTGATAAAAGAGATAATGAATGCCATTGATGAACACAGTCAAGTGAATTATAATTGGATTTGAAAATGGGCCAATATAAATTTTCGAAACTAAAAGACAAAAAGAAAAATTATTTGAGTTTGAAAGTGAGGACAGAGTCTCTAAGAACAGTTAATTAATGACAAAAATTCTAATATCTATGTAATTGCAGACCTCAAAAGTAATGTTGAAGAAGTAATGTTTTAAAATACAAGAGCCAAGCATTTTTTTTTTTTAATTAATGATAGTTACTAAAACTCAGGCCCAAGAAGATAGGAAAACTCCAAACACATGAATAAATATTTAAAGAAGAAAACAAAACACGTAGAATTATTTTATTAAACTACTGAAACTTAAGTGTTTTTAAAAGCTAAATATTTTTTAAAAGATATAAAACATACAGAAGAAGAAAGGTAAGAATTGCAGTATACTTCTCACCAGAAACTGTGAAAACCAGGAAACATTGAATTGACACTCTTAAAGTATTACTTAAAAAAATTAACTCTCAATCAATAATTAAATATCCTGTAAAACATTTTTAAAAGGCTTTTTTACAAACATGTGATGAGAGAATGCATGACCAGAAGACATATGACATAAGAAATAATAGTTGAAGTACTTCAACCAGTAGAATATCATATCAGACAGAAATGTTGATCTACAAAAAACAGTTTTCCAAAAATGGCAATATCAGAGATAAATATATAATACTTAAATTGTTTTTAAAATTGTCTTAAATATTATGGATTTAAAAAGGTAATAATAATGCATGTTGGGAGTTATGATATACATAAAAATAAAATGTGTGATAATATCACATTCAATTTAAGAGGAAAATTGGAAGTATATTGTTGTAATGTTCTTGCACACCATGTGAAATATTATATTATTTGAAGGTAGGATGTGTGGAAAGTTAGAGGGTCTCCAAGATCACCTTCATGTTCAATAATTTTCTAGAACTCACAGAATTTACAAAAACAATTATATTCCCAGTTACAGTTTATTAGAGTAAAAGAATACTGATTCATAGCAACTAATGAAAGAGGCATACCAGGGACGGTCCAGGACTCAACAAGCATGAGATACCAGTTGTCTTTTCCTTATGTAGTTGTGCAGACAGTGCCTATTTCTCCCAGCAATGATGTGTGGCAACTGAAGGAGTTCAGTATTGCCAACTGAAGGAGTTCATCCAAACACTCAATGTCTAGTGTTTTTATTGGGGGTTGATTTCAGAGATATGGCTGATCAACCATACAGCTGACCTTAGTTTCCAGTTTCCCCAGAGGTTAAACTGATAACTGTCTGGCCCAAGGCCATAGATCACATGGGTAGAACAGGCTATCTAGAATGAACCAAGGACCTCATGTAAATAAAGACATTCTTATTAAGCAGGACATTCCAAGGATTTAGAGGTAACCTTCCAGAAGCCAGGGGGAAAGGGCAAAACCTTTATTTGGGCAAAATTAATCTTTTCTTCACACTGTAATAAATTGAAGAAGTATAATGCAAATGCTAGAACAGCACTAAAAATATTTTTGAAGGATTATTAATAAGGTAAGGGTAGAAAGTCAAATTATAAAATACACAGAAGCCAAAATCAGACAAAAAAATTAAAATGGAAGAATGAACACTTGGAACAAATAGAGAACAACTAGCAAGATGGTAGATTTAAATCCAACCTCATCAATGATTGCTTTAAGTGTAAATGGTCTAAATTCCACAACAAAAAGACAGAGATTATCATATTAGTTAAGAAAAGAAGACCTAACTATATACTGTTCACAAGAAATCTGCTTTAAATAGAAAAACGTGTGTTAGTCTGCTTTCTGTTGCTTATAACAGAATACCTGAACCTGTATAATTTATAGAGAAAAACAATTTATTTCTCACAGTTGTGGAGGCTGAGCAGCTCAAGGTCAAGGGGCCACATCTGGTGAGAGCCTTCTTGCTGGTGAGGCCTCTCTGCAGAGTCCTAAGGCAGCACATGGCATTACATTGTGGGGGCCTAAGTGTGTTAGGACATTAGCTCAGGTCACTCTTCCTCTTATAAAGTAACTAGTTCCCTTCCCATAACAGCTCTTTAAACCATTAATCCATTAAGCCATAAATGTATTAATCCATTCATGAAGACAGAGCCCTCATGATTCAATCACATCCTAGAGGCCCCACTTCTCAATGCTGCCACACCGGGAATTAAATTTCACTAAGAGTTTTAGAAGGAACAAATACTCAAGCCATAGAAACATGGATAGGTTAAAATTTAATGGATGGCTATGTATACATATATGCTAGGCAAACACTACTCAAAAGCTAGAGAGTCTATATGAAATGCAGTCAAAGTAGACTTTAGAACAAGGAATGTTTACTGGGATAAGTGGGTTAATTCACTAGGAATATCTAAGAATATTCTTAATATTATAATGATCAAGGGTCAGTTGATAAATCGGGTCAATTCACCATGAATACCTAATAATTCTAAGTGTGTATTCATCAATATCAAGCTTTTCTAAATAGATGCAGCAAAGATAAATAGAACTGAAAGGGTAAATATAAAAATCCACAGATATATTTGGAAATTTTGGCATTCCTCTCTGGAGTCAATAGAACAAAAAAATCAGTTTAGTAAACAGAAGAGTTGAACAACATAATTAACAAGCTTGACCTAATGTACATGAATGAAAAACTCCACCAAACAATACAATTTATATTGCTTTCAAGCACCAATTGAACATTCATCAGAGACATCATAATTAATAGTGGAAAACTAAATATTGTTATCTCTAAGATCATGAAAAGATAAGGATATTCACATATACCAATCCTATTCAACCTCAGTGGATGGCCTAACCAGTGAAATGAGAAAAAATACATAAAAATTATGCAGTCCAAAAAAAAGAGAAATAAAACTGCTTCTATTCACAGAAGGCATAAATCTTTATATAGAAAATAGTTAAATACGCTTTCTTTTCTTTGAGACAGGGTCTTGCCCTGTTGCCTGAGCTGGAGTACAGTGGTACAATCATGGCTCACTGCTGCCTCAAACTCCTGGGCTCAAGCAATTCTTTGTCTCAGACTCCTGAGCAGCTGAGACTACAGGCATGCACCACCACATCTGGCTAATTGTTTTAGTTTTTTGTAAAGATGGGTTCTCACTATTTTGCCCAGGCTAAAAAACTATTAAAAAAAAAAAAAAAAACTTCTACAACTAGTACATGAGTTTAGCAGGGCTCCTGGATATAAGATCACCACACAAAAATTATTTCTATTTTTATAAACTAATAATAAATGACAAAAAATAAATACTAATAAGAATTCTATCATAGCACCAAAAACACTAAATCTAAATCTTACAAAACATGGGCATAATTTGTATTCTGAAAGCTACATAACTTTAATAAGACAAATCCCTAGGATAGCCAGTCAAAAGATTTAATCGGCTATGAGGGGAAAAAATGGTATCCAGCATGAGACTTCACTGAAGAAATATTGAAAGCTAGAAGACGGTAAAACAGACAGAAACATTGGTAGAAAAAGAAGTGTTTCATTCTCTCTATCATGCCAGATGAATTGGGGAAAAAATAAAATGAAGAAGATATAAAGCCCAAAATAACATAAATAATAAGTTGGATATAGTGGATACTAATTGAATTCTGTCATGAAAACAGAGAATATTCATAAAACCTTCACAAAATTGACCATATATTAGGCTATAAAGAAAACTGTGGTACAAGGTTGAGAATAGAGGAAATACTAACTATATTATCTGAGTACATTGCAATAAAATTAGGTATTCCTAAGAAAGCCAGAAAACAGGAAACCCTATCACCTCTTCCTTTAAAAATTTTTGTGTTAAAGAGGAAAATAAAGAGGACATTTTAGAACATCCAAAAATAACATTACACATTAGATCATATAGGACATGACTCAAATAATTCTTTAAAAAAATCATGGTCTTAAATTTAAAATCACAAATATTAGTTGTCAAAATTGGGAGGGAAAAAATTGGTAGAATTAATAAATCAACCTAGGAGTCATTTTGGGGGTTGGGAGACAGATAAAACAATCTCAGAGACATTGTGTATAAAAAGCCAATTTCTGGAGGTTATGTATTATATGATTTCATTTATATAGCATTACACAAAATGTGGTATATACATTCAATAGAATATTATTCAGATATAAAAAGGAATAATGTTCTGATAAATGCTACAACATGGAGGAACCTTGAAAACATTATGCTAAGTGAAATAAACTAGCAAAAAAAGGGATACATATTGTATGTTTCCACTTCTGTGAGGACCTGGAATTGGAAAATTCATACAGACAGAGAAAGATCAGAGATTGCTATGGGCTGGGGGAACAAAAAAATGGGGCAGTCACTGCCTAATGAGTAGTTTCTGTTTGGGTGATAAAAAAGCTTTGGAAATTAATAGTGATGATGGAGACACAACATTGTGAATATAATTCATGCCACTGAATTGTACACTTAAAAACAGTTAAAACAGCAAAGTTTATGAGATCTATATTACAATGATCTTGTAGTATCAAAAACCATTGAATTGTACACCTTAAATAGATGAACTGTGTGGTAGGTAAATTACATCTTAATAAAGCTGTCAAAAAATCAAAATGCTAAAATTTTATAGATGGGAACAGTTTAATGATATCCAAGGGATACTAATGGTGAGGGTGACTATAAAAAAAAGTAGAACAAGAGAGTCCTGTGCTAGAACAATTCTGTGTCTTGACTGTGATAATGATTTATGGAATAAAATTGTCCTGAGCAACACACACACACACACACACACACACTAGTGCATATAAAACTATGAAAATCTGAATAATCTTTAGCCCGGCTACTATATTGAAATAATGTCAGTTTTCTGGTTTTCATACTTTACTACAGTTATTTTTTGTAATGTTACCATTGGAGAAAGCTGGGTGAAGAATACACAGGACTGCTATTTTTGCTATTTCCTGTGAGTCTGTAATTATTGAAGGTATTAGAAATGATAAGGTATTCTTTACTGAAAGCAGCAAAAAATAAAGAAATTAAAATATACAAAATACGCAGTGGTATAACAGAAATAAACATAGATTCAGAAAAATCTCAAATTTGAGAGTGGTTTTTCTCAATCTTAAGGAAGTGATTCTTTTGGAAGAGATTGGTCATTGGATCTGGGGTATAACTGACTCACCTTTCAAATCTTTGCATTTTCTCTCCACCAGAAGCTGGTAGCTTCATGTACAACACCATCACTTCTCATCTGCACTTTGCAATAGCCTTCCAGCTCATCTCTCTGATTCCATCTTATGTTTCCCAATCATTCTTCACACAATAGCCAGAGTAACTTTTTTAAAATGTCAATCCTATCAGGTCGCTGAAAGGGTCCCTTTCCTATATTAAAATATAAAAAGTAATTCTCTTCAGTTTTTTTCTATTATTCTGTAATTTTTTTCAAGTAATTTCTTTTTTAAATTTCATTTTGATGTAAGTTATGGGAGTCTATTTTTCTTCCAAACAGTTGACTATTTATACTAAATTTAGTTATTAAATAAGACTTTCTCAATGTATTTACCTGTGATGCTAGTTCTATTATACAATAAATCCAACATACCATTATCTATTTCTGAACTATTTACTGTGTTAAATTGGCCTGTCTGTTAATTTGTGGTTCGTTGTTACATTATTTTATTATTGTTTTACTTTTATTATCATTTATAGTGTATTGCAATACCTGATAATATAAATCCTCCTTTAAATATTTTAATATCTAAAATTTTTAATATTCATTTTTGAATATCTAACACAAATTTTTGCAGGACTCTCACCCATTTTATCTTTACAGAAGAATTATTTATTCATGCTTGAACATTCCAAAACAAGACCTTTTGAGATTTTCAATGTGTTTGCATTTAAACATATAAAATAAGTTGCCCTGATTAAAATATTCAATCATCTTACTGTGGAATTAAATGAGCCTACTGGATTAACTTCCGATCATTTCAATATCTACCCTGCTGATACTTCCAGTACAGTGGGTCTCAGTTTCTTGATGCTTTCTCCTCCAATGACCTTATCTTCCTCCCCACCTCAGTCATTTACTCTCATAGGCATAATCCCAGGTCTCATATACCAATAATTACATTTCTTCTATATCCTCAATTTCCAGCACTGCCTCCTAACTTTTCAGTTCACTGACTTTAGTACTCCGACTCCAGTGGTTCTTAGATCTTTAATTCTGTCATCTTTTCTCTTTCCTCCTACCATCTTTCATTGTCACTGTTTTCTTTACACAACTTGGATACTATGTTCCCATTATATTAATGATTATTCTCCTGTATAGATAAACTCAACTCAGTTGCTCCTCTGAATATTCTTTTTATTCACCTGGAAAACTTTAGCCCTAATAATTTCAATTCTCTTCCTCCTTATACCAGCACCAATGAAGCAGAATATGTTTGTAAGAAAATCATTATCTTCACTTTAAATTGATGGCCACCATCTTCCAAGGGCCCATAGTACCACATGGGAATCCTACTACATTTCCCCAGCCTATTCAATCTCCACATCTTCTAGTAATTATTTCATACACTCTTACAGTCTGCAATATATCTTCCCCATTCTTGCTTTCAACTGATAATTTTGCTTTCTTTTTCAGTAAGAAAATAGAAACAATTAAAAACAACTTTTGCATGCTCCTATCAGTATAACTTCCAACCCACCTGCATTTGTGCCCATAAAATCTACCTTCCATTCTGTTGCTAGAGTTAAATGGTTTATGTGACATTCTAAGACAAGGTTTTCTAACTATAAACTGAATTTCTTTCCTTTTGCCTACCCAAGGACATTTGGCCTAGCAATTATTCCCTCTTTATCCGGCATCATGAAATTTTTCATCTCAAGATTCATTCCAATCATCATGTGAACTTTTCTCCCATATTAAAAAAAATTTAGGTTGACATCTATATTCATTCATTTTCATGTTGCTGTAAGGACATACTTGTGACTGGGTAATTTTTAAAGAAAAAAGCTTTAATTGACTCTCAGTTCCATAGGACTGGGGAGGCCTCAAGAAACTTAGAATCATGGCTGAAGGGGAAGAAAACAAGGACTTCTTCATATGGTGGCAGCAAGAAGAAGTGCTGAGCAAAAGGGGAAAAGTCCCTTATAAAACCACCAGGTCTCCTGGACACTCACGCACTATCACAAGAACAGCATGGAGGTAACTGCCCTCATGATTCAATTACTTTCCACCAGGTACTTTCAATGACATGTGGGGATCATGGGAACTACAATTCAAGATGAGATTTGGGTGGGGAGACAGCCAAATCATATAAGCCTCAAATCCTCTTTCGCCAAACACCTCATTCATCTGGTCTTCCGCATGACAAATTTCTTAAAAGAGCTGTCCGTATGCATGATTGTCAATTTTCTTCTCATCTGTATTATTTGGAACTACTCAAATTATGCTTTAACCCCCGTACTCCACCAACACAAAATCTTACCAAAGTTACCAATGATCTCCATATTGTTAAATTTAATAATCAATTTTCATCTTACACAATCTATCACTGGCATGTGAATCAAGGATTACATCCTCCACTTTGATTCAGTTTTTCAAGTTAGCTTCCTGGACAACACAGTTTTCTTTCCTTTCCTGTTTTCTCCTCATTTTTCTTCCAACTTCCTAATGTAGGGCTCTCTCAAGCTTCCATCCTTCATACCTATATTTCTATCTCCAAATCTTGGTAATCTGTTTCAGTTCTAAAGCTTTTTATAAGATTGTATCATATGAAATTGCTATTACTTTCAGTCCATAATCATCAAGTATTGTTAATTGTATGTTATCTGATCTATCTCTCGTCTACATGGTGCCAACTCGCAGCTCAGAAGCATCCTCTAAATCACAACCTATATGGTCAAATGGTAGATAACTCAACCTCAGCCACCTATAACTGAACTGCTCATTTCCACCAAACCCCTCATTCTGCAGCTTAGCCCAAGTAAATTCCTGGCAATTCCATCCTTTCCACTGCCCAAACCAAAAACCTACGAATTATCTCTGACTGGTCTCTTTCTCTTGCTCCCCATATCCAAGCTGCCAAAAGAGCCTATTGGTTCTAACTTCAAACTATGCCCAGAATCTGATCAACTTCTCACCTACTCCACGGCCGTCACCCTGGGGTAGGTCTCCAACATCTCTGTCTTGTGCAGTTCTCTCCTATATCTCCCTGCCTCCACCTTACCCTCTACAGTTTATTCTCAACACGTCAGCCAGGGTCATCTCTTTAGTAGATAAATTCGATTATTTCACTTCCTTTCTCCAACCCACTGATGGCTCCCTTTCTCACTCAGAATCAAAATCAAATTCAATGCATTGGCCTTGAGGACGTTCCTAATCCAGCTTCCTCTGACTTCATCTCACACTATTCCCCCTCCCTCATGAAGCTTCAGGCTCGCTCTCCCTTCTGCCTGGAGTATTCTTCCTCTGGTTAACCAAGTGGCAAACTCCAGCACCTACTTTAAATCCCTTCTCAAATGTCACCTTATCAGTGAGACCTATGTAAGCAACCAACCCTCCCCTCCAACTCCACCAAGGCACTGCCAATCTCTGCAATCTTGCTGAATTTTTTCATTATTTAACCCTACTAATTACCTTCTGGAACGCTGTACATCTTTCTTATATTTATGGTTCATTTCTTATTTACCTCTGCAAAAAGGAAAGCACCAAGATTTTCTGCTTTATTGATTCTATTCTGAATACCTAGAATAGTATCTGGCATGTAGTAGGTAATATTAATGCAATAAATATATTTATTCTTTCATTTAAAATATTACCCAAATATTAGAAAAATCCATGCAGTCTTGCTTTCTGTATTGCTTGAACAGAACTACTTTTTATAGAAAATTGTTGCAGTTTTGTTTCTCCAATTGAAAGCACTCAGGATATTCTTATCTTAAACTACGGGCAATCCTAACATATCCATCACTTTTCATTCACTCTTCCTTGTTTTTTGCTTTAAACTTCACAATGGTAGTCCAAAATCTGAGCCACCAAGTGTGTTGACATCCAAATTTAAACTGAAATATCACCCTATTAACAGGCTTTAAAACCTCTATGACAATTCACAATATAAAGTTTCTTTAATAACTGCAGGTTCCCTAAACTCAGTTTTGACAGAGATAAAATTTCTTTAACTAATTTTTCCCCCTCTCCTTAAACTTTTTAGCTGACACACTAAGTTGATGCAAGTCATGTGATGCACTGGAATACGAATCTGCCACCCATCTTGCTACATCCCAATTCGATGAGCCAGCTGAATTCATTTTCAAAAGCCCTGCAGCTCCACAGAAATGCAGCTTTTTAAAGTCACATAAAAATAATAAAAGATTGCAGGTTGGAAGTTAACTTTCTAAAACACCGCAAGCAATAAAAGGCGCTCCTCAGCAGGAAGTGCTCCCTACGCATCCCGCGAAATAGCACACATCACTCTACAATGATATTCAGAATATGGTGTCCTTATCCTGGGCCTCTTCCAGGTTCTGTTTCTGCGGTAACCAAAAAATATTTATTGTAAAGTGATCTCATATAGTCAGCAATGACACACACAGATCTCAAGGCTGGCATAGAATGTACCATTCAAGTATGACCAGTAACTCTTTTTCTCTTCTACTTTGAGTACCAACATTCTCTCTAGACCCCCAAAATGAGAAATATGTAACTGACAGATATACTTTTGTATGTGTAATAGAAATAAATTGTAAATTCCAATTGCATATTAAGTGTGTATCTACTGGCTCTAGATTTTGATATCAAAGGTCAGCATCTCTTTGCAGAAAAAACAGTGTTTATAATTTTTTTTTTTTTTGATGTGACGGAAACTGTTTTGTGGCCATTTGGCTATGCTGTGGTACTCAGATATTTTGTCAAGCACTGCTGTTGATGTTGCAGTGAAGGTATTTTTTAGATGAGATTAACATTTAAATCAGTAGATGTGGAGTAAACAGATTACCCTCTAAATTGTGAGTGAGCCTTATCCAATTAGTTGAAGACCTTAAAAGAAAAAAAATAGAGAATTCTGCCCACAGTCTGCCTTTGGACTTGAACTGCAATGTGAACTCTTCTCTGGGTCTCTAGCCTGCTGGACTACCCTGTCAATTTTGGATTTACCAGACTTGCCAGTGTCTATCATGACATGAGCCAGTCCTGAACCCAATCAATCTCTCTCTCTCTCTCTCTCTCTCTCTCTCTCTCCCTCTCTTGCACATATATATCCTGTTGGTACTGTTTCTTTGGAGAACTCTGACTAATGCATGTGATATCACTAATAAAAAAAATTCAAATTAATGTGAAGAAAACTTAAATTGTACTGTTATTTTTTATTTCCTTCTTTTCTCAAAAGGAAGTAAATTTGGTACCAGTGAACTAGAAAGCTTAATTTATTTGGTTATTTTTAATAATCAATACTTCTAGGAAAGAAAATATTTCTTAATTTTAAACTTATGAAAGAACAGGATATGACACATTTCTTGTTATTATATTTCATAGATTTAAAAGGTTCCCTTTGCTAGTATAGATGATTAAGTATCCTTTTCAGAATGGCTATAGAGAGGACCACCCTTGGTTGACATTAGAAAATTGTTTTTTTAATCAAAATGTTTGAAATGTTAGGCTTAAGGTTTATTCTCAAAGAGTTTTTTTTAATAAGAGAAGTAACAAAAATAGTCTTATTTCAGAGTATGTTTAATCTGTTTGATCCTTAGGGATGAGGGAGAAGTGAATTATTTATTTGGTTTGGATGAATTTTATTTCTTACCATGGGGGAATAAAATTTGGCCATCTCCCGCTTTGGTTTCATTAAAACTATAAGAAAAATTACGCATAAAATGCTTCTAAATTTCTTTTTAAGCCACAGTTTAACATAAATCTACAAACCATCACTGTAGCATGGTGGTTGTGACTGTATCTGAGTTTGAATCCTAATTTTTCCATGTACTAGCCTTGGAATGCGGGGTGGGTTTTAATCTTTGGGCCTCTGTTTCCTGTCCATAAAGAGGGAAAATAATTGTACTTTTCCACATGTTATTGTGCTGCTTAAACGAATTTAATACGTATAAAATTCTTAGAATGTAAGAAACAATCCATTTGATGTACCAGTACTATTAGAGAGATTTTCATTTGTATTTCTGGTTGTAGATACAATGAAACTAGTTTAGATTAAGAGACACACCTGAGTTTATTTTAACAAATAGAAAGTGGCTACCACTTATCTGATTTCAAAAGTTTGTTATTACATTAATTTGAGCATTTTGACTAATTGAAATATGATCTCTGTGGATCCACCCAGTAGACCTCAGATTTTTTGTTATGATGGGAAGTAATCAGTTCTGCTAGATTGTCCATCTGAGAAATTTTCTGAAAAACATGTCCTTGGACTTTAGTCCCCTTTCCTGTCTTTCTTTTTTTTTATTATTTAGGTGGAGTTTTGCTCTTGTTGCCCAGTCTGGAGTGCAATGGCACGATCTCAGGTCACTGCAACCTCTGCCTCCTGGATTCAAGCGATTCTCCTGTCTCAGCCTCTCCAGTAGCTGGGACTACAGGTACATGCCACCATGCCTGGCTAACTTTTGTATTTTTAGTAGAGACAGGGTTTCATAATATTGGTCAGGCTGGTCTCGAACTCCTGACCTGAGGTGATCTGCCTGCCTTAGCCTCCCAAAGTGCTGGGATTACAGGCATGAACCACCATGCCTGGCCCTTTCCTTCCTTTTTAGCACCAACTTGTAAGTAAGTAATTTATCTCCTCTGCAAATTCATTTTGTAAAACTTTTCCACATAATCCTTGCCTATTTTTCTTTGTTCTTCCATCTTCCATTCCTTCTCCCTTGGCATATTTCTGATGGGTTTTATTCTTTCCTTGATTTTAGATTACATCTTTTTTTTTTTTAACTAATACTTTGGCATCATAATTTCCTCTTGTAGAATAATGGCCATTGACTGTTTTACTCTCATTTTGCTTTGGCTTCTCTTTAATTTTTCATTCTGTTGTGCTATTTTCTTGTTCTTTATTTAACCAATTAAAGAAGACAAAAGTAAAATCCACATTCAAATACTGTAATATGAATGCATAAAGCATAAAACATAAAACATCCATTAAACAATTTCCTCCTAAATAAACTAATTGAATCTCAATATTTCAGTCTATATTTTCCCTACTGTCTCTTCAATGCATAAAATTAATAATGCATAAAACTTGTGTCCTTCCCCAACCACAAGGAAAAAATAAATCTTTACCTTCCCCCCCTCCCCAATTTCATTTTTAGGTAAGGTAGTTACCATATGGACATGTTAAAAATCACATCTAAAATTATATGCATGCAGATGTTCTGAAAATACTGTTTTTAGAGAAATATTTTTTTTCTGAAAATCTGGAACATCAGACATGTTCCATCTTTATTTAATGGAACAGTCTAAACCTTGCTAAAATTATAACTTTCATGATTGATCACATCGTTGATCAAACCAAAGCTATTCTGGCATTAACATCTGTTAATCAGCCAGATGTTCTCTGTGGTCTCACTGACTGAAGAAAACTCTTTCCCTGCTGGTTAGGGACAAATAGAGAAGTGTTTGGGATTTGGTTTTGGTTTGGGGTTTTTTTGCAAGGAACTGTTCTCATTGCTGAAGAAAGAGAAGCAAAATAAATTATAAAAAGCAAAAACATATGATGAGTTTCTTTAGATTTGTGCAGTGGTCTATAGGAGTTGAACATATACAATCTGTGTCTTCTTTGGGTTAATAAATCTGAGCCATTTGTGACATCAATTCCAGTCTTATATTAAAAGAGCATATTTGGAGTTTCAGTGACACAACAAAATAAAAACTACTTGTAAACCACAGCTCTTCACATATTTTATAACTCAGTTTCTTATCAACTCTTGGCTTGTCCAAGTAAAATGTCAATATGTGAATTTACCTACCAGCAGTAATGGGAAATTCTCAGTGAGTGATTCATAACTAAAATATCTTTAGTGACATCCAGGCAGAATTATTTTTTTAAATGCTCCGACAAACTTAACCTTATACCCTTGATATAAAAGAGAAAAACTGTTGGGGAGAGAAAGGAAGGAAAGAAGGAAGGAAGGAAGGAAGATAATATTTGATTTACTTATTCATAAGAATGTCTCAAATCAACATCGGGCACCAAGTTATCTTTAGGAAGTATGAAGAAAATTTAATTTTTTTCAATCTTGCTTCAAATCACATTCCGTGCCTAATATTTACATATGTTATGCTTTAAATAAACCTAAAAGAGCATTAGAGTTATAAGCTAGAAAACATTTTAGCCTTAGAAGTCTAAAGGGAAAAAGATAATGGGCTATGTTAAAGATTGGCCTTGGGGTTGTGGAAAACTGAGGCGATATTTGCACGTTTTAGAGCCCTGACTTCTTGTAGCTGCAGTTAGCAGACCAGCCTCAAATCAACCTCCTGCCTCCTTTCCTTGCCCACTACTTGCATCTGAATCCCTGACCAGGTAAGCCTGCTACGGCAAGGGAAAAGGAGGACTGCGCATGCCTCCCTGAAGACACTGCTGTTAATATCACGACAGTCCTGCTTGATGCGATCACAATGCTCTTTTCCTTGCATTCTCTCATTTTCATCCTCACAACAAACCTGTAAGGTAAGCATTATAACACTGACTTCATAGCCAGGGGAACTAAGGCTCAGCGTAGCCAAGTGACCACCCCGGGAATACACATTTGGTGAGGGAGCTGTAATTCTAACCCAGGTCTTCAAATCTCAGGTTAGAGCAGTTCTTTCCCTATTCTCCAGAGTAAAGGAGGTGGTTCTCAGAAACAGTGGAAGGTCAGAAAGGATCAGGGCTGAAGAAGCTGGCATTTCTTCCTCTGTATCACAAACTCTCTTTTGGAATAACATAACATGGACTCACACCCCCACACTCTGTTATGCTCACAAATCCAAGATGCTGGGTGCCTAATCTGGGAGGAGGGGCAAGAGGGTGGATGTCTCCAAAGACAGTAGCCTGGCCATGTGATTATTGTTTGTCTCTTGTATCCATGGAGAATGGAGGAACAGTGAGGAATTTTTGCTCGCAAACAACCGTTGAAAAAAAAAAACAAAGAGCCAAAACAATTTATATTTGTGAGTGATCTTTGCCAGGTGAGACAATTACTGACCTTTTCTAAAGCCACTTGCAGTGTTGAACTGCATGCATCTGTGTTTCACCTTAGAAAATCATAATGAGAATTAGTAACAGATTTCTTCACAGTAGGAGGGCTAGAGAGACTTTGATTTTGGAGCAGGGACCCGGCAGGCTGTTACTAGTTCTGAGCTTCTTGTGCATTGTTCTAGTGACGCAATATTTCAGGGTTACAAAAAGCTGACTTTGAAGGTGAAGTACCCAGGGAGAAATTTGTTCCTTTCCCAGGTAAGTAAGTGTCCAGCTGCAGCCAAACCTGACTGGGCACATTTTTCCTTTATCTTTTCACAAGCTGACGTTAGACTCAGATGGTAATAAGGAGGAAAGGCACTCCATGAGATCATCTGACTCAAGTTTAATAGTTGTTTATTGTTGTTGTTGTTGTTTTGCCTTTTCTTTAAGTATCCTAATGTATGGTCCCTGGTAAGCTATGTAACCTTGTGATTATTAAGTGTCTTTGCCTGGAATATTAAGAGTTTTTGTTTAAATAACACCTATACTACTTATTAACCATATGTCTTTCATCTGTTAATGAGGATAATGATAACTCACTTTTAGGATGATAGTGAAGATTACAAGAGTAATATTTGTAAAGCACCTAGCACATTGTCTAGCACATAACAAGTGCTTAATAAATCATAACTCCACAGATAGCATAGGAATGTATGTATAACACAAAGAAATTGAATAAACCTCACATACTTAAAAAAGAAAGAAGAAAAAAAAATCCTCCTAAAAAAAGAATATCACAACTCTAATTCTTTCTGTAAAGTCCTCCTGAAAAACCGCAATCATGTTAGAAATAATAAATATAGCTATAATGTTACATTCCTAGTCCTATTTATTTCTCTTCAGTCTGATCAGCCCCCATCGCTGACCCTGATGTCAGCTCTCTTAATTGAACTTGTTAATACTATTGGCTTGAAGGAATAAGGTAGCAACCAATCAGGACATAGCAGGCAAAGGTCTCTTCACTCCTTCCTTACAATTTTAAGAACTTGAATGTCTTGTATACCCAATGGACAATTCAGAACAATGTGAGGTTGATTTCCCAAAGGATAGAATTTAATGGTATAATCATCGCACATACGGAATGCAGAGTCACATGAAAACGAGAGCAAAGCTAGAATGCATTCCTTGTTTGAAGTTAAAGTTGTAGTGAAACAGCACATAAAACACTGTCTGCAGCCAACTAATTCTTCAATCGCAAAGATGTTGATTTATCTTGCTTCTAGTGCATATATTTTTCAAGCGTATTTTTCTCCTCGAATTAAGAGAAAAAGGCCGGGCTCAGTGGCTCACGCCTGTAATCTCAGCACTTTGGAAAGCCGAGGCGGCTGATCACAATGTCAGTAGTTTGAGACCAGTCTGGCCAGTATAGTGAAACCCCATCTCTACTAAAAATACAAAAATTAGCTGGGCGTGGTGGCGGGCACCTGTAGTCCCAGCTACTCTGGAGGCTGAGGCAGGAGAATCGCTTGAACCTGGGAGGCAGAGGTTGCAGTGAGCCAAGAACACGCCACTGCACTCCAGCCTGAACAAGAGCAAAACTCTGACAAAAAACAAAAAGAATCAAAAAAAAAAAAAAAAAAAAGAAACAAAACAGTTCTGCTACTCAAATAAACAAGACTGATTTTTTTTGTTTGAAAACTTACCATGGAGACTTAAAATTGGAAGTTTCAAGTACTTCCTGCTGGTCTTTGACACGGCATTCACTTCAGGCTGCAGATAAAAGGAATAAAACTTTTTTTCCTGTTTTATTTTCCCTCTCAATTTCAGTAAATTTTTTGCCATTAAATACTCCCTGCATCAAGAACAGAGTCTTATTGGCAATAATTCTGACTGTTTAGTGAATAAATACATAACATTCTATTTTTGCTTTCTAAATGGCTTATGCCCAGCTATGTTCTTTTTGTATGATCAGTAAGACTCAAGCAACAACTGGATGATCCAAACTGATACGTATATATATGAGATAGATATTTGTATTATATATAACTCTCTCATATATGACATGTATATATGTAACATACATATATGATATGCATACATATATGTGTATATGTGTATCTGGAAGGATAAAGTCCAAATTCTCTAAGGGTAAAGTCAATACTGTAAGGGTAAAGTCAAAATTCTCTAACACAGCCTTCAAGGTTCTATGGCAATTGTCTTCTCCATACTTTTGGTACTCCCAAACAATTAGCTTTTTACTCAAGCTATTCACTTTTATTTCTGTCACTTTATTTTTTCTATTTATAAGTTTATAATTATAAAGAATTATGATTTTTTTATCTGCTGTAAAAATTCTACTTATATTTCAAGCCCCAGAGTCATAGATGTCCTCTACAGTATGTTCTGTAATTCCAAGGTCAGAATTGATTCTTCTATCCATTGTACATGTAACACTCTGGCCATATGGTTAACCTTAGTTCTGAACATGCTTGTCTTCCCATTATTTTGAGAGATTCTTAAGCCAAGTAGCAATGTCTTTTTCCAGTGTTTATTTCTGGTTCTTTAGACCAGGCTTTATCCTTAAAAGAAGGACCCAATAAACATTCAGGAAATGATTGAGGAAATGAATGAATGTACAAAAGCAATGTCAAACATGTCTTCCATATGAAACATGTTGCTAGGCACTGATGTTTATGAAAATGGCTCATGGTATAATCTGTGCTTTCAAAACAGAGTCTAATGGTTTCTCTCTGTATATTCCAACTCATCAAAGATTTGTTGCTGTTTTTTGTACAGTTGTTCATTTATCTCAACTCTTTGAAGAGGTTGGAGTTCAAAGCTGCCTTTTACTTTTTTTCATATTTTATGATATATTTTAGGCTGTTCTTGAATTAAGATGCATAAAACCACTTACCCTAGAAAATGCATAAGAGATCAAAGTAAAATACCTCTGGAGAGTTCAGTTAAGAATTAGGAAAGGGTCGTCATTTTACCATATAATCGTTTCTATTATATCTTTCAAAGCCAAAAGAATCTTTCTTTGCTTTTCCAGACAATCATTGTCCACTCCTTCTTATAAACTCATATAGCATGGTGTATCACTCATTTGCTAATTAATCTCTGTCTCATATATATTCTGTATTACCACCTACTATTACTATGCATTCTTCTTTCATTTAATTTCAATATTACAGATACCTTATTTCCTCAGTAGAGTTTAAACTCTTTGAGTACAAAATCTCCTTCAGAAATTAGTGGTCTGCTTCATGTATTATTCAAATATTCAAATAATAATTCATTTTTGCTTTGTTTTAAACTTTAGAACATACAATGAAATATTCATGTTTGTTTTATTTGGGGGAGGGGTGTCATTTCTTTTGCTTAGTTTGGCTAATTTCGCTCTCTGTTATATGTTCGGCCTTTGCTGTTTTTTTTTTTTTTTTTTTACTTTTGCAATGGTGATCAAGGCACTTAATTCCAGCAAGCTACACTTGATGTATTTTGATTGAACAGGAATTGTTTGGTGGGATGATACTAAGGGAAATCATCTTGTGATTCATATTATTTTGCTCAGGATTTGAATGATTAAGCATACATGGTTCTAGAATTGGTTCTGAGAAATAACAAGAAAGAAAAGATTCATGCTGCATTAATAATAATGGAGTTTAAATGTCAAGTCTGATTTTTAACTCACAATTTTTGCTACTCCGTGCCCTGGTGTAGTCTGCTATTATTTTACCCATTTTGCCGTTTGTCTTTACTATACATACTGGAAGGAAGAAAGTTGCTTCCTTCATGCCTGTCTATTTGTCTCAGGTTTTTAGATTTATATCTGATTTCAATGAAGAAGAACTGAAAGCAAATGAGGGGCTTCCATGGGATCCTTGAGGCTGTTTAATTATGAATAAATAAATGATGGTGAGAATCACGTTTAAATAGTGGCAGTAACCCTGTAGCAACCTGGGGTGGGAGAACATGTTAAGGAGAAGCGAAAGTAGTCTCTCTGCTTCTCACCATCAACCTTGACTGTAGCCTGCGTGGAATACCAAAATGACCCATAGCCTTTCCTTCTCCACTCACTTTGAATTTGGACTGGGCCAGGGGAGGAGGAAGTAGGCGGGTAATTAGGAGGAGCAGGTAGAATTAAAACTATCCATAAGAAAATTAGAACACAAATATTGTTAAGTATCTCTCTTTCTCTTCTCACCTGCCAAAAAAAAAAAAAAAAAAAAAAATCACAAGTGACTCCAGTTACATTTGGAATGAAAAGTTAAGGAAAGATTGGTAGTCAGTGTGTTTTTCTGAATTTTCTGCAAAGCAGCTCCATTCCAATGTCAACACTGCCATAATGCCTTGTCAAGCATCCACTAAAGAAACCATCTATCCAACTGTATCACCCTGCCTAAGACGTGGTGGGTGGACAGTTTTCTGCTGTGGAATGTCAGTATGCAACCTGCTTATCAAGCCCTCTGAAATCCCTAAGCCAGAAAGACTGCTACAGAATAGAACTCTTTATTTGAATGCTCAAAGCTCAGTACCTTTAAGGAGGTCCAAACTTCCTTCCCTGCAAACACCTGACAGATAGAAAACAGAGAAGGCTACTGATAGGGTTTCCCAAGGGTGAAAATCTTTGTTAATATTTGTTAGCAACATGAAACTGGGAATCCCCAGGCAGCATTTCTGTTCATTTAGCCTGCTAAATCCTCTCATTGTCCTTTAATGACACATATAATGGAGTTAATTCCCAGAGCCAGCACTAAACTAACACACGATGACAACTTCCTCAGCTGGACCTGGGGAGCTTGCAGTGTGAGGTTCAAGAGACGATGATCACCTGTCCCACTGTTTTCTAGCAGTGATGAACAATACAAACTTTTTGAAATCTGCCTTGAAGCCAATTTGCATTGGTCCGTCCCCTGCCGCTTGTTACCGATAGGTGGAGCTGCTGCAAAGCAGATCAATGTATATACACGAACAGCGCCTACAGGACTATGTTCAACAGATAGCCGCTGAGACATGCATGCACTCTGGCATATCCTGACAGCTATCAGAGAAACCAGCCTTAATTCTGTCACCAAAAATGGTATTTATTCACTACGTAGGGGACTCATCCACAAATTAAAAGAGTATATATTTGCCCAAGATCCAAATCTTGACCTTCACTTAAATAAACCTAGACTTTTCTTTAATCATTTTTGAGTTCTTTTCCTTAAATGAACTTAACTATAATTGACTTCATTAAAATATTTTAAAAATATTCTTTACACTACAATTTCCTCTGCAAGTCCTACTGTTAGAGCATTGTTGTGGTCTGTTTTAATATATGACAAATAAAACTTCATTTATTTTTCCTGCTTACCTGGCATAGTTCTTCTGGGCTTTGAGAACAACACTATTTAATGATGCCATGGACCCTAGGCAAGAACAGAAGTTCTGACTTCGGCAATCTGTCCAACAGAGAGAAGGAAAAAAATCAAAACCAGATCAAAGCACGTACACACACACGTACATACATAGACACATACATGTATATGAATGTATCTATCTTTCCTACAAAAATGTGCCCATGTGTTTTATTATATACCTTTTCATATCTTGACAGGAGAAATGTAGTCATTTTATTGAAATTGTGTGCATAAAGATAAAGCCAGCTTAAAAGAACAGCAAGGAGTTGAACATTACTCCAATTCATCTGAAATGAGTTGTTGATCAGCTAAAAAGAAGCTGTGAGGAAAGAAATGCTAAATAAAGCCAACTGCCCTGCCTTACCTATAGTTGTCTATTTCTCTTCTCCAATTATGGGGTTCATTAGCCAGTGAGTGATATTGGAGCTCAGCTTCCTGGAATTATGATTCCATGGGGAAAATAACATGGACCTGTACAAACTTCCAAGCCTGCAAGACGTCTCTGAATTGTCTCTGCCATACAAAAATGACCCAAAGCCTTCCAAAATTGGTCCTGAATAATTTTGCTTATAATTCTGGCAAGACATAATTTTCCAGTGACACCCAATGTAACTTTCCCTGAAATCATTCACTTCCTCAAGAAGCTACTAAACTATCTAAGTTTAGATAGATAAACTAAACTTAACTATCCAAAAGCCAGCCATATACTTTCTCCATAATTTAATGGGGTTAAGCAAATGTTAGCTTCACAAGCATGGAAGGCCTGGGCAGAACAATAGTAAGCAGAGTGCCAGGCAGATATCAAGAGCAATGGCCCACATGAAAGTTATTAGAACTCAGTTGGCCTCAACTCTAGTTTCATCACCAGTGGAGCTTGTTTATTCCTGCCAAGCTCAGCCTTTCTAAAAAAGAGCCATCTCCTCAGAAACCTAACATAGGAAAAGGCAGACTTCCTGAAACTAGATATTTTAAAATATTCATCATGGAACCTTGGTTAATGGAATACCTTAAGAATTCCCAGGAACCTACAATGCTTCCCAGCTTAGGTTTTGGATGCAGTGAACACTGAGCTGAGTTTGCCAACCCTGTTGCAAGGTTCCATGATTAATATTTTAAAATATCTAGTTTCAGGAAGTCTCCCTTTTCCTATGTTAGGTAAATAATGCATTTTCACATAAGAGAAATGTGATAGTATTGGGGAAACTGCTCCAATCCCATGACCTCCATCCCAATGGAAAATTATTGAACCATAAATTCAATATTGTGAAAATCAATTCTTAAACCTCCTACAGCTGAATGTTTATTCAGTACAGTCCTGTCTCCATGTTTGCTACTCTATGTTTCTCCAAATAATGTCTTTTAAACTAACTCCTAGTTTTCTTTTTTAAAAAAAATATGATTATCTTCCATTTCTAAAGACAAGGAATATTTGAAACCCAATTAAATTGTTTTTTTCTTGATAATGCAGACATTTTCTAAAAGTCACCTTTCAGTCAATGCAGGGTCTACCTTAGATAGCCATTGACAAATTCTATTTCTGATCTCTATTTCTCTCCCTTTGTTTCCCTACTCCTTATTCTCCACATTAGATTTAAAGGAAAATAAAACACAAAGATGCTTGGGCTCACTCCAAGATATTCTTGTTCACTTGCTGTGCAGGGAAGAGATTTTAGAATCAGAGATCCAGTAAAAGACTATAGTTTATTGAATTTTCTCTGAACAACACATTGTCAAAGCATCATTTCAGAAAACCTATGACACATTCATTGGTCTCATGAATTTTTATTAAGTTCTTAGTCAGTGGGGCAAATTAAATTTTAAGGTAGTGGTTATAAAGGCTATAATTCTTCAAATTGATTCATCTCAGTCACAGAAGAATATTCTTAATAGCACTCATCACCTTCTAAAAGTATCTAATTGTATCATGTTTATTTTCTCTCTCCTCCAACTGAATGAAATTTTACAAAGAACATTAGAATAGTACTTGATACATCACAGGGACTCAATAAGAAATTAGGATAAATAAATACATTAAACACTATCCCACAATTGTGGCATTACATATGGATGCCACATAGAAAGTTAATTAATCCTTATTCACTGGTGGTGGGAATGCAAAGTGGTACAGACAGTTTTGAAACTAGTTTACCAGTTTCCTATGAAATAAAACAAACACTGTATTACTCGGCAGTGAAACTCAGCTATCTCACTTCTGGGTATTTGGCCGGTGAATTGAAAACTTATGTTCACAAAAGAACCTGTACATAAACTTTATTCAGAATTACCCAAAACTGGAAACAACCAAGATATCTTCCAATAGGTAAACAGATAAGCAAACTCTGGTACATCCATGCAATGGAATATTACTCAGCAATAAAAAGGAATGAGCTATTAATGAAACATGAATTCATTTTTCTAACAAAGGAAATTTAGACCCAAAAAACTGTACATGGTGTGGTTCACTTAAGTAACAGTCTTGAGGAAGCAAAACCATGGAAGCAGAAAACAAATGAGCATTTGTTAGAGAGATTTGAGGAGGTTAGAAGCTGACCACATGGAAGCACATAGGGAATTTATAGGGTGATAGAACAATTCTCTATTTACTGCAGAGGCATATACATGACTCTAAAACCCATGGAACTATACGCCATAAAAACTGAAGGTCACTACATGCAAATTAAAACAAATGAATAAATAAAAACAGTAGGGCAATCCCAGATGGAATGCAGACTCTGATAAATGAAATAAACTATACTAGGATTAGGTGAGAAAACCTCACTGAAAGAAGTGGGACAAAAAATGAGCTGGCTTAAGTAACTTTGGTAAACAGTGTATTCACTGGAAAATACAGGACTTAAAGACAAGAAAAAAGATCTGTATGTAAGCACTACATTGTAGTGGGAATGTGTGTCTTTCAGGGGTATAGCCTAACAATTCTGAAATTACATGTGTTTAGAGTTTAACAAATAAGTAAATGAATTGTAAGTAATGGGGGAGCCAAGTTTCTCACTGTCAGCAAAAGAAGCTATAAGTAATCAAATGGAAGGTGGATTACAGTAAGAGATGTAGTATAAATTCATTTTATTTATTTATTTAGATAGAGATAGATAGATGTTTGTATACATGGGGTAGTATTCATACAGATATATTTCGCAGTTCTGGGTGCTGAGAGAGCCTAAAAGCAGTGACAGCGCAATAGCAGCAAGTACCACTAACATTATATCTTGATTTCTAAATACAAGTTGAACTATCTCTTTTCACAGATGATATAATTCTGCATCTAGAAAATCCCATAGACTCCATCAAAAGGCTTCTAAAACTGATAAATGATTTCAGTAAAGTTCTGGGATAGAAAATCAATGTACAAAATTAGTAGCATTTCTGTACAACAATAACATCCAAGCTCAGAGCTGAATCAAAATGGCAATCCCATTTATAATAGCCACAAAAAGAATAAAATACCTAGGAATAGAGCTCACCAAGGAGATGAAAGATCTCTACAATAAGAATTACAAAACACTCTTGAAAGAATTCAGAGTTGACACAAACAAACAAACAAAAAATCCATGCTCATGGATAGGAAGAATCAGTATTGTTAAAATGGCCATACTGCCCAAAGCAATTTATAGATTCAATGTCATTACTGTTGAACTACCAAAGGCATTTTTTACATACCTACAAAAAACTATTCTAAAATTTATATGGAACCAAAAAAGAGCCTGAATTGCTAAAGCAATCCTAAGCAAAAAGAACAAACCCAGAGGCATCATACTACCCAAACTTCAAACTATCTTATAAGGCTACAGTAACCAAAACAGCATGGTACTGCTATAAAAACAGACACATAGACCAATAGAACAAAATAGAGAACCCAGAAATAAAGCCACATGCCTACAAATCATCTTATCTTCAATGAAGTCGATAATAACTAGCAATGAGGAAAGGATTCCCTATTCAATCAATGGTGCTGGGATAACTGGCTAGCCATATGCAGAAGATTGAAAGGTGGACCCCTTTCTTTCACCATATACAATAATGAACTCAAGATGGATTAGAGACTTAAATGAAAGACTTAAAGCAATAAGAATCCTAGAAGAAAACATAGGAAATAATCATTCTGGATGTTAGCCTTGACAAAGAATATGACTGTGTAAGTCATCAAAAGCAATTGCAGGAAAAACAAAAATTGATGAGTGTGACCAATGAAAGAGCTTCTGCACAGCAAAAGAAACCATCATCAAAATAAACAGACAACCTATAGACGTGGGAAAATATTTACAAACTATGCATCCAACAAAGGTCTAATATCCAGAATCTAAAAGGACCTTAAACAAATAGCAAGCATAAAACAAATTACCCCATTAAAATGGGCAAAGGACATGAACAGGCACTTCTCAAAAGAAGACATATATGCAGACAACAAATTCATGAAAAATTGCTCATCATCGTGAAACATTAGAGAAACACAAATCAAAACCACCATGAGATAACTATCTTACACTAGTCAGAATGGCTACTATTAAAAAGTCAAAAAGCAACAAATGCTAGCAAATCTGTGTAGAAAAGGGGACACTTATATACTGTTAGTGGGAATGTAAATTAATCACTGTGGAAAGCTGTGCAGAGAATTCTCAAAGAACTTAAAGCAGAACTACATTTGATGCAGTAATCCCAATATTGGGTATCTATCCAAAGAAAATAAATCATTCTACCAAAAAGACACATGCACACATACATTCATGATAGCACTATACACAATAGCAAACATATGGAATTAACCAAGATGCCTATCAGGAGTAGACTAGATAAGAAAATGTGGTATATATACACCATAGAATATTATGCCGCCATAAAAATGAATAAAATCCTGTCCTTTGCAACAACATGGATGGAGCTGAAGGCGGTTATCATTGGCCTCATTGTAGAACTAATGCAGAAACAGAAAGCCAAATATCACATGTTCTGACTTATAAGTGGGAGCTAAACATTGAATACGCATGAACACAAAGATGGGAAAAATAGACACTGGGGACTGCTTGAGGTGGGAGGGTGGGAAGGGAACATGGGTTGGAAGGCTACATATGGGGCACTGTGCTCAATACCTTGGTAGCGGGATTAATTTTACATCAAGCATCAGTGACACGCAATCGACTCATGTAACAAATGTGCACATGTATCCCCAAACCTAAAATAAAATTAGGAAGAAAAAACTGTGCCATTATGCTCCTCCCTTCCCTCATCCTTTAATAAACATCATCTGAACCTCTAAATGCCATTCTCCAATAATAGGAACCAAGGATCCTTGTAGAAATAGCTGACTCGGGCCGGGCGTGGCGGCTCACGCCTGTAATCCCAGCACTTTGGGAGGTGGAGGCGGGCGGATCACGAGGTCAGGAGATTGAGACCACGGTGAAACCCCGGCTCTACTAAAAATACAAAAAATTAGCCGGGCGCAGTGGCGGACGCCTGTAGTCCCAGCTACTCGGGAGGCTGAGGCAGGAGAATGGCGTGAACCCGGGAGGCGGAGCTTGCAGTGAGCCGTGATCGCGCCACTGCACTCCAGCCTGGGTGACAGAGCGAGATTCCGTCTGAAAAAAAAAAAAAAAAAAAAAAATAGCTGACTCTAGGGTAGGGTCCAGGAAAATATGAGATAATTCTGGAGCATCCTTAAGTGCCAGAAATTTTAAAAGTGCTTTAAAAAATGGGTGCATATCAAAAAGACATAAGAGCTCCCAAAGGACAATACTGGAACAAAATAAATAAAAGAAACATTGAATTACAACACTAATAATAAAATAAAGGTTCATGACATTGTGGTATAAATAAATAAATAGAAAAATTGGCAAATATTTTAATAGAAAAATCTTTAGGATTACAATGATAAACATAGGAAAAATGAAGGAAATTAAAAAACCATTATTAGACCATCACAGAAATAATTACTTCTTGCAAGATCCACAGATAGATGTTAAAATTAATGAGCAAAATGTTAAGGAGAAACTGAAAGTTCGAATAGCCTCAAAGTAATCTCTCCCACAACACTTATTAATTAATTGCCATCATGATTCTTAACATATGTCCACAAATTCTTTGGTACACCTTTCTGCAGGAAGCACACCTTAATTTCTCTTCTCTGTAGTGTAGGCTGGACTTAGTGATGAATTTCTAACGAATAAAATATGAAAAGGAAAACATAATAACTTAGTAGAGAAACCTGGTAGACACTAATTTAACAAGTGTTTAATGTTGGCATCATCGATAATAAGCCATGATGACATCATGTACCTTCTAGTATGATGTATTAGTCTGTTTACACACTGCTATAAAGAACTTCCTGAGACCGGGTAATTTATAAAGGAAACAGGTTTAATTGAGTCACAGTTCCACATGGCTAGGGAAGCCTCGGGAAACTTACAATCATGGTGGAAGGTGGAGGAGAAATAAGCATCTTCTTCACATGGCAGCAGGAGAGGAAAGCAAGCCGAGGAATTGCCAGACACTTGTAAAACCATCAGATCTTGTAAGAACTTACTCACTATCACAAGAACAGCATTGAGGGAAACTGCCCACATGATCCAATTACCTCCACCTGGTCTCTCCCTTGACAGGTGGGGATTATGGAGAGATTATAGGGATTATAATTCAAGAGGACATTTGGGTGGGGACACGGAGCCTAACTATATCAGATGTTATGATGGGGGCATTTCATCTTTCCATTAGTTTCCCAAAAAATTCAGAACCTTCATCTAATCATGAGAAAACCTAAGGTAAATTCAAACTGAGGGACATTGTACAGAATATTTTCCCAGTGCTCCTCAAAGTGTCACAATCACACACACACATACACGTAAAAAACTGTCAGATATTGCAGGAGACTAAGGTGGCATGATGACTAAATGCAAAGTGGTATTCTGTATTTAATTCTGGAGCAGAAAAAGGTCATATTTGAAAAACTAAAGAAAACCAAATAAACTCTGTAGTGTAGTTGTACCGATGTTAATTTCTTAGTTCGGATAACTATACCATAGTGATATAAGATATTAACCTTAGGGGCAGCTGGATAAAAGATATACAGGAATTCCATATACTATCTTTGTAATACTTCTGTAAATCTAAAATCATTTCAAAATAAAAATTTTTAAAAGAAAAGCAAATAATACATGCCAAGTGAATAGTAAGAACCAAAACTGACCACGGATACTGCTGTGAAGCTGGACATTATCAAGGGACCAAGTTAGAAATTGAATGCTGAAGGGTGGTTGAGATTTGGAGACCTAGAAGGTAACAGAAAGGTGCAACATGAAGAGTTACTGCAACAGAAGTGCATGAAGTGGGTTAAGAGAGCAGTGAGTGAACCAGTCACTAAGTCAGGCTGGAAACTAAGTGAGGGGTAGAGTTAGGGCTCTTTCATGGCATTGCAATGTAGGAATTTGATTTAATTACTTGCAATATTTCTTTTTCTAAATGAAAATATCTTTACCCTTATTCCTAGATGACAGGGTGAGTTCCTTACTACAATTCAGACTTTATCTTCTCAAATTGTGTGACTAACAAAGATACAGGATTTGTTTTGATTGAGTCCGAAGCTTTTGTTCCTCACTATCAATGACCATTACTGACCCAAATGGTTGGTAAAACATGTATTTAAGTCAGTGTCTTAGAGGGAAATTAGGTGGAGAAGTTTAAGTCAATGGGTTAGAAGAAATGATGTGAGCTTCCCTGGATCAGTATGTTTGTTTTGCAGTTGTGGTGGTTGTTTATAATTTTAGTCAAAGACTCAAGCAAGCACTCCAGAGCCAATGCCCTCCGTTATTGGTTATTTCTCCTCACAAGAAGGTACCTACCCAAAGGTCTCTCCTCTCTTGTCATCTTTGTGCATGGCTTCAGTGAAGCCATCTTTACTGAAAACATTCCTGGTTGTTTCTATATGATTTAACATTTATGCTAGTTAAGGAGACTGCTTGGAATGACTGTGGCATTGTGCATTTTCACATCCCCTTTTATTCCCATCTAGAAAGCTTCCTATGGCACTCAAGAGCTCTCTGTGGTGTTCTTTACTGTGCAACATCTTTTCCACATCGATGTTTTATGGGAGAAACGCAAAGCTAGTCCTCTAGGGGCCTAGCACGCTACTTAGTTGAAGTTACACTAACGATAGGAACTGCACATGAAGCATGGAAGCTAATTCTCTTCACTATCTTTATTTCATTGACAATCATTAAATTCTCCTGGCAAAGTGTTTCCAAGTATCAATCCCTCCATCCAAATGCAAACACACATTAAGCCTCCTCATTGCTGTCAGTCCTACACACACACACACACACACACAGATACACTTCACCTTCATTATTGGAGACTCAAGCCCAGAAACGATTGTCTGCTTTTGGAGAGGAAAATTATTTCTTTCCTGCAGGTAATGAAATGTGTAAAAATGTGCCCATGAAACCTCTATCTCCCAGGAATTCACAGCTGCTCAAGCCAGACTTTCTGCTGGTAACAAATTACTGAGTAGGGGGTCTGGGGGGTATTTTAAACAGCTTGAGGTGGGCCAAAAAGGTATTTTAATCACACTCCATGCTAACCTCTGGACAGTAGGTGGCAAAGTAATCCTGGAAATTATTTATTTTGTCCCCTAGTCCCAACAACAGGATCCAACGTGAGTAATTTTAATAAACCTACTTTTGTTCTTTAAATTAATTATGGACCAGTCCAGAGAGCACTAAAGATTAGCTCCTGCCTGACAAGAGTGTCTTATTGTAGATGTTGGCAGAAAAACATTTCCTGAAATATGGACCTAATTAAACTGAAAATATGGAATGTTAAAGTTCAGACCTTAGACTCATAGTGTGAGTTGATCCAGCAAAAAAAAAAAAAAAAAAAACTAAAAAGCCTTTTAATCCATGCAGAAATTAACATTGTGTAAGAATGTGAGTTTGGTACCAATGAGGGATTCCAGCCAGAAACCCAGAGACCAAGAGAAAGCCCAGGTAATTGTAACCAATAACTCTAACCATCTCCTCCCAGCTCCTGCCTGGAACCACAGCCCTGTCCCAGAGCTGCTCCATTCTTTATATAGAGTAGCATGAAGCCCCATTCAGACTTTTGCATTACTATGAAAATTCAAACAAAGGCTTGCTTATGGAAGTGGTTTTTGTCCTATGAATGCCTCATATTTTGAAGGGAAAAGAATTATGTTTAATCCCAATTTTTTCTTGTTTTGCTGTGCTGGTCAATTTGCCTGCGGGAATTCTCTTAGATCTCACCATGCTCCCAAATCCTTTCCCCCTGGTGCACACATGCATGCATGTACACACACACACACACACACACATGAAAATCACTGGAACTGAGTCCCTAAGAAAACTGAGACACAAGACTCTTTTTTATGCACAGTGCCAAGCAGGAGCAAAAACTCCCTGTTCCTATTAATAAATTCTGTTTTATTTCAACAAGAAAGCCCTGCTCTTTCTCCATCTCTGCTTTGCACACACTCACATACATCTACGCACAGAAATATTCTTACTTTCAGCACATGATCAATAGGAGGGTACACTCCTTAGGAAACTTGTTGAGTGGGCTTCACGAATCTAGCAGGCAATAGAAACTCTGGCAAAGTTTTCCAGGAAGAATAAGCAGGGTAATCATCATGAAACCTGATTTTAGTCACCTGGAGAGAAAGTGAGTGAGCAATGGCCAGTATGGGTGGGACTCACACAGTCACTTCACCAGCTAGACCTGCCACAGGGTGTCCTGATGTGATAGCTTGACATTAGATAAATAGATAACCAGGATGAAAAAATCACTGGGGAACATAATTGCACCTGGCAGAGAGGGATAGTGCAACATTTCTGGATCCTCCAAACTCTTTTTGTAAGAAATCACTCTTTGCCATCAAAAAGCCTCATCGTTAAAGTCTGGTAATGTTAAGGGGTTTTATTATCTCTGAAGAAAAAAGAAACAGAACAGTCAAACAAAAAAATGTTTACTAGGAAAACAATACTGTGGGTTCTTTCACACTTCAGATGAAGAACTCAAAAATAAATTTACAAAGAAAATCTTGCTATTCCTGTTAATTAGGAACTCTGCAGATGAAAAAATCCCTTCTTTGACTTCAATTTCTGCTGTAAATTTGAGAAGCAGCTCAGCTGATGTTCTCGAAAGCTCCACCTGTTAAGGATATATCATGCCAAAGTTTTTTTTATAAAATGAGCTTTTCCTTTTTTATGCACACAACTTTCAATTTCTCTTCTTCTATGCTTCAGCAAATACAAGCAATAAGCTGCATTCAAGCAGAATTTTTCACCTAGCTCATCCTAGACATCATGGCCAAGTCCAACCTGAATAATTTTGTATACTACTTAATGAAAATGTTTTCTTTGTTTAAAAGAAAAAGGTTTATCAAGCTTTGACATGTGATCATTCTATCTCAGCTCATTATAATTGCCCTTTAAATAATCAGTAATCATCCTCTTCTAACTTTTAGTTCTTTCTTGGGCTGTAGCTGAAGGATTCAAAAACGTCAGAGTAATGGGTACTCTTCCTCTCCAGGAAGCAATCAGTTTTAAAGCATTCTTTTTCATCCTTTCATCCTTCCCACTTTGTTTCCTTTACTTGGGTGACTTTCTCTTCACTACCACCCACATGTATAAAGAATGGTATTTGTCCTAAATAAAAAAATGATTTCCAGAATCTGATAGATATTACCTCTTTTTTTTTTCTTTTTGAGATGGAGTCTCACTCTGTCACCCAGGCTAGAGTGCAGTAGCGTGATCTCAGCTCAGTACAACCTCCACCTACTGGGTTCAAGTGAGTCTCCTTTCTCAGCCTCCCCTGTAGCTGGGATTATAATGCCCACCATCACGCCCGGCTAATTTTTGTATTTTTAGTAGGGACGGGGTTTCACCATGTTGGCCAGGCTGGTCTCAAACTCCTGACCTATAGTGATCTACCCATCTCGACCTCCCAAAGTGTTGGGATTACAGGTGATTACAGGCTGAAATAACATGCCCAGTGGACATTACCTCTTAAAACCAAGAGAAGAGATATGAACTGTACTTACACTCTGCAATACATCAATATGGTTTGGCTCTGTGTCCCTACCCAAATCTCATCTCAAATTGTAATCCCCATATGTGGAGGGAGTGACCTGGTGGGAGGCGACTGGAACATGTGGATGGTTCCCCCATGCTGTTCTCATGATAGTGAGTGTATTCTTATGAGTCTTATGATTTTATAAATATTTGGCATTTCCTCCTGCTCTTTCTCTTTCCTGCTGCCTTGTGAAGAAGGTACTTGCTCCTCCTTCGCTTTCTGCCGTAATTGTAAGTTTCCTGAGGCCTCCCCAGCCACGCAAAACTGTGAATCAATTCAACCTCCTTCCTTTGTAAATTACCCATTTTCAAGTAGTATCTTTATAGCAGTGTGAGAATGAACTAATACATAAGTTAGTTTATTTTTCCTCATAATAAGCATGTGCCAGGCATCATTGATCTCCAGTGACTTAAGAAAACTGGGGTGAACAGAGTTTATATAACTTATGCACAACTGAGCTGAGAGATGGGATATCAATTCAAGCTTCTGTTACTGCCAAGCCTATCTTCCCTCTGCTACACTGTGTTACTTCCACAGGTCAAAAATGGGTGACAAAGAACTACCAAGTAAAATCTAGGAAAACAGAAACTGGGGATATTTTTGTTTGCTTTCTTTTTAAACGAAATATTAAATCATTAAAAATGGCATTCGCATTGTTTAAACTTCAGTATTAATATTGGTGTTATAAGTGTTTTGAATGAACACTAGTGGAAATCAGTTATTATGAAATAATTTTTAGAAAGCAATAAATGTGTCTTTTTAATTCCAAGAAAAATAGAAAGAATGTTACCCCTCTTTAAGCATCATCTGGATCTTTAATTTTAAAATGCCAACATAAGAAAAATGGCAGTGCTGAAAGCCAGAAATTTACCAAATGAAAATGAATCTGGCTATTCTGGCATATTACCTATGCTGAATAGAACTTCAAAAGCACACCATGAATGATGAAAAATCTTTTTCTGTTAGGAAAAGAAGCCCGTCATCTATTGGTAACAAGAGCAAGAAACATTTTTTGAAGTCTTAACTCTATCTTTGTGTATGGCATCTACAAATATACATAGATCAAAAGGCAAAGAATCATTTACCACCTACACGCATAAGTATAATCTCAGAATTTTACTTTTTAAAATTCAACTTATCTTAGCATCTTCCTCTTAAAATATAATCTCAGTATCTTACCCTTAAAAATCTAACTCATGCAACTCAATTATTTATAGTGTGAATTAAACTTGTGTCTACAAAGGAGGAAATTTAGAAATCTTTTGCAGTAATTAATACATAACATCTAACTAAATTCTCATTTATTTATTTTTTATTATAATATTTTTATTGGTAAGTATCAGGGTACTATTACAAAGACCAGCTGAATATTATACCAATGTTGTCAATAAGTTATATAAAAGGTAGAAAATATATAATTATATATTGCATATATATGGTTTCAAGGTATGTTATATACATGTTTGTGTTTATGTAGTGCTTCTTTGCCAGGAGTTGGCCAACTACCCTTAGGGCCAAATACTGCCCACTGCCTGTTTTTGTAAATAAAGTTTATTGGAACAAAGCCACATTCTTTTGTTTATGTATTATTTATGGCTGCTTTCATACACACACAATGGTGGAGTCAAATAATTGCAATGACACCTTCTGGCCTTCAAAGCCTAAAATATTTATTATCTGGCCCTTTACAGAAAATGCTTGCCAACGTCAGATCTGTATAAGACACAATACTATCAGTTTTTGTAGGACTGGGTTTCATTAAGGATCTTTCCTGGGTTTATTGCAGCAACAAATTCTGAAATTATTTCTGTAAATTAATGGGAGGATAACTTCATATAGTTGGATAAACTCTGCCATGATATTTCTGTTCAATATAACACAACTGAGAAATTAGTACATACTGATATATCTCTATATGGGTATATATATATATATATATAGATTAGACAGATAGGTAGATAATAGATGATAGAAAGACAGATAAATAGATAGATGATAGATAGATAGATAGATAGATAGATAGATAGATAGATAGATTAGAAATATGGTTTTGCTCTCTTTCGCAGGCCTGCGGGCAGTGGCATGATCATAGTCCACTGCAACCTCGAACTCCTGGGCTCAAGTGTTCTTCCCACCTCAGTCTCCCCAGTAGCTGGAACTTACAGGTGCCTAATATTACACCCAACTAATTTTTTTAGTTTTTATAAAAATGGGACTATGTTGTACAAGCTGGTCTCAAACATGCCTCAAGCAATTGTCCCACCTCAGCCTTCCAAAGTGCTAAGATTTCAGGGTTCAGCCCCTATGCTCAGCCCACATACCTGTATATAAGTCCTATATACCTCTTTCCAGCTCTGAGGGAAGTCATGATTATCTTTTATACAGGGAGACCTAAGACTCAGAATATTAGTTTCATCATCTGGACCACCAATATGCGAAGTAAATGGATGCTACCTTAACGATGTGCCAATAATTTGAACTGAAGATTCCTGTTAGAGCTTAGTCTAGAATACCTTGTCTGCAACTCATGTGAAAAAAAAACTCAAAATAATTACAATCTGCTACAAAGAGTGCTAATCATTATTCCTTCAGGATTTCTCTGGTTTATATTGCATCAATTTGCACAGAAAGAGAAGAAAAAATCTAGGTGGTGTTTATTTCTCTTCCCATCAATTTATCAGGAGCCAGAGAACACCTTTAGAGCATCAGAAACACTAGTCCAATCCTATAGAAAATTGCTTTAGACTGGGGGTTTTGTACACTCAATGACATTTGGAGTCTGCTTCTCTCTTGTACCTCTTTCTGTCATCAGCTCAACCTGGTTTTCTAGTTACTGATCTCAGGTGATCGTTTCTCGGTTCCAGCTCTGGTTTCTCTCTTATACAGCTTTTGTCATCTTCTCTATATTTCATTATCTCAGTGTTCAACTCTTTTTGTTTTTACTTCACTATAGGGGCTGAAAAAGATTAATTCTCTCTGCTTCTCCAGAAAGGCAGCTCACCACCAGCTCCTTCTGATCATAACCATTTTGCCATATCACATCAGACATAGTAAAATACTTTCGCTGAATTAAAATTTAACATTACATCCTTATTTTTCCTTAGGATCACTATAAGAAATGTCCTCATGAAGGAAGTTTTTGAATCTTCTTGAAAATTTCCTTTGAAGGAATCATTCATTATTAATCAGGAACCATAATAAAATAATTTCTGTTAGGTTGTGCTTGCAGAATTTAGTGCCAAAAACTGTTTGTCTCTTCAAAATAACTTATATGCATGCTTTTTTCAGATCATGAGTAAATAGAATCTTTCTTATTTATTTGATTGTTTTTGCTTTAATATCTGGGGACTCAAGACTAAATACACATTTAAGTGTAACTACTGCTAAGGCCAAATTTCTGAGAATTTTTACTCCCACTTTCTATGAAATCACAGATCTCTCTTTGGGACACAAAATAAATATGAAAACAACCAAATAATATCTATTTTATTGTGATATTTTGCTGGTATTTTTGTTCTTATGATTTATGGATAAATTGGACATAGTGTTGACATACCACAGGCTCTCAATAAATAATCACTATCTGTATAGATATATGATTACCACTCTTTACACATTTGGAAAAAGAGAGCCCATTTATGAAAATTTATGGAGAAAAAATCAAGTGCTTCAAGATTCACGTATTTTTACAGAGACTTACTGACATGGTATATTGCTATGTTAGTGTAGTAAAGACATAAAGAGAGAAAGTAGTCAGTCTACCTGTTAACAGTGATCGCTGCATAATGTAGGAATCTAGGTCTCGGGAAAGACAAAACACGCAATGAATAATACTTGCTTAAAGGAAATCACAATCTTTTTTTGTTGCTTAACACAACTCATTATTATTTCTCAAGGTTCTGGTAGTTGGCTGGGCCCACCTAGCTGGTTTTGCTTGGGGCCTCTCCCAACTTGTAGTGAGAAGGTTTTCCCTTTTGTGTGTGGTGCCTGGGCTGAGATGTCTGCAACAGTTGAGGATTATTGACTAGGTTTATCTCTTGCTCCCACTCTCTCTGTGCAGCCTTTCCATGTGAGCTACTTCACAGCATGGCAGTCTCAGAGTAGTTGAACTTTTCACATGGCAAATGGCTTTCTTTAAGCAAAAATTACAAGAACCTAAAAGCATTTTAAGAGATTTTTTTAAATGGTAGTAATAGTTAATGAGCACTTATTCCCATTTTAGTTACTATGAATATATCTTACTCCATTCTCATAATAACCCCACAAAATGGGTACCACTTTTCCTATTTTAATGATAAGGAAACCGAGACTCAGAATTGTTATGTGATTGTACAAGTCCGCCTCACTATAAAATGAGCAATCCAGGGTTTTTCCCTAAAACCCACATATTTTCTTCTATCAGAGCCACCTCTTATAAAACCATAAAATGTTGAACGGCAATACAATAGATAAATAAAATTCAATACATAATATAAGGGATGCTATAAATCCCATGTGATTAACAGCTAAATTAAAATGTAGACAATTACTCTAGGAATAGAGTAGAGGGAAAATTCCCTATGAACTGGTATTTCTGAAGAGCCTTCTTAGAAGAGGGTAAGTGATCTAAGTGCTATAAAATTTTGTGCACAAAAACTGAAGATAATTTATCAAAGCATACATTTTAATATTTGTTTACCAGAAACTTTTGCTTACTTCAGAATTCTGTAACTGTATTTGCCCTACCTTTATATAGATATTAAAATCCCAGATCTGCGAAAGACAGAGTAGATACAATTTTCTTTAAGTGGCTTGGGTAATAACTCTTGGTCATCAAGATATTTTTGCTGATTTCCTTTTTACTGTATTAGATTATATGACCATTATGATATAATCCTAAAAGAGAGTATAATCAGCTGATTAAAGCCGGAAGAAGAGACTATTTCATTAGAAGAGGCAGTTGTCCTGTCCTTTATGGAGAGAATAATAATCATAATGCTAAATTGACTGAGTATTTTCTCTGCTGGTTGCAGACAGAGAGATGGGCCTTGTGCAACCCTAAAATACACTTCCAACTTTGTCTTATTCCTGCTGTATGTGTTATCACTGAGTTTAGAGCTCTATTCTTATGTTGCTTTTTACTGCAAATACATCCCTGGTGAGAGTTCCAATAAGGTAGAGGGCATGCAGTAGATTCATCTTTATGCTGGCAATTTAACCCAAATCCAGCAAGGTGGGCCCATGATAAGTTAGGCAGTAGAGCCCTGCAATAGGTTTGCAAGCTGGTATTTCATACAACCATCTATTGTTTCTAAAGCTAAAGCTAACATCCTTTGCCAGAGCCTAGAAGAATAAAGTTGCCTTGGTAAAATGTGCGTAAAAATGTTCAAACTTTTTTTCTTATTATGCTTTCTACCAGTAGGATTACAATTTTCTTAATATTTCTTTGGCACCAACCAGTCTTTTGGTTTGGTATATAAAGTTATTCAATGATTCTGGCAGGCACCTAGACTCTTAAGTTCCTGGGGGCAGGGATATAGTCACGACAGCAAAATCCTTCCAGGTTTCTAAGGTGGTGCTTGCCTACACTGTGGTTGCTTCATAAATAATACATTTTGAATGACTTCCTTCTGTACACGTCACTCTCTACTAATATCGAACTTGTGCATCTGGCTTCACACCCAGCCACTAATCTGTCCCTTGCTTATATTCTTTCCTCCATTATTCTTCACTCATCCTAGTCCTCCCTTCAAGGTTCAGCTCAGGTGTTTTCTTCTCCAGGAAACTTTCCTAAACTTCCCTTCCCTTCCATGCACACTTCTATCATGTCACTGAAATAGTCTTTTGGAGGCATCTGTATATTATATCTGACTCCATGAGGTCATTGAAATTAAATATTATTTCTTTTTTATCTTTGAATCTCAGCCCCTTGCCCAGTGCTCGACTGGTAGTTTAAGCTCACTAGCATACGTTGAACTGATCTGAAGAGTGGGAATGGAGACAGAAAAATCATCAGGAAGATAAGGGGGTTGAACATTCCAGGAGCCACTAGTGTCTTTTGCATCCCTTAGGAAAGGCTCCTTGTATGGAAATTTTGTTCAAATTATCTTCATATTGCATCACAGAAGAATACTATTAATATGTTTTTTAACTCTCTAAAGTTCAAAATTGTTATAGAAAACACAACTGGAGGGTTCTAATAAATAATTGAATCTGTCTCACTCTCCTTATGAGTCATAAGGAAACAGATACAAGTCATACAATCAGAGGGGTCCCGTGGGCCTCAGGGCTGAAATGGGAGTTTCTTATTATCACCAGAAAAGCACCAAATCTGAGATTCCTGGTCCTATCTCAGAGGAGATCTTACAAAATCTGCTAGCTAACTCAGGTGGTGGTCACAGGTCCCACAGGAGACAGTGAACTTGCTCATATACTTAGCACATTGGTACAACAACCAGCATCTGAGAAAGCCATTGCACACAGATTCTGTATAACCAAGGAGCTCATACAGTGTCGTCAAAACTGAAAGCACCCAGAGCTGAAGCTAGGTGATGATAAACAATTAACTTCAAAGTTACAACCTCAAGGAAAAAAAACAAGAAATTTTAAAACTCAATTTCATACAAACTAATTAGAAAACATAGTCTACCCAAATGAAAAGGAACTGGAAAACCAATATTGGCAATATGAAAACACAGGGTTCTCTAACACCCCCCCAAAGATCACACAAACTCCAACAGTGGGTCCAAACCAAGATGAAATCTTTGAAATACCAGATAAATAATTTAAAAGTTTGATTATTAAATTATTCAAGGAGAAACAAAAGAAAGGTGAAAATCAACATAAAGATATTCTAAAAGCAATTCAGGATATGAATGAAAAAGTTTCTAAAGAGATAGTTATTTTAAAGAAAAACCAATCCAAACTTCTGGAAATGAAAGACACATTTAGAAAACTACAAAATGCAGTGCAAAGTTTTCACAATAAAGTAGACCAAGTGAAAGATAGAATTTCAGAGCTCAAAGTTTTATATTAACCTAATCAGAAATAAAATAAAGAAAAATAATTAAAAGAAATGAATAAATTATCCAAGAAATATAGGATTATGTAAAATAGCCAAGCCTAAGAATTATAGGCGTTCTTGAGGGAGAAGAAAAAACATGTTTGGAAAACCTATTTGAGGGAATAATTGGGGAAAACTTCACTGGCCTTGCTAGAGATTTAGACATCCAAATACAAGAAGTACAAAGAACTCCTGGAGACTCATTGCAGAAAGGACATCACAAAGACCTATGGTCATTAGACCAACTAAAGTCAACCTAAAGGAAAAAATTTCTAAAAGCAATGAGACAAAAACATCAAGTAACCTATAAATGAAAACCTATCAGACTAACAGTAGACTTCTCAGGAGAAAACTTCCAAACCAGAAGGATTTGGGGTCTTTTCTTTAGTCTCTTTAAACAGAATAATTGTCAGCCAGTAATTTTATATTCATAAAAACTAAGTTTCTATATATAAAATTTAGAAAGGAGAAATAAAATATTTCTCAGACAAGCAAATGCTGAGAGAACTTGTCAATGCTAGACTAGCTTTAAAAGAAATGCTAAAAAGAGTTCTAAATATTAAAACAGGCCAGGCGCAGTGGCTCACGCCTGTAATCCCAGCACTTTGGGAGGTAGAGGCGGGCAGATCATGAGGTCAGGAGGTCGAGACCATCCTGGCTAACACAGTGAAACCCCGCCTCTACTAAAAATACAAAAAATTAGCTGGGCGTGGTGGTGGGCGCCTGTAGTCCCAGCTACTCAGGAGGTTGAGGCAGAAGAATGGCGTGAACCCAGGAGGCGGAGCTTGCAGTGAGCCGAGATTGTGCCACTGCACTCCAGCCTGGGCAACAGAGCGAGACTCTGTCTCAAAAAAAAAAAAAAAAATTAAAACAAAAGGTTGATACACACCAGATTGGAAACTCCTGAAAGCATAAAATGCATAGGGCTTGTAAAACAATAGCACAATGAAGAAAATAAACTCACTAGGTAATAATCAACTGAATGATTGAAACAGTACCCCACATCTCAATATTATAGTTAAATGTAGATTGGTCTAACTTCTCTACTTAAAAGATACAAATTGGCAGCTTGAATTTAAAAAGTCACAAACCAAATATCTACTGTCTTCAGGAGACACACTTAACACATATTCTTATAGATTCAAAGTAAAGCAGTGGAAAAAGATATTTCCTGCAAATGGAAACCAAAAGCAAGCAGGACTAGCTGTTCTTACATCCTATGAAAAAGACTTTAAGTCAACAACAGTAAAATAGACAAAGAAGTTTGTTACATAATGATAAAAGGTTCAACACACACATAACAATCCTAAATATGTATGTACCTTATTTCAGAGCTCCTAGATTCATAAATCAATTAATAATAATAAGAAAAGAGATATATAGCAACACTCTAACTGAGAACACTAGACAGATCATCAAGGCAGACCATCAACACAGAAACATTGGATGAAAACTGTGCTTTACTAAAAGTGGATGTAACAGATACTTACAGAACATTCACCCCAAGAACTGAAGAATATACATTATTTTCATCAGCATATGAAACATTTGTCAATTTAGACCATATGACAGGCCACAAAACAAGTCTCAGAAATTGAAATTATGTCAAGTTTCTTCTCAGACCACAGTGGAATAAAACTAGAAACAAATTCCAAAAAGAGCCCTCAAAACTACACAAATACATGGAAACTAAAGAATCTGCTCCTGAATAATTTATGGGTTAACAATAAAATCAGGATGGAAATTTAAAACTTTTTCAAAATGAATGATAACAGTTACACAAGTTCTCACAACCTCTGGAATACAGAAAAAGTAGTGCTAACAGGAAAGTTTATAGTGCTAAATGCCTAAATCATAAAGTCTGAAAGTTCACAAATTGACTACCTAATGTTATACCTCAAAGAACTAGAGCAACAAGAACAGACCAAACCACAAACTAGCAGAAGAAAAGAAATAACAAAGATCAGAGCAGAACTAAATGCAACTGTAACAAAAAAGAAAAAAAAAAAGAAAAGAAAAGAAAAAGTCAATGAAACAAAAAGCAAAAAGCTGGTTCTTTAAAAATATAAATAAATAAAATTGACATAGCACTACCTAGATTAACCAAGAAAAGAGAGAAGTTTCAAATAAACTGACTTAGAAAAATAATGGAGACATTATAGCTGATACCACAGAAATACAAAAGATCATTTAAGACTGCTAAGAACAACTCTATGTACACAAACTAGGAATTACAGAGGAAATGGATAAACTCCTGGAAACATATCACTCCCTAGCTTGAATCAGGAAGAAATAGAAATCCTGAACAGAACAATAACAAGCAGTAAGATTGAATCGATAATAAGATAAATCTGCCAACAACAACAAAAAAGCCCAGAGATAGATGGATTCTACCAGATATTCAAAGGAGGATTGGTACCAATTCTACCGAAACTATTCCAAAAGATTATGAAGAAAAGACTCCTCCCTAATTCCTTCTACAAAGCCATTACACCCTGACACCAAAGTGAGGAAAGAACATAGACAAAAAAGAAAACTACAATTCAGTATCTTTGATTAATACAGATGAAAAATCCTCAACAAAATACTACCAACTGGAATCCAACAGTACATCAAAAAATAATTTAGTGTGATCAACTGGATTTTACACCAGGGATGCAGGGATGGTTCAATGTAAGCAAGTCAATAAATGTAATTCATCACATAAACAGAATGAAAGACAAAAACCATATGATCGTCTCAATGGATGCAGAAAAGGCATTTGATAAAATCCAGGATCCCTTTGTGATAAAGTTACTCAACAAGCTAGGCGTAGAACAAACATACACAACTCAAAATAATACAAGCCATATATGAAAAACCCACAGCCAACCTTATAATGACAAGGGAAAAGTTCAAAACATTCCCCCCTAAGAATTTGAAAAAGACAAGGATGCCCACTTTCACTAGTCCAACATAGTACTGGAAGTCCTAGTCAGAGCAATTAGGAAAAAGAAGGAAATAAGAGGCATCCAAATTGGAAAAGAGGAAGACAAATGAACTCCTTTTGCTGATGATATCATCTTAAACCTAGGAAACGCTAAAGGCTCCTCCAAAAGACTTCTAGATCTGATAAATGAATTCAGTAAACTATCAGATTATAAAATCAATATATACAAATCAGTAGCACTGCTATAAACCAACAATAATCATGCTAAGAATCAAATCAAGAACTCAATCCCTTTTACAATAGCTACACTAAAAATTCTTAGGAATATACTTAATCAAGGAGGGGAAAGATCTCTACAAGGAGAACTACAAAACAGTGCTGAAATAAATCATAAGTGACACAAACAAATGGAAGTACATCCCACGTTCATGGATTGGAAGAATCAATATTGTGAAAACGGCCATACTGCCCAAAGCACTCTACAGATTCAGTGCAATTCCCTTCAAAATACCAACATCATTTTTCAGAGAATTAAAAAAAGGCTAAAATTCATATGGAACCAAAAATGAGCCAGAATTGCCAAAGCAATCCTAAGCAAAAAGAACAAATCTGGAGGCATCATATTACCTGACTTCAAATTATACTACTAGGATATAGTAACCAAAAGAGCATGGCGCTGGCATAAAAGTAGACACATATTCCAATGCAACAGAATAGAGAGCCCAGAAATAAACCCAAACACTTACAACCAATTGATCTTTGACAAAGCTTGCAAAAACATAAATTGGGGAAAAAAACGCCCTATTCAATAAACAGTGCTGGGAAAATTGGATAGTCACACACAGAACAATGAAACTGAATACCTATTTCTCACTATATACAAAAATTAACTCAAGATGTATTAAAGACTTAAATCTGAGACCTGAAAATGTAAAAAATACAGCAGAAACTCTTCTGGCATTGGCTTAGGCAAAAAAATTATCACTAAGACTCCAAAAGTAAAACAAAACTAAAAATAAATAAACGGAACCTAATTAAATTAAAAATCTCTGCAAAACAAAAGAAATAATCATCAGACTAATCAAACAACCTACAGAAGAAGAGAAAATATTTGCAAATTATGCATTTGACAAAAGACTAATATCCAGAATCTGCAAATAACTCAAACAAAATCAGCCAGAAAAAAAGACAAATAACCCCATTAAAAAGTGAGCAAAGGACATGAACATATATTTCTCAAAAGAAGATATACAAATGTCTAAGAAACATGAAAAAAATCTCCATATCTAATCATCAGGGAAATGCAAATTAATACCACAATGAGATACCACTTTACCCAGAATGACCATTATTAAAATGGCAAAAAAATAGATACTGGTGCGGATGTTACGAAAAATGAATGCATATACACTGTTGGTGGGAATGTAAATTAGTACAACCTCCATGAAAAACAATATGAGGATTTCTCAAAAACTAAAAGTAGATCTACCATTAGATCCAACAACCCCACTGCTGGGTATCTACCCAAAGAAAAATAAATCACTAGATCAAAAAGACACTTGCACACATGCACACATATGTTTATTGTAATGCAATTCACAATTGCAAAGATATGGAACCAACTTAAGTGTCTCTCTATCAGCCAATGAGTGGATAAAGAAAATATGGTGTATATACACTATGAAATACTGCTTGGACATTTAAAACTGAATTAATATCTTTCACAGCAACTTGGATGGAACCAGAGGCCATTATTCTATGTGAAGTAACTTGAGAATCAAAAACCAGATACTACATGTTCTCACTAATAAGCAGGAGCTAAGCTTATGGGGACACAAAGGCATACAGAGTGGTATAATGGACATTGCAGACTCAGAATGGGGGAGGACGGAAGGGGTGTGAGGGATGAAAAATTACCTATTGTGTACACTAGGTGATGAGTGCATTAAATCCTAGTCTTCACCACAATACACTTCATCCATATAACCAAAAACCACTGGTACCCCTAAAGCTATTGACATTCAATTGCTTAAAAAAATTCAAAAACGAAAATAAATTTTAAAAGAGGGAAGCAACAAATACAGGAAAGCTGAAAGATGGTAGGATACAAAACTGAAGGGTGTGTTGTCCTGGCCCAGGAGAAAAGAGAACAAGCCAAAAAGGTTAAGCGTAAGCAACAGAGTCCAGGTTAATTTCCTAGTAGAACTGACAGTATTTGAGACTTGTTTGAGCATGCCAGACTTCAAATGGCCACAGGCTGAATGGATAGTGAGGCTGACTGCCTTGCAGTGCTTTCCAAAGATACGCAGCACATCCAGGCCTGCTCCATGGCAGGTCAGAAATGAGGAAGCCCAAAATGCTGGCTGCTCCTGTAAACAATCCAAACACTGATCAGCAGATCACAAATTTATTTAAGGCCAGCAGGAAACAAAGTAGGCATGAAGACCCCACTAATGCTGTCTGATCAGCTCAGAAGGCAGGAAGGCAATGGGATGCAGTAGATAGTTCTCCAAAATGAGTGAACCGTTATTTGCATCTCATCGGGGAATAGGAGATGTTGCCAACATGAAAGGACAGGCAGGCATCTGTTTCACCATCATGCTGTGAAGCCCCTAGGAGCTTAGACCCAGCCTCACTGCTCTAATGATATTAGAATGAGATCTTCTGCAATGTGTGCCTTCTGCAAATGATGGTACGGATGTTTCCCGTTGAGCTTAAAGAAAAACAGTCAAAGAATTGCATCATCTTCCTTAGTTTCATTATCGGTAAATAGGATTCATGATCTTGGACTAAGGGGCTTTGGAGTTCTCCTGGTCAAATCCTGTTCATGAGCAAGATAGGTGGCTTGCTTGCCCTGAGCAATTGAGAGATGCTCCTGAACAGAGGAGAACAATGAATTGTGGTTCCCAACTGCATCGTGAATGTTTCCTATTAGCTCACTATCCTTTACAGTAAATCAACTTAACTCTCCATTACAATAGAGGGCAATAGTGCATTACTTGTCACCAACATGCTGCAATAATAAGGCTCTTTCAGACAGCCTCTCAAATACAGATAGTGATGTCTGTGAGGCAATAGAATGGCTGTTAAAATGATTATGAGCAGTAGCTTCCTAATAAGGCCAGATCCAGTATTTCAACAGGAAGGTCCCTGAATTTTCTTGCATGGCAAGAAATTTATTGAAAAGAGCATGATGAGAAGTCAATATTTAATTGGAAACTCTTTAAGAAATTGAGCCCCTATTAATTCAGTGAAATATAGCCTCCAAAATTTTTGAAGCTTACAGAAACTACAGATTGTCTGGTGGGCTCTGGAACCAGCAAGAATGCCTCAATTCAAAGCCTGTCTCTGCAGATTACCAGCAGTGGCATTGTAGGTGGGTTATTTAACCAACCACCTCTCAAATCTTCGTACGTGTAGTGGAAGCAATATTAGTGCTTTCTATATGGGATTGTAGGTTAAATGAAACAATGTCTGTAACATTCTTATAACAATGTCTGAACACAAGCATCTAATATATACCATTTGTTATTATCTTATGCCCAATAGTTTCAGTTTCTAACATTGAAAGGCCACAGCTTCATTTAATTTAGGGGACCCATGGGAATGTCTGCTCCTTATCTGTGCCCTTCCCCTCATGCCAACATAGATTTGAATTCTCAGAAAATATTCCAGGGGGATTGAATTTTGAGCTTCCCAAAGGAAGAAATAAAGAGACCAAAGTTAGCCTGTCCCCACCGGGGTTGGCATATGACAAAGATCTGAAGTGGCTCTGAGGCATCATGGAGAACAGTTGAAAATCACATTGTCAGCTCGAAATGCATCAAAGCTATTTGCTGGCCTAAACTACCCTAGGGAGAATTCCCATTCAGTTCAATCCACGCAAAATCATGCTTGTCCCTGGCAGGATGGGGACTAAGTTACCACCCCATATGGCACCAAGTTTGTGATAATCCCTCTATGAGAAAGTAATGACAGTAATAACCCCTCTTCACTCAAAAAAACTAATCAGTAAGGGACATCTGTCACCATTATCATCACTGAGACAAATTCTGATATTACTCTGTGCTGTGGAAAACCTGACAAAGCTCCTCACTCCATAGCTAATAAGGAGGATATCTTGCCTAAGCTGTAAACATTAAAGAAGTCCACCAATATTAACAAACACCCCTGCCCCGATCTCTGTTGGTGTGTTGCTAAACACAGAGAAAGAACTGATACATCCACTTAAAGTTATTTTTCTTGTGTTTAATTCCACTTCATTAGTCAGAATTTCTCCTGTACCTTAGTGTAATCTAGATTCAGTGACACTTATTTTTATTTGGATGGTTGATTAACATGTCCTTTCCACCAAAAAGGACTCTGCAACCTTCAAGAGGAAGTTCCAACTGCGAGAACTATGACCAGCCCAGACTTTCCTCATTCAGTGGTGACATTGAGCGCCTCCTGTCACACACATCCCATGAGTTTTAAATAATTTAGCTTCTTGGTGATCAGGGGTATACAGTGTTCCTGGGACTGTGGTTTGTAAAACATATACAGTTGCTTTCAGTTCTCTCATGGAATTAAGGCCATGTCAAAGTGCAGGCTATTTCTACACAGAAAGAAGCAGGTTAATGGCAGAAGGGGGCAGGTTACCAAACCCTTCAGAATTTGACAAAGATCAAAACAACATGAAGCCTTTTTTCTCATGATTTCTTAGCAGGTCTCAATATTCTGATTAGCTAGGAGGAAACAAAATTTCCATGCCTGATTACTCCAAAGAAATGAGCAACTCCAAGTCAACTAAAATGTCTTCAGTCAAGGCAAACACACTTCACAATGTAAATGGTAAGTGCCAACCCCCTGCCTCTAGTTGGTAGAACTTGGTGACCATCACTACTTTGACACTCATACGGTTTTCCTCATATCCTTATCATTCTTGCAAGAAATGTTGGACCAATGGTAAATGGTTCTGAATCATAAACCAGCCATAAAATTTTCAAATTAGATCTTTCTGTTTGCCACTAAAGCCATTAACATGCACAAACCCAATTTCATAATGATCTGCCTGATATATCAATAATATATTATATATTACATATGTCCTAAATAAGTCTAAAGGTAAATGTTTTAAAGGCCTGAAAATAATAACTGAGACTTAGATGAATAGATAGTGTTGGTTGACCAGTAAGAGACCGAGTTCCATACTCTGTTCTGTCTGCTTGTTCTCAGCTGAGCACTTCCACCCATCCCTCAAATTACCTGTCCTCTGTAAGCCTGAATTTCTCATTTCTAAAATGAGAATAATATTTTCATCTCATAGAATTTCCATAATGATTAAATGAGCTGATCTGCGATGACACTTATCCCAATGCCTACAACGCAATAAGCCCTTGGTGAGAATTATCCATGATGATGTTGATGATTACTACTTTACTTTGCATTTTATTAAGTTTTTCAATCTATGTAAAAACACTGGATTTTCTTTCCCATTTCACTTCTCTTTTTCCTCATCTCTAAAAGAAGAGGAGTGTTTGAGAGATGACACAATAGTGGCAAGAGCAACTTTCCATTGCCTCAAAAATGCTCCACTCGATAATTTAATGTTAAGTGAAAGAAACCAGGCTCACAAAGAAAAACATCACATGTTCTCACTTATTTGTGGGACCTAAAAATCAAAACAATTGAACTCATGGAGATAGAGAGTAGAACGATGGTTACCAGAGACTGGGAAGGATAGTGGGGGGCTGGCGTAAGGGAGGTAAGGATGGTTAATGAATACAAAACATAGTTAGAAAGAATTAATAAGATCTACCATTTGATAGCACAACAGGGTGACCATAGTCAATAATGACCTAATTGTACATTTTAAAATAGCTAAAAGCGTGTAATTCAATTGTTTGTAATGCAAAAGATAAATGCTTGCGGGATGGATGCCCAATTCTCTATGATGTGATTATTTCACATTACATACCTGTATTAGTCTGTTCTGATGATGCTAATAAAGACAAACCCAAGACTGGGTAATTTATAAAGGAAAGAGGCTTAATTGACTCACAGTTCAGCATAACTGGGGAGGCCTCAGGAAACTTGCAATCATGGCAGAAGGGGAAGAAAACACGTCCTTCTTCACATGGCAGCAAGGAGAAGTGAGTGCTCAGCGAAGGAGGAAGCCCCTTATAAAACCATCAGTTCTTGTGAGAACTCACTCACTATCATGAGAAGAGCATGGGAGAAATCACTCCCATGATTCGATTATCTCCACCTGAAAATAACTGAATCATGGTGGGCACCCCCATGACTCAATTATCTTCAGGTGGAAATAATCAAATGTGGGGGTGGGGGATGATTTCCCCCTTGGTCCTGCACTTGATACATGGGGATTATTACAATTCAAGGTGAGATTTGGGTGGGGACACAGAGCCAAACCATATCAATACCTGTTTCAAAACATCTCAGGAGCCACATAAATATACACACCTACCATATACCCACAAAAACTTTAAAATTAAAAAATGCTTAAAAAAAGCTCCACTCTAGGGGGAATGAATATCCAGTGCAAGAGATGAGAGTTCCCATAGCAGGTGAAAAAGAGAGAGATGAGGTGAGAACCTCACGGAAAGGAGTAGAAAAGGAGAAGGGCAGTCTCAACTGGGGGCAGAAGGAAGAGGAGTCAGGTGCACAGAGCTACCTTACTGTGAGCCTGTGGGAGCTGAACTTGTCACTGATTGAATGGAGACCCAAGGGAAATGATAAAAGATGACATTTACACCATTTCCTGGGCACAGAGTCTATTCCTAATTGGCTTCCAAGAAGAGCAGATTCTTTGGGCAATGAAACAATACAGTCCTTTCTGGATATTAAGGACAGAAAGGAAGAGTTACATAAGCTGTCTTAGCTGATTATCATCATCACTCTCTGAGCTAGTTAACATTATTATCCACCTTTAATAGATTAGACAGTGGTTGGTTCCTCACCTTTTTGGGGTCACACTCATTTCTGAGACTTGAATGAAAGGGCTGGTCTCTTCCCGAGAAAAGTTCTCATACATGTAAAATGTTGCATACAATTTCTGGGAGTTCGTCCGTTATATGAGGCCCATTCATAAAATTATTTTAGGATTAATGCAAAGAACCAACATTTCTCCCCAAAGTACAGAGTGAGCTCCCTTTGTACATGGACTGGGTCTTGCTTGTTCATTGTGCTGCCCCCACTGTCAGATAGATGTGTGAGAGGTGGTTTTTGGTAGAAACATAAAGAAGTAAACTAATATCTCCTCTGGCCATGTGTTTTACAAACATTATCTTAGCTGATCTTTTCAAGACCTTATAAAAAAGAGATTATGAGCTCCACTTTACAGATGAAGAAATAGATATAGAAGGGTTATGTGTCTTTTCCAAGGTCACAGGGGTTTTAAATTATAAACTCAGAATTTGAACCCCGGTCTATGTTCTCACTCCTTTAGTGTCTTAGTCAGTGTGGGTTTCCATAACAAAATGCCACAGACTGGGTGGCTAAAACTACAGGAATGTATTTCCCATAGTTCTAGAGACCAAAAATTCAAGATCAAAGTGCCGCCTGATTCAGTCCCTGGTGAGGGCTCTCTTCCTGGCTTGCAGAGAGCCACCTTCTTGCAGTGTCTTCACATGCTGCAGAGAGCTAACTCTGGTGTCTCTTTCTCTTTTTATAAGAACACCAGCCTTATTGGATCAGGACACTTCCCTAACGAACTCATTTAACCTTTATCACTCCCTCACAGGCCCTATCTCTACAAATACAGTCACACGGGCGTTGGGGCTTCAAAATGTGATTTTTGGGGTGACTCAAATCTTCAGACCATAACATGCACCATTCTGCATCTAGAGGAAGGTAGTGAGATAGAAATAATTGGGTCTCTCGTTGCAGCATCATATCCAAGTTTGTACGTTTTTTATGTTGTTCAGCTGCTGAAAGGCATTTTCTCTGGGTAATTTTTGCAAGCTCAAATGGCTGATTTCCAATAGAAAGAAACCCCAGGCTAAGTTAGTGACATTTTCTGGAACTGCAAGAGTGATTTCCTGGCATTCTGTTAGCATGTGGCTTCTATAGAATGGATCTCCTCACATACCGCTAATCTTATGTCAATATCAATATCCCACAAGAGTTACAATATCTAGGTCTGACAGGACAAGTGAAGTCTTGCATTTCTATTTCCACTGGAAGGACTAGCTTTCACAGGCTGGTGGTTCAGAGTCTATGCTCATAGAACTTTAAAGTAACTTTTGATTGGAATAAGAGCAAGCTAAATCAGAGGCAGTAGGTGGAAGAAGCTGGATGCAAACCTATCATTTTATATTTACCCTTCCAACTTCATTCACCTAACTAGGTTTCAGTTGTCTAAGGAAAAGAAGACATTGTTTTCCTTTCCTCTTTTTACTTAATGTCCCCTGACATGTAATCTCAGGCATCATTAACATTCAAGAGTTTCCCTTCCTAAGCTCCACGGGCCACTTTTATCAGAACCATGGTGCCTCCTTCAGTGAATTCCCAGATGGTCATCAGCCCAACTCCTTTTCCCATGGTTGTTTTACTCTTAAGTGGTCAAGGGGACCCCCAAATAATCTCTATTTTGACCAACTTTTTAAAAACATAGAACATGTAAATGTACTTCTATCTTTATTATTTATTTTGCTCACATATTTTTATTATTTATCTCCTGGGAGAGGTACAAATTAATGAAGTAGTTTAGGATTTACATGATTTTGAATTAATGAGGTATGAGGTGCTGCATCTAGTGTAAGACAGCTTATTTCACCATAAGGTTTTGTTAATAATGTAATCATGAAAGTTAATATTTATTTTTGTCCTTATTATATGTCAATATTTTGCTAAGTACTTAAAACATGACTTATAACTTTAAATCTTTATAACAGCTGGATAAAGTAGATGGTATTGTTAGCTCCATTATGCAGATGAGGAAATCAAGGTTAAAAGAGCTTTCAGGACTTGCCTAGTGACAGAGAGCAAGAGGTGGTAAAATCAGGATTTGAACCTAGGTGGGTCCTAACTCCAGAGTCTATACTTGCAACCACCACGTTCAGGTGATACACTGATCTAACATCTTCCTTGTCATGCCTGTCTTCTTCCTTTTCTCTATTTTTTTTTTTTTTTTTGAGACAGAGTCCCGCCCTGTCACCCAGGCTGGAGTGCAATGGCGCAATCTCGGCTCACTGCAATCTCTGCCTCTCAGGTTCAAGCGATTCTCCTGCCTCAGCCTCCTGAGTAGCTGGGATTACAGGTGCACACCACCATGCCTGGCTAATTTTTGTATTTTTAGTAGAGACAGGGTTTCACCATGTTGGTCAGGCTGGTCTCCAACTCCTGACCTCATGATCTGCCTGCCTCGGCCTCCCGAAATGCTGAGATTACAGGCGTGAGCCACCACGCCGGGCCTCTTCCATTTTTAAAAAATTATTTCTTTACATTGTAGAAGAGCTGGTGGTTTTGATTAAGGCATTCATTTATTGAATAGATATTTACTCTGGCTCATGAGTGTGTAAAAGCAATCTCAACTGGACGAGAAGTAAAAAGAAAGAAGAAAGTGGATACGTGAATAATTATTTTATAAATGTTCCCAGATTCTTTCTTTCTCCACATCTTATGTGTTTAAGTATAATTTCTGTATCCCACTTTCTCCTATAGAGGCTCTGTAGCTTTTCGTACTTAACAATCTCTATTTTAAACTATGCAGTGCTGTGTAAAATAGTGTATAAGATGTTTTAAAGACCACCTTGGGTAATTTTCCTGTAATGTTTGAATCTGAAATATTTCCCCCTAAACCCACAATTTCCCATACAGTCAAGCTGCTAAATTGCCTCTCTGAGAGGCAGAAATTACTGTTGATTTGATTTCCTTTGTTTTCTTAAGCAACTATAAAATATTACCGATTTCTTTTTAATCCTACCGCTTTTGCTACGTCTCCCTCCTCATTTCAAACATGCTAGACAATTTTCCACAATAAGTACTTGCAGAAATATTAACTTGTAAAGAATAAGAAGAAGTTATGTGCTCTGAAATTTAAATCTGAATTCTTACACTCTTTAAGAGTTTTCTAGCCAGGTTTAAGACAAGACAGCAATAACAAACAAAAATCAAAACAGCCAGGAGTCAGTAGCTTGTCTTTTTTTGTGTGCTTACGTGTCTATTACTTGTCAAGCATCTATTATAAGGTTTCCTTTAAAGTTTCTCTTAAGAACCAAAGGCTGATGTTTTTTGAAAACTTTTCTGTGTACTAATAAGTCAATATGAGTAAGGGCAGACCTTGTGTTATGAAAATTTGTCATAGAAGTGAACTCATTTGGGAAAAGATGGATTTGAACTCTTGCTTTCCATATGTCAGAGTTACTTAAAATTAGAAGTGAACAAGTAGTTAATGATCAGAGCTTCTTCCCCTGAACCTGGATCATGACACAATTAAGTCAAGGGGATATCAAACAGGGATAATTTCTCTCTTCCAGGACAAGTAAAGTATTATAAGGAATTATGCCACTTCTTTAAATAACTGAGTCCAATGATTGAAGAGCTTGAGTTTGATTATACCCTTATGACCAGAATTCCAGCTTTGTACCTACTGAAAATGCAACACCTGCTAATATTTTCTGCTTTGGTGGGAAGTCCTTCTCCGGGATTTTGTCTATTTTTCAATGTCTGTTCTGGTTTTTAAAATATTCCACTTATACATGCCCAGAGTTAGTTTATGATTTAGGCATATGTTGACATAGCTTTGTTTCGTTTGTGATACTTTAGGACCACAAAGCTAAAGCATTCATCCTAGTTTATGTGAGATATATATTATTGAATGAAGGCTGGTGCACTTTTGTGAATGAACAAAAAGGCTACTTTAGAAATTTCTGATATAAACACACATGCACATTCACATAGAGCTCACACACTCCCAACACAACCTAAACTTGAAATACAAACAAAATTCAGTGTCATAGAAAACTTTGGCCTTATTAATATTAAATGAGATTGAATTGCTTAAATTATAAAGGGCTAAAATATGCTTTTCAAATGAAGTGGTTTTTTTAATCTAAGATGTTTTCACTGGGTTTTACATACCTGAAAATATTTTCATATTGAGATAAATCAGAGTACTTGACTAAATAATGAATTGAATATTGTGGGCATGAAAGTTTATGAAGAATTTTAGACTTTAGATAATACCCAGGTGGATGGTTACAATTATGAAAAATAGCCAGGGAAATTCATCTGTCCTTACATTGTATAAAGCTTTCTTAATAATTCTGTGGGTATGTTTGAACAGAACCATGAATGACTTGTGGTTAATAGAGAATACTTTAGGTTAAAGCTCACATTCTAAGACAGCCACAGACCTCATGTTTAGCATTTCAGCATAATCTTTATGAGCACTGTAGAAACTTTCCACCCCATGAACTTCTGTCATTTCCATTATACAAATTCTAACCCTGACCCTTTCGTCCTTCCTATTGACCCAGATGTGTTAACTCCCAGCTGCTGAGCATGGGGAGAAAAGTCAAGAAAACTTGTTTTCTTTTCCCTTCCATTTATTTATTTATTTTGGAGACAGGGTCTCACTCTTTCACCCAGGGTGCAGTGCATTAATGCAATTATAGCTCACTACAGCCTCGATTTCCCAGGCTCAAGTAACCCTCTTTTCTCAGCCTCCAAGTAGCTAGGAGTAGAAGCACATACCACCAGACTGAGTTAATTTTTAAAATTTTTTTTGTAGAGATAAGGTTTCACTATGTTGCCTAGACTGGTCTCAAATTCCTGGGCTCAAGGGATCTTCCTGCCTTGGTCTCTCAAAGTTCTGGGATTACAGGTGTGAGCCGCCCCACTTGGCCTAGGACATTTGTTTTCTGTTGTCTCCTAAATTATGTACCCAAACTCAACTACACTGCCTAGAAAACTTTTATTTATCATTTTCTAACTCCTTTAATATCCCTTAGCAGATGACTCCAAATTTCTTTTGTAGCATTCACTGCTACCTCCAGATCTCTAACTTTCAAGGAGTGATTTTTATCTTCACCATGTAGAGAAATTCCAGTTCATCTAGCATTAATTCCTAATCTCATTTACCCTTCATCTGAAAACAAATGTTTCTCATCATCTTAGCATTCCCTTGTGTATTACCCTATTCTCTTTTCCTTTCTGTTTTGGAGGATGTGTATTATTGACACTACAGTCTTTTGCATCTCGCAAGAACGTGCTTCTTTTTCTTGCAGCTTTATTAAGGCATAGTTGACAAATAAAAAGTGGATATATTTATCATGTATGACATGGTGTTCTGATGTGTGTATATACACACACACACATACATTATATATATAGAGAGAGAGAGAGAGATGTTTAGCACAATCAAGCTAACATACGTATTGCTTCACATAGTTATCTTTGTGTGCGTACGTTTGGTAAGAACATGTAAGACCCACTCTCTTAGCAAATATCAAGTATATAATACAGTCTCATTAACTATAGTCACTATGCTGTACTTTAAATGAACATATTCATCCTGCCTAACTGAACCTTTTTACTCTTTGACCAACATCTCTCCATCATCCCCAGCTCTCAGTCTCTGGCAGACACTACTCTACTCTCTGCTTTCATGAGTTTGACTATATTAGATAGCACATTTTGTCTTTCTGTGCCTGGCTTATTTCACTTAGCATAATTCTTTCCAGGTTTATCCACGTTGCTGTAAACGACTTGATTTCCTTCTTTTTTAAAGGCTGAGTAATATTCCATTGTGTGTGTGTATGTGTGTGTGTGTGTGTGACATTTTCATTACTCATTTATTCATCAATGGGCATTTAGACTGAGCCCATGTCTTGGCTATTGTGAATAATGCTGCAATTAACATGGACATACGGATATCTCTTCAAGGTATTGATCTCATTTTCTTCACATATATACTCAGAAATGGGATTGCTGAATCATATGGTAGTTCTATTTTCATTTTTTGAGGAAACTACATAATGTTTTCCATAATGACTGTACTAATTTACATTCCCACTAACATTGTAGAAGGGCTTCCTTTTCTCAACATTCTTTCAACTCTTATCTTTTGTCTTTCTGATAATGGCCATTGTAACAGAAATGAAGTTATATCTCCTTGTGGTTCAATTTGCATTTTCCTGATGATTGGTGGTGCTGAATATCTTTTTGTCTTCCAATTGGCATTTGTATGTTTTCTTTGAAGAAATACATATTCAGATCCTTTACCCATTTTTTCAATCAGAAATATATTCTCTTGCTATGGAGTTGTTTTGGTTCCCAATATATTTTGAATAAGAATCAATTATCAGATTATGGTTTGCAAATGTTTCCACCCATTCCATAGGTTGTCTCTTTACTCTTGTTTCTTTTGCTATGTAGAAGAATTTAGTGTGATGCAATCCCCTTTGTATATTTTTGCTTTCATTGCCTGCGGTTTTGGGGTCATATCAAAAGAAATCATAGCCCAGACCAATGTCAAGAATATTTTTTTCTTTATTTTCTCCTAGTATTTTTTCAGCTTCAGGCCTTACTTTTAAGTCTGTAATACATTTTAAGTTTATTTTAGTATATAATATGATAGGGATTCAGTTTCATTCTTCTGCATATGAATACCCAGTTTTTCCAACAGCTTTTATTGAAGAGATTGCTTTTCCCCATTGTGTATTCTTGGCACCCTTATCAAAGATCAATTGATTATTAATGCATGGATTTATTTCTGGACTCTGTTATTCTTTTGCATTAGTCTGTACATCTACTTTTATGCTAGTACCATGTTGTCATGATTACTAGCTTTGGCGTATATTTTGAAAACAATTAGTGTGATAATTTATGCTTTATTATTTTTGCTCAAGATTGCGTTGGTTATTCAGAGTCTTTCATGGTTCTATACAAATGTTAGAATTGTTTTTTTTCTATTTTTGCGGAAAATGCCATTGGAACTTTTAGTAGGGATTATACTGAATCTATAAATTGCTTTGGGTAGTATGGACATTTTCACAATATTAATTATTCCAATCAATGAACCTGAGATATCTCTCCATTTATTTGCATCATATACAATTTCTTTTATAGGTGTGTTATAATTTTTAGTATATGGATCTTTCACTTCTTTGGTTAAACATATTCCTAAGAATTTTATTGTTTTGATGCTATTGTAAATAGCAGTGTTTTCTTAATTTGGGGGGTAGTTTTTTTGTTATTTTATAGAAATACGACAATCTTCTTATGTTAATTTTGTATACTGCAATTATACTGAATTCATTTATTAGTTCTAATGGCTTTTTGGTGGAGTCATTAGGGTTTTCTATATATAAGATCATGTCCTTTGCAAACAGAGACAATTTTACTCCTTCCTTTTCAGTTTGGTGCCTTCTATTTCTTTCTCTTGATTAATTGCTCTAGTTATGACTTCAGTACTATGTTGAATGAGTGGTGAGAGTGGCATCTTTGTCATGTTCCTAATCTTAGAGGAAAAGCCATTGACTATAATATTACCTGTGAGCTTGTCTTATATGGCCTTTATTATGTTAAGTTTCATACGGTCTCTATTTGACTGAATTTTGTCAAACATTTTTTCTGCATCTGTTGAGATGATTATATAATTTTTTTCTTCATTTTGTTCATATAATATATCACATTTATTGGTTTGTGTGTGTTGAACTATCCTTGCATCCCAGGAATAAATTCCACTTGAACATAATGTAATTTTAATGTGCTGTTAAATTTAGTTTGCTAGTATTTTCTCGACGGTTTTTTTTTATCAATGTACTTCAGGGATATTGGCTTGTAGTTTTTTTTTTCCTTACAGAGTCATTGAATGGCTTTGGTATCAGAGTAATACTGGCTTAATAAAATGAATTTCAAAGTGTTCCCTGCCATTCAAGGATTGGTGTCAATTCTTCAAATGTTTGGTAGAACTCATCAGTGAAGCCATGAAGTCCCTGGCTTTTCGTTGATGAAAGACATCTTATTTAGTCTCCTTACCTGTTTTTGGTCTGTTCAGATTTTCTTTTTCTCTATGATTCAGTCATGGTAGGTTACGTATTTTTAGGAATTTATCCATTTTTTCTAGTTTATCCAATTTGTTGGTGTATAATTAAGGACTCACTTCTTAATATCTCTTCTTAATGTTTTTTCCTGGCTTTTCATTCCCTTTTTCCCTTCTGTTTTTTCACTTTGTTCAATTTTCACTTTAAGAAATAATAATTTTTAAAAAGCTAACAAAAATCATCCTAGTGTATAATAGCAAGAATTTAAATCAGGAATCTGCCCTCTTCCTGCGGGAAACATTAGAAATAAATAATGAGGTGGGTGTAGGTGCTTTCAAAAAGGCACAAACACTCCATTTAAAGTGGAACAAGAAAACAGAGAGCTGCTGGGCATGGGGCAGAGCTGTGAGGGCACTGGCCAGAGCAGCAGTGAGCAGTAGGCAAAACACTAAGGGATCTCAATGTGGGAGATCCCAGGAAGCACCGACAAAAATATATTTCCTGATGACAAAGGACAATCCTGAGGTACAAAAACCAAAATGGGAACTACTGAGAACAGAATTGAGATTATCCAGAAACCTCAGTGAACAGAGATGCCAAGAAAAGTGACAAGAGGGGATGGGGAGCACAGCTGATGTGAAAAAGTGATTTGTGAAATATCCATGAAATAAGCTTCATAGAAGTAGCCACCATGAGACCAGAACTGGTGGCAGAAACCCTCCTGGGCCAAGTTAATTTTGGAAAAAGGAGGAGGCCTGTTGAGAAGCCGTGTGGAGAAACACACAGAAGTGTCATACTTTCAGTGAATAGTCTATTTCTCTGGCAGCAGAAGATAGAATCCTTGAAGCTGTAAGTCCTTTTCCGTGCCCCATACATCCCCCATCCCACCTACCATGGAAAACTCCTGCAAATAGCTGGTCAGGAAAAATCTAATATATTTAACTTTGAATCATAAAAGAACAGTGGCACTGAGTCCACACAAAAGTACCATTAAAATGTGTACAAAAGCAATAAAACTTTCCAACAGGAGGAAAGAAGCAGAAAAATATTGCCAAGTTGTTGATGAAGATTTAGCCAAAGATCACACCATTAAAATGAGTTATGAAGCAATCACTGCAAGAAAGAAGACCACAAAGCAGAAAAATAACAGCTCAGAGGGAAAATGGTGGCACATTACAGAAATGTGAAACATGAGCTGACCAAACTCAGGAAAAGAGAAGGAAGGTGAAAGGATTGCAGAAATGAAGATTATTGGAAAGAGTACTAGGAGAATAGATGCTATGGCTACCAGTAACCACATGAAGAACAAAGTTGATAAAAGTGAGAAATACATAAGTAAAATATAAATAAAGGAAATATAAATAAAGGGCTAGAAAGATATAGAGAAAAGGGTAATCAGTAATCAATATATTCATACTTGGATTTCTTTTTTCTTTCTTTTTTGTTTTTTTGAACAGGGGTCTCACCATGTTGCCCAGGCTGGAGGGCAGTGATTATTCACAGGTGCCATCATAGAACACTACATCCTTGAACTCCTGGACTCAAGCAACCTTCATGCCTGAGCCTCCTGAGTAGCTGAGGCTACAGGTGTGCACCACCACACATGGCTCATATTTGGATTTCTTAAAAGCCCACAACAAAGACAAATATTTTAAAATATAATTCAAGAATTTTTTTCCTGAAAATAGAGAAGCTTTGAGCCTACATTTTGTCCCAGGGAAAGTTGACCAGAGCAGTCAACTTCATGATGCATTCTAGTAAAGTTGATGGATGTTAAATATAACGGAAGACTCTCCAGATATGGGATAAAAAAATTAAGTCACTTCTATGAAAACTAAATTCCATATGATCCAGCTAACATCAGACTCCATTCTCTACCACAATATCCAGTGCCAGAAGACAGTGAAGCAGCACCTAAGAAATACTATAGGTAAAAAGAATCTGAGTCAAGGATTTTCTATCTAGCCAAGCTATCCTTTAGGCATATAACATATAAAAATCCATTTATTAAAACTACAGAGAAATAGTTTAAAATGGAAAAATGCAGAGAAAACTTCTTCTCTACTTGAAGAAAGGGTTATCAGAATTCTGCCCAACTAAGAAATAACTGGGGAAAGTTTGGCAAAAAAAAAAAAAATGATGGTAAGCAATGGGTATATCTTGCTACACCTAAAATTAAAAAAAAGAGTGGGGATAAGGTCACCAGAAGAATATGGAAATACAAGGTGGCTTGATGACATGGAAATAAAACAACTAACAAAATGAAGAGTGGGAGAAGACATGGGAGGCTACATGTAAAGTAAATATGCTTATTGATATGGTTTGACTGTGTCCCCACCCAAATCTCACCTTGAATTGCAATAATCCTCATGTGTCAAGGGCAGGGCCAGGTGAAGATAGTTGAATTATGGGGGTGATTTTCCCCATACTGTTTTTGTGGTAGCAAATAAGCCTCATGAGATTGTTTGATAAATGGGAGTTCCCCTGCACAAACCCTCTTGCCTGCCGCCATGTAAGACGTGACTTTGCTCCTCACTGGCCTTCAGCCATGATTGTGAGGCCTCCCTAGCCATGTGGAACTGTAAGTCAATTAAACCTCTTTCCTTTATAAATTACCCAGTCTTGGATATGTCTTTATTAGCAGCATGAGAGCAGACTAATATACTTATGTCTCCTCTTACGTAGCTAGAAGCTAAAAGAGCAGTTAAAGCTGGCAAATCAAATCACATAGAAATATAAGCATATTTAAGAGTACAATGATAACCCCTAAGGAAAAATACCATTGAGTACACTTAAAAGGGAGGTATACTGGGTTGAGAGGGAAATGGATAAAGAATGTAAGAAGATATAAATTAATTTTTGAATGCTCATAGTGGGAAACTAATAGACACAAGTATGATTATAGTGGAAATCACCAGAAAATGTAAACTTTAAAAATATCAGGCATAAACAATTCTTCTAAAGTAAATGGTAAACATAGTGGATGGCATATATTCATATTTCCTTATATTTGCATAAAGAAATGCCAGGAAAGGTATACAAAAAATTGATATACATGTTTTCCTGTTGGAAGACAACAGACAAAAACCAGAGGAAATAGGGCTTGCCTTAAAGTATAACATTCCACTTTTATCTTTTTTTCCAAAATGAAAATATTACCCATAAAAATTTACTTTTATTGTTTAAAATTTTAAAAAACAAACTTTTAATTTTTATAACTAAAATAATTTCCATTCCAGTTACAAAAAATTTACCAGAAAACTGTCTTTTTATCTTGTATCTTCACATTACCATGCTACTTCTGTTCCACATACACTTAGACTTCTTAAAAGAGTAATAAATATTATTTTAATAAAAGCATCAGTAAATTACATCAGATTTCTCCACTTCTTCACCATCTTCTACTTATCACAGAAACATTTCCAATTGATTTCCCAAGGTCATCAGTGATCTCATGTGGAAAAAGCTATAAAAAGCATCATCATTAATATGTCCACTTATACTTAACAGCCATGTGTAATGCTGCAGCTAAAGAAAATATTGGTAAATTGACTAAATTTGGACAATATTAGGGAAGCTTAACACATTTTGTTCTGCATAACAGCATTTTGGTCAAAGACTGATCACATATACGATGATGGGTCCATAAAATTATAATGGACCTGAAAAATTCCTATCACTAAGTGACGTCATAACCGTCAAAGCACAACGCATTACCTTTCCTATGTTTAGATGTGTCTAGAAACACAAATGCTTACCATTGTGTTCCTGCTGCCTAGAGTGTTCATTTAGTACAGTAACATGTTGTACAGATTTGTAGCCTAGGAGCAATAGGCTAATCCATGTAGCCTGGGTGTGCAGTAGACCATACCATCTAGATTAGTAGAAGTACACTGTGTGATGTTCATACGACACATTTCTCAGAACATATCCCTGTTGTTAACTGATGCATGACTGTATTAAAGGAAGCCAGAAATGAATCTTTCTTAGTGAGTAGTGTTTGCCTCCTAATTTTTTTGTTTCTTATGTTTAAATTTTTGGTAGTTTGTTAAAGTAATGTTGAATTAAATGATTTTGATTTTTGAAATGGTATTTTAACAACAAAATTACTTTTTTATTCTAGTATTTTTAAAATGCTTATGTATGTAATTAGGTGTGTGTTTATCCAAGGCTTCATAAAGTATCCATGCTTCAATTCAAGTGTGGCAATTTACACATTGCAATTCAGCCACCCCAATTAAATACCGCATAGTGTCCACTCATGGAAGCTGCCTAAACCTCCATCCAAGGTTCTCTTCTTATGTCCTCACCATTCAAACATCCACCAGTTTTTAAAATGTTTATTGTTGAATCAAGTAAAGTTCATTGGCATGTGCTAGCTTCCTTTGGTTAAAGCCAACTTCATTTCCCAAGCTGTGTAATAAAAAGAATCCGAAATTGTATTTTGTTTGAGGTGATAAGAGAGCACTAATTTTCATGACAGAATTGAAACATTGTGTGCTTCAAAAATAAAAAAGTACATACTATAACCTGTAAAATGGCCTTTGTTTTCCTTTCACTTCCAGATCTTACTTCATTATGTTAATTCCAGAGCACAGGCAAAAGAAAACTGACTTAAATTGAACAGTAATCTATAGTAAAATTGACTAATCCAGTTACACTTATTCCAGACTCTGTTAAATGCAAAAAGTAATATCTTAAATTGAAAATAACAAAAGAACAAAGTGTATTTCTAAATTGCTAATACATTGGGAAGCCAAGGTCTTCTTGGGTGAAGTGTGCATGTAGCACAAGGGATGTGTGTGCAAATGGAAATTTTGTAGCCTATTCTTTTTTTTTTTTTTTTTTTTCTTTTTTTTTTTCTTTTTTTTTCTTTTATTGTAATTATTATTATTATTATTATTATTATACTTTAGGTTTTATGGTACATGTGCCCAATGTGCAGGTAAGTTACATATGTATACATGTGCCATGCTGGTGCACTGCACCCACCAACTCGTCATCTAGCATTAGGTATATCTCCCAATGTTATCCCTCCCCCCTCCCCCCAACCCACAACAGTCCCCAGAGTGTGATGTTCCCCTTCCTGTGTCCATGTGTTCTCATTGTTCAATTCCCACCTATGAGTGAGAATATGCAGTGTTTGGTTTTTTGTTCTTGCGATAGTTTACTGAGAATGATGATTTCCAATTTCATCCATGTCCCTACAAAGGACATGAACTCATCATTTCTTATGGCTGCATAGTATTCCATGGTGTAGATGTGCCACATTTTCTTAATCCAGTCTATCATTGTTGGACATTTGGGTTGGTTCCAAGTCTTTGCTATTGTGAATAATGCGGCAATAAACATACGTGTGCATGTGTCTTTATAGCAGCATGATTTATAGTCCTTTGGGTATATACCCAGTAATGGGATGGCTGGGTCGAATGGAATTTCTAGTTCTAGATCCCTGAGGAATCGCCACACTGACTTCCACAAGGGTTGAACTAGTTTACAGTCCCACCAACAGTGTAAAAGTGTTCCTATTTCTCCACATCCTCTCCAGCACCTGTTGTTTCCTGACTTTTTAATGATCGCCATTCTAACTGGGGTGAGATGGTATCTCATTGTGGTTTTGATTTGCATTTCTCTGATGGCCAGTGATGGTGAGCATTTTTTCATGTGTCTTTTGGCTGCATAAATGTCTTCTTTTGAGAAGTGTCTGTTCATGTCCTTCGCCCACTTTTTGATGGGGTTGTTTGTTTTTTTCTTGTAAATTTGTTGGAGTTCATTGTAGATTCTGGATATTAGCCCTTTGTCAGATGAGTAGGTTGCGAAAATTTTCTCCCATTTTGTAGGTTGCCTGTTCACTCTGATGGTAGTTTCCTTTGCTGTGCAGAAGCTCTTTAGTTTAATTAGATCCCATTTGTCAATTTTGGCTTTTGTTGCCATTGCTTTTGGTGTTTTAGACATGAAGTCCTTGCCCATGCCTATGTCCTGAATGGTATTGCCTAGGTTTTCTTCTAGGGTTTTTATGGTTTTAGGTCTAACATTTAAGTCTTTAATCCATCTTGAATTGATTTTTGTATAAGGTGTAAGGAAGGGATCCAGTTTCAGCTTTCTATATATGGCTAGCCAGTTTTCCCAGCACCATTTATTAAATAGGGAATCCTTTCCCCATTTCTTGTTTTTCTCAGGTTTGTCAAAGATCAGATGGTTGTAGATATGTGGCATTATTTCTGACGGCTCTGTTCTGTTCCATTGATCTATATCTCTGTTTTGGTACCAGTACCATGCTGTTTTGGTTACTGTAGCCTTGTAGTATAGTTTGAAGTCAGGTAGCGTGATGCCTCCAGCTTTGTTCTTTTGGCTTAGGATTGACTTGGCGATGCGGGCTCTTTTTTGGTTCCATATGAACTTTAAAGTAGTTTTTTCCAATTCTGTGAAGAAAGTCATTGGTAGCTTGATGGGGATGGCATTGAATCTGTAAATTACCTTGGGAAGGATGGCCATTTTCATGATATTGATTCTTCCTACCCATGAGCATGGAATGTTCTTCCATTTGTTTGTATCCTCTTTTATTTCCTTGAGCAGTGGTTTGTAGTTCTCCTTGAAGAGGTCTTTCACATCCCTTGTAAGTTGGATTCCTAGGTATTTTATTCTCTTTGAAGCAATTGTGAATGGGAGTTCACTCATGATTTGGCTCTCTGTTTGTCTGTTATTGATGTATAAGAATGCTTGTGATTTTTGCACATTGATTTTGTATCCTGAGACTTTGCTGAAGTTGCTTATCAGCTTAAGGAGATTTTGGGCTGAGACAATGGGGTTTTCTAGATATACTATCATGTCATCTGCAAACAGGGACAATTTGACTTCCTCTTTTCCTAATTGAATACCCTTGATTTCCTTCTCCTGCCTAATTGCCCTGGCCAGAACTTCCAACACTATGTTGAATAGAAGTGGCGAGAGAGGGCATCCCTGTCTTGTGCCAGTTTTCAAAGGGAATGCTTTCAGTTTTTGCCCATTCAGTATGATATTGGCTGTGGGTTTGTCATAAATAGCTCTTATTATTTTGAGATACGTCCCATCAATTCCTAATTTATTGAGAGTTTTTAGCATGAAGGGTTGTTGAATTTTGTCAAAGGCCTTTTCTGCATCTATTGAGATAATCATGTGGTTTTTGTCTTTGGTTCTGTTTATATGCTGGATTACATTTATTGATTTGCGTATATTGAACCAGCCTTGCATCCCAGGGATGAAGCCCACTTGATCATGGTGGATAAACTTTTTGATGTGCTGCTGGATTCTGTTTGCCAGTATTTTATTGAGGATTTTTGCATCAATGTTCATCAAGGATATTGGTCTAAAATTCTCTTTTTTTGTTGTGTCTCTGCCAGGCTTGTATGAAATGCTATCAGAATTCAGAAGAGTAATCTTTAACTCAGGCACATCAAAGAATCATTTTTATGTGGCAAAACCATCGACAAACAAAGAAGAGCAAGTAAATAGCAATTAAGAATTTCATTAGAAAAAGGCATGAGAAAGCACAAACATCCACTGTGCTGTGGTGAACTTCAGGTTTATGTTATCAGATACCACACATCCATATATTCCTGACTCTTACCCTATAGTAGCTTCTGGCATGACAGGTTGTATTCCTAGGTACTGTACCAAATATCAATGAGAAAAACATTCTCAAAAGTACTATCACCTATCTAAGGAGGAAAGAAATACAAATACAGACATATATATACACATTCACACACACATATCTGTTCATACATACATTTTTATGTATCTGCTTATATTGGTAAGGTTGCCTAGATCAGAATAAAGTAAAATGAAAAACATTTTAACCTAAAATTATTTGAATATATCTTGTTTTATAAATCAGATTTTTAAATCATGTACATATATAATTATAAAACAAAATTAACTTTTTAAAAATGTTCCTAGAAATAAAAAAATACAATTAAATAAATAGTGATAATTGTATAATTCAATTTTTAACATAATCCCCAGACACTAAATATTTCAAGGGACTTTAATACCTATTAACTCGGCTGCACATCCACAGCAGAATAGATCCTAAGGGGAGCAAAAAACTGTAAAACAAAAAACTGTAGCTGAGCTCAGTTATCATACCATTGTTGGTAATGTATTATTATCATTAGGCTCTTGTGTGTATATGTGTGAAACAAAGCAAATGAGGAATTGTATTGGTGTTATTTAGAACTAAGATTTGGGGCGTGGAATAAAAGAAATATTGATGTAAGATCTATGATGTTATGTAATATCTTTGTAGTCCTGATTTCTAATGGGAAGTGTCAGTATAAATTCATAATTCATTTTATTTTTTAAAAATGTATATCTTCTGGCTCTATCAGAAAGGCCTAATGACCGAGAAAGGCCTAATGACAATGCATGACCAAGTAGTAGAAAACTTCCCTAGTGCCCAGTTTAGTCCTGACATGCCAACATGAACAAAAAAAGAACCAGGGTTCCTTGAGAAAGTAGCTGTTACCAGTCTAGAAAATATGTCTTGGATGATTTCCAAAATAATCAAAGAGAGGGTATCTAGGAAAGTGGGTGGGGTCATAAGGAAACAAGATGAGCATTTCTATACCAGAACATAAGGAAACACTCAGAGATGACTACCCTGTGCCAAAAGAACCTGGGTGCTGGATGGGCTAGATGGCTCATGCCTGTAATCCTAGCACTTTGGGAGGCTGAGGCAGGTGGATCACTTGAGGTCAGGAGTTCAAGACCAGCCTGGTCAATATGGCAAAACCCCATCTCTAATAAAAATACAAAAATTAGCCAGGTGTGGTGGCATGCACCTGTAATCTCAGCTACTCTAGAGGCTGAGGCAGGAGAATCACTTGAATCCAGGAGGTGGAGGTTGCAGTGAGCTGAGATCATACCACTGCACTCCATCCTGGGGAACAGAGTGAGACTCTGTCTAAAAAAAAAAAAAAAAAAAGGGCATGAGCATCAACTTGAACCGCTACTCAGTTACTCAGTTCAGATACTCAAAATAGGTTGAAAATGAGACAATGTGAGCACGAATGAGGATAAGAACTGTGTGCATTGAAAAATATTAAAGTATTTAAGTCTAGGAGTTCATGATACACATATACAAAATCAGTCATCACCTTTGGAATATATTAAGACTAACTCATTATTTTGAAAACTCAAATATAAAAGAAAATAACCAAGCATTTAACCTCTAAGAACTATACCTTGGAGCAACCAGATATTTGATGAAGGCAAGTTTCTCTTTACAGAAGTATTCACACTAATAATGGAAAAAAAGAATGATAGAATTAGGCTATTACCCTTCTGTAACCTCTAATGAATTAATGCATCTGCTCAGTGATTTTCAGTCACAGCTACTATCACAATGAGAAAATGGAAACTGGAAATTACATGCGTCCTGTTGGAAGAACATACCACTACCTACAAAGTCACCTGGCAAGAAAAAAATTAAACTTATATATGATAATTACCAATGTGCATGAAACACAGAAACCAACAAAACATGTTAAACAACATTATGGAGAGGAACTCCACTATACAGTCTGACAAATTCTACGGAAAAAAAAGACTAGATTCTATAACAATAACTAAAAAATGAAAGAAAAAAGAGAATGGTAGGTAAATTTATAGGAGACATTTAAGAGACTTATTAATCAGCACAATTCCAGTTCATGGACCTTCTTTGGACCCCAATTCAATAAACAAAGAGTGAAAATAATATAGACTATGGGAAAAGTGAGTGATGTGTCAGATGCTGACTGTACCTCCTGAAAATTCCTTAGCCTATACCAGAGGTCAGAGGCAAACAGTTCTTGGGCCTGACAGGGTCTCCTCAGTCTTTCTGTCTGAGGGCATTTTCTGGCCCTAGGAACATAGTAGAAGACCCAGTGAGGTAGCTTTCAACCTCACTGCAACCTGTGAGGTGAAACAATCAGAGGATATTTCCATTTTCCTTGAACTTCTAATATGTGTTCTGTACAATGTTTCCAGTGATCTCCAGTGGAATTCAGTCCCACTTCTGCACAACAGAACCTCTCCCTTTGCACGCCTCTTTGTTGACTTTCATTTCTCCACTGGCTCACTTTCTTCCACTCTTAAAGTGCTTCTTTGTATCACCTCCCAAAGTAAGGTATAATGACATTCAAACCTTCATTGTAGATAGGGTCTGCTTTTATGGGGATACAAGGGTAAAACGCTGTGAATTTTATAATAATGAACTTGCATTTTCTGGAGTGTGATCATGATGTTGATGTTATGTTTTAAAAGGGGGTCCTTGAGAAATGATTTCTAAAACATTTACAGATAAAATTTAAGATATCTGAAATTTATTTCAATGAAATTTATTACAGCATTGCTAAAAAAGTAGGTGGAGTTATAGAGGTGCAAAATTAGCACTAATTTGACAATTGGTGAAGTATGTGGTAGGTACATGGATGTTCATTATACTATTATCTTTACTTTTATGTATGTTAATATTGTCAGTAAGAAAAATGTTTTACAAAATGAAGTCCACAATGGTAGTACCTCTGGAAGGATGCCAAGATATTAGTAATACTGGTTGCTTCATACTAGGAGACCTAGAAGGTCAAAAGACATGGTGGAAGGAAAATTTGTACTGTACAATTTTTTAAAATCTTTTCAACTTTAACTAAGAGAAAGTGTTACATTTTTAAAAAATAGAAAAGAATTTATGTAATAATAATAATAATAAATTTACAGGGTTTGGAAGGGAACATGAAAACCAGTAGAACTGATCATGTCAGTTTCCTGCTTAGAATTCTTTAAATACAGCCTGTTGGTCTAAGGATAAAGATCAAAACCTTTAAAACATTCTAAAAGTCCCTTCAGGATCTGGTTCACATTCACCTCTCAAGTCTTGCTTCTTTATAACTTGGCTCAATATGCTCCAAACACAGTGTGTTTGTTGTGTTGTGTTGTCTATTATTTTGTTTTGTGGTCAAGCTCTTCCTTCTCAAAGCCTTTGCACAAGCAATTCCCTCTTCCTTAGGGAGTTAGAATTCCCATTCCTTAGGAAGGTATTTTCTAATCTCATACTAAGTCCTCATTTTATATACAATCACAGTACTCAATTTTAGTGATTATCATAACTGTGAATTCATTATTTTTATATAATAATATGCATAGCAGCTATAATCTTAGCCCACAAACACAGCTGTATGAGAAACATATCTTTCTACATGTGAGGCTGAGGCAGGAGGATTGCTTAAGCCCAGGAGTTTGAGACCAGCTTGGGCAATGTAATGAGATCCTGGCTCTAAAAAAAATGGAAAAAAGATAGGAACAGCTCCGGTCTACAGCTCCCAGCGCGAGCGACGCAGAAGACGGGTGATTTCTGCATTTCCATCTGAGGTACCGTGTTCATCTCACTAGGGAGTGCCAGACAGTGGGCGCAGGTCAGTGGGTGAGCGCACCGTGCGCCAGCCGAAGCAGGGGCGAGGCATTGCCTCACTCGGGAAGCGCAAGGGGTCAGGGAGTTCCACTTCCAGAGGTGACAGACGGCACCTGGAAAATCGGGCCACTCCCACCCGAATACTGTGCTTTTCCGACGGGCTTAGGAAACGGTGCCCCAGGAGAGTATAGCCCGCACCTGGCTCAGAGGGTCCTACGCCCACGGAGTCTCGCTGATTGCTAGCACAGCAGTCTGAGATCAAGCAGCAAGTTGGCAGCGAGGCTGGGGGAGGGGCGCCCGCCATTGCCCAGGCTCGCTTAGGTAAACAAAGCAGCCTGGAAGCTTGAACTGGGTGGAGCCCACCACAGCTCAAGGAGGCCTGCCTGCCTCTGTAGGCTCCACCTCTGGGGGCAGGGCACAGACAAACAAAAAGACAGCAGTAACCTCTGCAGACTTAAATGTCCCTGTCTGACAGCTGTGAGGAGAGCAGTGGTTCTCCCAGCACGCAGCTGGAGATCTGAGAATGGGCAGACTGCCTCCTCAAGTGGGTCCCTGACCCCTGACCCCCGAGCAGCCTAACTGGGAGGCACCCCCCAGCAGGGGCAGACTGACACCTCACACGGCCGGCCAGGTACTCCAACAGACCTGCAGCTGAGGGTTCTGTCTGTTAGAAGGAAAACTAACAGAAAGGACATCCACACCAAAAACCCATCTGTACATCACCATCATCAAAGACCAAAAGTAGATAAAACCACAAAGATGGGGAAAAAACAGAGCAGAAAAACTGGAAACTCTAAAAACCAGAGTACCTCTCCTCCTCCAAAGGAACGCAGTTCCTCACCAGCAACGGAACAAAGCTGGACGGAGAATGACTTTGACGAGCTGAGAGAAGAAGGCTTCAGACGATCAAATTACTCCGAGCTACGGGAGGATATTCAATCCAAAGGCAAAGAAGTTGAAAACTTTGAAAAAAATTTAGAAGAATGTATAACTAGAATAACCAATACAGAGAAGTGCTTAAAGGAGCTGATGGAGCTGAAAACCAAGGCTCGAGAACTACGTGAAGAATGCAGAAGCCTCAGGAGCCGATGCGATCAAATGGAAGAAAGGGTATCAGCCCTGGAAGATGAAATGAATGAAATGAAGCGAGAAGGGAAGTTTAGAGAAAAAAGAATAAAAAGAAACGAGCAAAGCCTCCAAGAAATGTGGGACTATGTGAAAAGACCAAATCTACGTCTGATTGGTGTACCTGAAAGTGATGGGGAGAATGGAAACAAGTTGGAAAACACTCTGCAGGATATTATCCAGGAGAACTTCCCCAATCTAGCAAGGCAGGCCAACATTCAGATTCAGGAAATACAGAGAACGCCACAAAGATACTCTTCGAGAAGAGCAACTCCAAGACACATAATTGTCAGATTCACCAAAGTTGAAATGAAGGAAAAAATGTTAAGGGCAGCCAGAGAGAAAGGACGGGTTACCATCAAAGGGAAGCCCATCAGACTAACAGCGGATCTCTCGGCAGAAACCCTACAAGCCAGAAGAGAGTGGGGGCCAATATTCAACATTCTTAAAGAAAAGAATTTTCAACCCAGAATTTCATATCCTGCCAAACTAAGCTTCATAAGTGAAGGAGAAATAAAATACTTTACAGACAAGCAAATGCTGAGAGATTTTGTCACCACCAGGCCTGCCCTAAAAGAGCTCTTGAAGGAAGTGCTAAACATGGAAAGGCACAACCGGTACCAGCCACTGCAAAATCATACCGAAATGTAAAGACCATTGAGACTAGGAAGAGACTGCATCAACTAACGAGCAAAACATCGAGCTAACATCATAATGACAGGATCAAATTCACACATAACAATATTAACTTTAAATGTAAATGGACTAAATGGTCCAATTAAACGACACAGACTGGCAAATTGGATAAAGACTCAAGACCCATCAGTGTGCTGTATTCAGGAAACCCATCTCACGTGCAGAGACACACATAGGCTCAAAATAAAAGGATGGAGGAAGATCTACCAAGCAAATGGAAAACAAAAAAAGGCAGGGGTTGCAATCCTAGTCTCTGATAAAACAGACTTTAAACCAACAAAGATCAAAAGAGACAAAGAAGGCCATTACATAATGGTAAAGGGATTAATTCAACAAGAAGAGCTAACTATCCTAAATATATATGCACCCAATACAGGAGCACCCAGATTCATAAAGCAAGTCCTGAGTGACCTACAAAGAGACTTAGACTCCCACACATTAATAATGGGAGACTTTAACACCCCACTGTCAACATTAGACAGATCAACGAGACAGAAAGTCAACAAGGATACCCAGGAATTGAACTCAGCTCTGCACCAAGCAGACCTAATAGACATCTACAGAACTCTCCACCCCAAATCAACAGAATATACATTTTTTTCAGCACCACACCACACCTATTCCAAAATTGACCATATCCTTGGAAGTAAAGCTCTCCTCAATAAATGTAAAAGAACAGAAATTGTAACAAACTGTCTCTCAGATCACAGTGCAATCAAGCTAGAACTCAGGATTAAGAATCTCACTCAAAACCGCTCAACTACGTGGAAACTGAACAACCTGCTCCTGAATGACTACTGGGTACATAACGAAATGAAGGCAGAAATAAAGATGTTCTTTGAAACCAACGAGAACCAAGACACAACATACCAGAATCTCTGGGATGCATTCAAAGCAGTGTGTAGAGGGAAATTTATAGCACTAAATGCCCACAAGAGAAAGCAGGAAAGATCCAAAATTGACACCCTAACATCACAATTAAAAGAACTAGAAAAGCAAGAGCAAACACATTCAAAAGCTAGCAGAAGGCAAGAAATAACTAAAATCAGAGCAGAACTGAAGGAAATAGAGACACAAAAAACCCTTCAAAAAATTAATGAATCCAGGAGCTGGTTTTTTGAAAGGATCAACAAAATTGATAGACCGCTAGCAAGATTAATAAAGAAAAAAAGAGAGAAGAATCAAATAGATGCAATAAAAAATGATAAAGGGGATATCACCACCGATCCCACAGAAATACAAACTACCATCAGAGAATATTACAAACACCTCTATGCAAATAAACTAGAAAATCTAGAAGAAATGGATAAATTCCTCAACACATACACCCTCCCAAGACTAAACCAAGAAGAAGTTCAATCTCTGAATAGACCAATAACAGGAGCTGAAATTATGGCAATAATCAATAGCTTACCAACCAAAAAAAGTCCAGGACCAGATGGGTTCACAGCCGAATTCTACCAGAGGTACAAGGAGGAGCTGGTACCATTCCTTCTGAAACTATTCCAATCAATAGAAAAAGAGGGAATCCTCCCTAACTCATTTTATGAGGCCAGCATCATCCTGATACCAAAGCCTGGCAGAGACACAACAAAAAAAGAGAATTTTAGACCAATATCCTTGATGAACATTGATGCAAAAATCCTCAATAAAATACTGGCAAACAGAATCCAGCAGCACATCAAAAAGCTTATCCACCATGATCAAGTGGGCTTCATCCCTGGGATGCAAGGCTGGTTCAATATACGCAAATCAATAAATGTAATCCAGCATATAAACAGAACCAAAGACAAAAACCACATGATTATCTCAATAGATGCAGAAAAGGCCTTTGACAAAATTCAACAACCCTTCATGCTAAAAACTCTCAATAAATTAGGAATTGATGGGACGTATCTCAAAATAATAAGAGCTATTTATGACAAACCCACAGCCAATATCATACTGAATGGGCAAAAACTGGAAGCATTCCCTTTGAAAACTGGCACAAGACAGGGATGCCCTCTCTCGCCACTTCTATTCAACATAGTGTTGGAAGTTCTGGCCAGGGCAATTAGGCAGGAGAAGGAAATCAAGGGTATTCAATTAGGAAAAGAGGAAGTCAAATTGTCCCTGTTTGCAGATGACATGATAGTATATCTAGAAAACCCCATTGTCTCAGCCCAAAATCTCCTTAAGCTGATAAGCAACTTCAGCAAAGTCTCAGGATACAAAATCAATGTGCAAAAATCACAAGCATTCTTATACATCAATAACAGACAAACAGAGAGCCAAATCATGAGTGAACTCCCATTCACAATTGCTTCAAAGAGAATAAAATACCTAGGAATCCAACTTACAAGGGATGTGAAAGACCTCTTCAAGGAGAACTACAAACCACTGCTCAAGGAAATAAAAGAGGATACAAACAAATGGAAGAACATTCCATGCTCATGGGTAGGAAGAATCAATATCATGAAAATGGCCATCCTTCCCAAGGTAATTTACAGATTCAATGCCATCCCCATCAAGCTACCAATGACTTTCTTCACAGAATTGGAAAAAACTACTTTAAAGTTCATATGGAACCAAAAAAGAGCCCGCATCGCCAAGTCAATCCTAAGCCAAAAGAACAAAGCTGGAGGCATCACGCTACCTGACTTCAAACTATACTACAAGGCTACAGTAACCAAAACAGCATGGTACTGGTACCAAAACAGAGATATAGATCAATGGAACAGAACAGAGCCGTCAGAAATAATGCCACATATCTACAACCATCTGATCTTTGACAAACCTGAGAAAAACAAGAAATGGGGAAAGGATTCCCTATTTAATAAATGGTGCTGGGAAAACTGGCTAGCCATATGTAGAAAGCTGAAACTGGATCCCTTCCTTACACCTTATACAAAAATCAATTCAAGATGGATTAAAGACTTAAATGTTAGACCTAAAACCATAAAAACCCTAGAAGAAAACCTAGGCAATACCATTCAGGACATAGGCATGGGCAAGGACTTCATGTCTAAAACACCAAAAGCAATGGCAACAAAAGCCAAAATTGACAAATGGGATCTAATTAAACTAAAGAGCTTCTGCACAGCAAAGGAAACTACCATCAGAGTGAACAGGCAACCTACAAAATGGGAGAAAATTTTCGCAACCTACTCATCTGACAAAGGGCTAATATCCAGAATCTACAATGAACTCCAACAAATTTACAAGAAAAAAACAAACAACCCCATCAAAAAGTGGGCAAAGGACATGAACAGACACTTCTCAGAAGAAGACATTTATGCAGCCAAAAGACACATGAAAAAATGCTCACCATCACTGGCCATCAGAGAAATGCAAATCAAAACCACAATGAGATACCATCTCACACCAGTTAGAATGGCAATCATTAAAAAGTCAGGAAACAACAGGTGCTGGAGAGGGTGTGGAGAAATAGGAACACTTTTACACTGTTGGTGGGACTGTAAACTAGTTCAACCCTTGTGGAAGTCAGTGTGGCGATTCCTCAGGGATCTAGAACTAGAAATTCCATTCGACCCAGCCATCCCATTACTGGGTATATACCCAAAGGACTATAAATCATGCTGCTATAAAGACACATGCACACGTATGTTTATTGCGGCATTATTCACAATAGCAAAGACTTGGAACCAACCCAAATGTCCAACAATGATAGACTGGATTAAGAAAATGTGGCACATCTACACCATGGAATACTCTGCAGCCATAAGAAATGATGAGTTCATGTCCTTTGTAGGGACATGGATGAAATTGGAAATCATCATTCTCAGTAAACTATCGCAAGAACAAAAAACCAAACACCGCATATTCTCACTCATAGGTGGGAATTGAACAATGAGAACACATGGACACAGGAAGGGGAACATCACACTTCAGGGACTGTTGTGGGTTGGGGGGAGGGGGGAGGGATAACATTGGGAGATATACCTAATGCTAGATGACGAGTTGGTGGGTGCAGTGCACCAGCATGGCACATGTATACATATGTAACTAACTGCACATTGGGCACATGTACCATAAAACCTGAAGTATAATAATAATAATAATAATAATTACAATAAAAGAAAAAAAAAAAAAAAAAAAAAAAAAAAGAACCTGAATAAACATTTCTCAAAAGAAATTACACAAATGGCCATCAGATACATTAAAAAATGTTTAGCATCACTAATAATTAGGAAAATGCAAATTAAAGCCAAAATGAGACATTACCTCACATCTTTGTGAATGGCTACCAGAATGGCTATTATCAGAAAGATGAATGATATGTGTTGGTCAGAATGTGGAGAAAAGGGAACTCTTGCACACTGTTGGAAGGAATGTAAATTAATACAGCCATTGTGGAAAACAGTATGGAGGTTGCTTAAAAAACTAAAACTAGTGTTACCATATGATCTAGCAATCTTACTTCTAGGAACATATCCAGAGAATTTGAAATCGGTATGCTGAAGAGCTATCTGCACTCTTATGTTTTGTTGAAGCCCTATTCACAATACCCAAGTTTTGGATTCAATATAAGCGTCCATCACCAAAGAACAGATGAAGAAAAGATTTTAAATATACACACAATGGAATATTATTCAGCCTTAAAAAGAATAAAATTTTGCCATTTGTGACAACATGAATGAACTTGGAGGATATTATGCTAAGTGAAATAAGCCAGGCACAGCAACACAAATACCACATGGACTTGCTTATACGTGAAGTCTAAAAATATCAAGCACGTAGAAGCAGAGACCAGAATGGTAGTTACCAGAGCCTGGGGACAGGGAAAAACTGAGAGGTAATGGTCAAAGGGTACACTGTTTCAGATGGGAGGAATAAATAATAAATATTTGAAAAAAAAAAAAAAAAAAAAAAAAAATGGAAAAAAATAGTAGCCAGGAATAGTGGTGTGCACCTGTTCTCCCAGCTACTTAGGAGGCTAAGGTGGGAAAATTGCTTGAGCCCTGGAGTTTGAGGCTGCAGTGAGCTATGACTGAGCCAGTGTACTCCAACCTGGGCAACAGAACAAGATTCTATCTCTAAAAGAAAAAGAAAGAAAGAGAAAGAGAGAGAGAGAAAGAGAGAGAGAGAGAGAGAGAGAGAGAAACATAGCTTTATGTAATATCCCTTTGTCTCTTGCTAGAACTTTATCTTAGTAAGAATAGGTACTCTGTCTATGCTGTTCACTTTGGAAGTTCCAACATGTGATAGTTACTCACTCCATATTTATTAGATAGAAAATAATGGATGTATCACGGGATACTTAGGGTGTTGCTTCACCAGCCAGAAACCTCTGTGGCCAGCAATACCTCTGCTTGAGTTTTTTTCATGCCCTCTGGGCTTGTTCTATCCACTCAGTCTGGCAGGCAGTGCTTGGTTGTCAGTACTGGCTCTGATCCCACACCTGCCAAGGGGGAGCCAAGTGTGGAGTGGTGAGGGGTGTGTGAATGAGCGAGCGTGGGGTCCAGCCACTGTGCACAGCCAGGCATGTGGGCTGCTGCAGTGGGGCAGGCAGCTCCATGCACTGCACAGACACCAGCTCCATCCAAGGCTGTGGCTGGATCAGATGTACCACAAGCAGCTTCCTCAGTGAGCACCTGCATCTAGACAAGGGGAATGCAGTGGCACCCGGAAGCATGAGACACCAGGAACCACAGAGCCCCAAAGAGGGTGTCACAGCCTTGGATCTGGAAGCCTCTAGGTCTGGGATCCCTGAAGGGCCTCAGCTCTTCTGTCCTTGTTGCCTGCAACATGATAACAGGATAGGGATGTGTTTTGACCCTGTTTGTGTTACAGCTCTTTCAGTCCCACCATTTGGTGGGTCCTGAGTTCTTGTCCCACATCCAGAAAGAATGAGGTATGTGGACAACTGGAGGATGAGCAAAGCAGAGAACAGCTTCATTGAGCAACAGAACAGCTCTCAGGAGACTCAAAGTGGGTAGCTCCTTTCCACAGGCAGGTCGTCCTGATGAGTGTCCACCTCTCAGTGGAGAGGAGACATACAGTGGGTAGCTCTTTTCCACAGGCAGGTCATCTGGAAGAGTGTGCGAATCTGGCTGAGTCTATGGTTTTTATGGGCTCAGAAGTCAGGAAGTATGTGCTGATTGGTCCATGGCCAGCCATGGGTGGGCCTGGAAAAAGCACCATAAGTTCTCATTCCACTTGGCGACTCAACCTAAAACTGGCAGCCCAGCCCCCAGGCTTCAGGCTCTCCCTGGCTTGAACTTGGGGCTACACCAGGGACCCACCCCTTCCCACCTGTCTGCCTCTTGCCACCATCAACATGCCGTCCATGGCGTCTAGGTGTTCATGTTGAGGGAAGCCTACAGCTCTGTCTGGAGCCATGCTCAACCCATGACCCCGCCTCCTTCCCTGAGCTCATCAGTGCCCAAAGTTTTGGAGGGGGCCAAAGCAGTGGTGCGGGCTGGTATGTCAGCATCACCCTAAGCATGCACATGGCTGGCTGGGTTGTGACAACACCAGGGCTTAGCTTCAACTTGGCTCGAAAATTGGATCAGACACCGGGAGCAGAGAGAGGCCAGCGAGTGGGAACAGGCACTTTCAAGCCTGTGGGTAGAGGGGGGCTTCCTAGGCCCCCAAGAATACAGGGATCTGGAACTGTGGCTGGGAGGCTGTAGCTGTGCCCAGCAGTGCGGGGCTCCTGCTCATCCAACTTGGTAGGGGGCGGGGTTCCCACTTGTCCCCGGCCCCTGCCAGCTCCTGGGAGTGTTCAGCCCCAGCTGTGCCTCCCCTGCTGTAGCTGGTGTCCTTGCAGCAGCTGCTGCAGATGGGCCACAGCTGTCACTGGATGGATGGATGGATGGATGGATGGATGGATGGACAGATTGATGGAACTATTGAATAATAAACAAGTAAATGAATGGATGAACAGAACCCTTCAAATTCTGATAATCGCTTTTGTTGCTCAGTGATTTGATTTAATGTAAACCAGATCTTTGTATTTGGTGTTTATAAACCAAATGAAAGCCTTAGTTTTACTGTATTCATAAGAAGAAAGGAAGAATACTCAAACTGAAGCAGATGACTCTAATTGAAGCCACCCATTTCCAAGTATCTTAATAAAAGTCACTGACACTCCTGCTGAACATCTCTTAATACAGTAGGCACTGTGGAAGAGATGCTATCTCCTCCATGACAATAGAGGAATGTTCAGGTTTCTTAATATGAGTGCCAGTAAGTAATAACATGTGTCTAAGTGGCTTATAAATATCAAGGATATTTAAAATCTAAGTTAGTCTGTACTTTAAATCAGGATAAAGTTAAAATAAATGTTGTAAAAAAACAAAAAATAAATGTTGAAGTCATTCTTGGACAAGAAAATTTGTCACAAAAGGCAAAATGCAGAGTATGGAATTTACAGAAGACGGCCATGCCAATTGTGGTTTTTCAGCAGACTTCATTCAGCAAATTAGTTCTTCTGGCTTGTTACATAACATGTCTTCAGGATCAGCTAGCCTCTGGAAACATTCCCTTCTCTGAGTCAAAGAGGAGATCTTCATTTAATTCCCCTCCTGCTTTCATGTTGTTAGTGCATTAATTCTGTACTCATTCAACACCGTATCATATTGCCAGGAACTCAGGCAATGCAGGTAGCTTATCTGAACTAACCTGGCTTTCAGAGGAAATATGTGTTCATACAAGGGAAAGATTGTAGGCACATAGATTTCCTCTGAAATCTTGTACCTGGAAGGAGGCAATTTTAGAACAAATAAAAATAGGTAAGTATAGGCTTCAGATCTGTATTTTTTGTGTGTGATCATAGACACCCACATTGCATATGTGCATCATTTCTTTTTTAAATTGTCATGCAAGATCAGGCCCATCTCACCAGGCAGGGTTAATTAAGAGAAGAAAAGTGACATGCTTCCCACCCTCATTATTCCACAATAAAGCATGCTGGGCATAGACAATTAAGTGGGTTGGCATTCCTGAGGAGGGTCTCCCTCTTCTATTGCCTTCTTTTTTTTTTTTTTTTTTTTTTTTTGAGACAGAGTCTCGCTCTGTTGCCCAGGCTGGAGTGCAGTGGCACAATCTCGGCTCACTGAAAGCTCCGCCTCCCAGGTTCACGCCATTCTCCTGCCTCAGCCTCCCGAGTAACTGGAACTACAGGCGCCCGCCACCACGCCCGGATGATTTTTTGTATTTTTAGTAGAGATGGGGTTTCACTGTGTTAGCCAGGATTGTCTTGATCTCCTGACCTCGTGATCCGCCCGCCTCTGCCTCCCAAATTGCTGGGATTACAGGCGTGAGCCACCGCGCCCGGCCTATTGCCTTCTTCTTTGCAGAGCAAGCAACATTATTACTGAGAAGACACACAAACATCTTGAACTCCAGGCAGAATAGATTTGGGTGCCAGCAGTTTGTAGGAATTGCTTGGAAACATATGCTGCCCAGAATCTTGGACTCCTGTGAAGTTGCAGTGCTCCTGAAAGGATTCCATGAACGTCATAGGAAGCTGACCTCGGATGCAGCCTCTCTGGCTTGGAAATTAACTGTCCATCCCTGCCTGCCCAAGCTAGACCCTTGTCCAGACCACCTGAAGGAAGCCTCCAGGGTTATTTCTAAATAATCTAGCTTCTTGTGTCACACGAGGCAACACTAATACACCTGTTCAAATTCACTCTAAATTACCAGGAACATCAAGCATATAAACTCAAAAGTGGGCCTGCCCACACTACCAGTTAAATGAAAAATGTAAGTTGATTGGAAAATATATAATCAGACTCTTCCCAGGCTTTTCCTACCTGTGGATTTAGTTAAAGAAATAGGTAACTGAAAATTCTCTAGTTTTTCTCAGGCTTATATAACTCAAGGCCATCTTTTCTCCATTTAAAAATATATAGCTGGGCACAGTGACTCACGCCTGTAATCCTGGTGCTTTGGGAGGCCAAGGAGGGAAGATCTCTTGAGGCAGTAAGTTCAAGACCAACCTGGGCAACATAACAAGACCCTGTCTCTGAAAAAAAATTAAATCAGCCAGTCATCGTAGCATGTGTCTGTAGTCCTACCTACTTGGGAGACCGAGGTAGGAGGATTGCTTCAGCCCAGGAGTTCGAGGCTACAGTGGGCTATGATCACAGCACTGTACTCTAGCCTGGATACAGGATGAGATCTTGTCTTTAAAAAATAGTTTTAAAACAATTTTTTAAATATGCATATTAGTCTGACCATGAAATAACCATCACTTCTATATGGAAAAAAAATGAGGCTTCTGCTCAAAAATAAAGGAAGATCTTCAAATAAAGCACACCAACATAGAATAATAAAGAGAAACCTGTTACGTGCTGCTAGCAGGAGGATGTCAGAAAATAAGACTGTCCTACCTTCAGATAGTTAGAAGTATTATATGATAAAAATACAGACAGGTCAGGTGAAAGGTGGAGCGTGGAAAAAGGCATGCATTGTATGAAACAAGATAAATGTTTCACCATTAATTCAAAGTAGGAGGTATAATGACTTGCAGCTTAGGGTCAGCAAGGTAAATGGGTGCTTTACACTGGGAGCTTGTCACTCTTTCTCCTGTTGGTGTTGCAAAAGAGGCAGCTCTTGATCATGTAGGAGTTTCAGATAAAAATTTTATCCCTTTACAGAGGCAAAATTGTCACAAAAATTACAGAAGCATGAGCATTTTGATCATTGTCTGTGATACTATTTACACTGGAGGGAAAAGCCTTTTACCTTCCAGACAAAGTCTTTGTGAAAAGTTCTTGATGGTACAAGATACATGCTCATGAAAGCTATTTCTTTTAATATGGATTTAATATAATTTTTTTGCAGTATAGCAGGTGCAAATTGATTCCCATTTACCAGCTGTATTTTGTTTTAAAAAAGAAAAAACCTTTCTGATGAGACTGAATATGTTAATTCCCTTCTTAGCTAGTTGCAATGATTCACAGAACCATTCCTTCTCATTTTCTTATGGCACTAAAACATATACCTGACTCAGCTACCAAAATCAGTTGATTCATCAAGCTGAACTCCACTTTAAGAGCTATAAATGATGAAAGAAGTTGTCCATCATTTTACAATGTATCTTCAAAGTATCTAACTCCAGAACCTGTGTTCATGGTTTCACTAATGTTTTAATGTCTATAGTCATCCACTTTTACTTATTTATTCAAATAAGAATCTTATTCTTATTCATAAAATGTAGGCTTTTAAAAATTATATAACCTTCAAGTTACCAAATGTTCAATTCTTCAAGTTTCTGCTAAGATTAAACCATACTTGCTCAGGTTACAGGGTGTCAAATTATGTGTGGTTTAACTCCTTGCCTTTTGCTTAGTTGTTCAGGAAGCAACAGTGGCGTGAGATCAGTGTTTGAAAATTAAGAGTTGCACAGTGTCTGTTGTTAATTGAATTCTATTCACCTCCATTATACAATAGAGTCAGCATAGTTGTTACCATATTTTAGAGTCTTCAAAATTATACCACTCACATATACAAGATATATTTTCTGTGGCTATAACCTGTAACCAAAGCATTAACAGGAAGCTGTTAACTGAATTAAAGGCCCGGTCACTCCCACATCACTATGAATACTAGCTGGAGAATATCCCCACAATAGCCAAAAGGCACATCTTTTTAGCAGCGATGTCACCGTTCAGCTCAGTTCAAGTCTCCACCACATGTGGATCTTTTATCATCTTGACAAGTTTTTCACCAGCATTTGTGACTGTTCACCAGAGAGTCATGCACACTCGTGAATTACAGTATTTTGTCAGAGCTTTGCCCTCATGTCTTATTTAGGTCATAATAATGAGATCATGAAGGGAAATATGCCAAACATATCAGTTGGCACAAATGCAGAAATTCAGGGCTAAACGATGGTTTGGTTCAGTGTGGACATTTTTATACCTCTTGTTACGCTGAGGTCCTAACTCAAGGCATCACTCCAGTAAGGCGAAGCTTGTCTCTTTCCCCTGTGTCTAAAAGGTGTGGGAAGTCTAGATTTAGTTTAGGAGTCTAGATTTAGTTTTCTCTTTCTCTTGTGTGTGTGTATATATGTAAATTTCATATATATGGAAAGTTCTTGATGGTATAATATAGATACTCATGAAAGCTATTTCTTTTAATATACTTACGTATAATGAATTTCAGATAGCCAAAGTCAGAAGACTTTTTGTTGAATTGTTTAATTTTGTAACTGAGCACCTTGGAATGTTTTGCATCATTTAATTACATGCTGGTAATTAAATGACTACACTCAGGGAGGAAAAAATGCCACCAAGCAGATGTCATATACTCAAGGAATGTCATATTTGCTTTACAGATAAAAACAACAGTATTCATTTAAAGTAGAAGATGTACGTTTAGCACTATCTTTCCCGTGCTTTTTTTCAAACACTACATTCTCTATGCACAACGTGCTTTCCTATTTCATTCATAAAAGCTTCTTTGAAGTTGTCAATAAATAATCACCTTTTTCCTTATGATGGCATGGTAACTGAAGATCTGAAATGAACAGGTATCTTTCACAGTCACCACCCAACCACCTTTCTGTCTCTTAGTTTGTGATTTGCAGTTCACACGTCTCAAAAATCGGAATCCTCTTACACAAATATTCATAATATAAAACCTTTGAATATAAAATGTTTGAATTATTTTTAATAGGTGGCTTTGCTGTGACTTGTTTCTCAGTACTTGAAATTCTGCCTTGTTTATATTTATTTTTGAGAGAGTGCCTTATTTGTGTCGTGGTTATCATAACTCTTAGATGATAGCAACACTGCTTACCTTGCACTAAAATTTTTTTCTTTAGATTTTCTATATTACAGCAATAGCAATGTTGATATGTAGGAATGGCTGGGCCAAGTTAAATGGTGCGATGCACAATTGTACTTAATCTTTGACAAAATACTTGAGCAATTACCAATCTAACTGCTTTAAGTTGTGAGGTGATAAACACATTCACTTAACACTTACAAAGGATCACACAAGTAGTTCATTGTTGAAATAAAAAGTTAAGTACATCATTATATTATAGAGTTCTTTGGTATAAACCAAATTATATTTTACTTTAATGAGTATCCATTGATGCAGGCATATTTTTATATAAGTGATAAGTTATCTTAAGACTGTAGAAAAGGAATCCCCACTCCTTCTTAGAAATTTAGGGATAAAGTTGAAAAACACTCTGTCCTAACATGTTATCACAAAAGAGTTCACATATATTTTTGCCTAGCCATTATAATAAGTCCTTAAAAAGTAAATAGTTTAACTCTAATTGATGAGCTTTGGGCATCTTCAAAACCATTTTATATATACTTTATATGGTAGTGTCGAATACTAGGATTTTTGGATGACTCAGACAACAACAAAGAAAGGAAATCTCTGAATTAAAGGATTTGCCGATATGTTTTCATGTTCCAAAATATTCCAGGTAGAAGATGACCCTGTTGACCAGCCCTGTTTATGTAGAGGAAACATCCTAAAATGAAGAATGGAAATGTATTATGTTATGATAATGCATTAGATTTACTCCTCAAGGTCTTCCTCATCTTCAATTCTATGAATTCAAAACAACCACTGCCTACAGAATGAGGTCCAGAAATCAGAACTCTAACAGACACAGAACACACCACAATGTCACATTAGCAGGTAAGATTATTTAGCTATTCCTATTATTTCATTGTAATAATTAAGTATTCTTGTCTGTGAGTTTCATAGGGATTGGTATTACAAAGCAGCCGATTCTATTCAGTCAAACCAGCGAGAATAAATTCTTGCACACACCAAGCTAAAAGACAAGCATTTGATTAGCAGTGACAAAAATAATATACAGATTTTCCTTGTAGCCATGCCTTAAATTGAATGCCAGCTTCTTTCTGTCTAATTTAGTGAAATCATTATTGTCACATGTTACTTAGTAAGGAGTTAATAGAAATATTTATAAATAATATGGTTTTTACAAATCTAAAGCAGATTTTAGTTTCTGTGTCGTCAATTCATTTGTTCTAAAGTTGACTTAATATTCAGAAATTTCTCTATTACCATGTATTTCTTTATGATCATGATCATTATCAAAATTATCATCATCATATTTTTACAGATAATACAACCATCTCATGATCACACAGGAAAAGAGAGGACATGTCTGCAAAAGAGTAACTCCCTTTACAGCAATGGAATAAGGACACTTATCACTAAAAGAATGACCATTTAGCCAATGCCTAAGATAATTTACCCAATAAAACAGCTTCAAATTTTATTTTATTTTACTTTTGAGGAGCAATTAATTAATGTTATTTACATAAAAAGAAATAAAATACTATTTTACAAATGAGTTCTAGTCAAAGCTAAAATTATGCATCAGACATATTATTTATTATTTTGCATAGGGTGATCACTTCCACAGTCCAGGATTCTTTGTCAGCGAACTTTTGTGATATGATGTGTCCTGTGAATATTCATACTTTTTAAATACCTAAATAATTGGCTACATCAAAGCCTGAAGTACCCCTTTGCCCTATCAGGAAAGATGATAGTTGCTTCTTAGGCCTTGTTAGGAATATACCAGTTGTATTAAATATGTTAAAAAATCAGAAAGGTTTTGCCTCGATGTACTGAGCCGTGGGAAAACCATTTAGAAAAAGTGATCATTTAAAAGAAAAAATGTGTCTATTATTCAAATTCATAAATTCATAGGTTTTGGGAGCTAGAATCTAATAATTTTGTAATATTATTTGATATACAGTAATATCACTAATCTTTGAGAACCTGGAACATTGTACATATTATTAAAATACAAACTTGAATTATTTTCACTGGATAAGATGCAAGAAGCCATTGTAGAATCTGAAACCAGAAAGCAAAATTGTAATTGAGACCTGGAAAGATCTACCCCACAAAGAGTAGCACGGAGGAGAGCAGGGAGAGACTGTGAGAAAAATTATGAACTAATTTGGGAGCAAAATCATGCAAGCAAAACTAGTTGGGTCATCTATGAAAACAAGAATTCAAGAGACATCCATAAATAATTCTGCATCTTTTATTTAAAATCTAAAAGGAAATTTTTATTCAAAGTAAAAAATACGGAAATTTAAAGATGTGTAAAATTAAAACTTTTATATTGGATAATAATTAAGAATATGAGGTCTGAAGTCAAAGAAATACCTTACTATTATTTAAACCACTAGTGGGTTTTTAACTTTCAGTACTAAATTTAAATTTGTAGAAATTCAATTTAGTCCTTTTCATTTTATTTTTTGAGACAGGGCCTCTGTCGCCCAGGCTGGACTACAGTGGCATGATCACAGCTCACTGTAGCCTCAACCTCTTGGGCTCAGATGATCTTACCCCCTCAACCTTCCTCAGAAGGCCAGGACCACAGGCATGCACCACCATGCTCAGCTAATTTTTGCATTTTTTTGTCAAATGGGGTTTCGCCACATTGTCCAGGCTTGTCTCAAAATCCTGAGCTCAAGCAATTTGCCTACCTCAGCCTCCCAAAGCGCTGGGACTACAGGTGGGAGCCACCACCAAGCCTCTTTTCTTTATTGGTGTCTTCAATTTTTTTAGCAATATTTTGTAATTTTGAGTGCACAAATCTTTCACCTCCTTAGTTAACATATTCCTAGGTATTTTATTCCTTCTGAAGCTATTCTAAATTGTTTTATTAATTTCTCTTGTTACTTTCCATTTTTAGTGTATAGAAACCACTGATTTTTGTGTGTTGGTTTTTTATCTTGCAAATTTGCTGAATTTGTTTGTTACTTCTAAAGGATTTTTGGGAGTCTTTAGAATTTTCCACGTATTAGATCACGTTATCTGTGAAAACTGATAATTTACTTCTTCCTTTCCAATTTGGCTACATTTTTAATTTTTCATGCCTCATTGCTTAGAAATTCTGATACTATGTTGAATTGAAGTAATGAAAATTAGCATCCTCGTCTTGTTTGTGATTTGGTAGGAAAAGCTTTCAGTTTTTCACCATTCATTGCATGTGATGTTAGCTGTAAGTGTTTCATTATAATGAGGTGGTTCCTTCTATTACTAGTTTGTTGAGTGTTTTTACCACAAAAGAATGTTAAATTTTGTCAAATGACTTTTCTGCATCAATTGAGATGATCACCTTTTGCCCCTTTATTCTATTAATCACATTTTGTATATGATGAACTATCCTTGAATAACGGGAATAAATTCCACTTGGTAAAGGTACATGATCTATTTAATATACCATTGAATTCAGGTTGCTAGTACTTTGTTGAGGATTCTTGCATCAATATTCTAAGGTATATTGGTCTGTAGTTTTCTTGTAGGAGCTTTGGCTTTGGTATCAGGTTAATGATGGGCTCAGGGACTGAGTTAGGAAGTATTTCCTCCTCTTTACTTTGTTTGGTGGTGTTGGAGAAGGATTAGTCTTAATTCTCTAAATATTTCATAAAATGTACCAGTGAAGATACGTAGTCCTGGGCTTTTCTTTGTTGGGAAGTTTTAGATTTCTGAGTCAATCTTCTTACCAGTTACAGGTCTATTCAGATTTTCTATTTCTATGTAATTGAGTCACAGTAACTTGTGTTTCTAAGAATTTGTCCATTTCATCTAGGTTATTTAATTTGTTAGCATACAATTGTTCATAGTATTCTCTTGTAATTTTTTTTAAATTTCTGTAAAATCAGTAATAATGTTTTTACTTTTATTTCTGTTTTTAGTTGAGTCTTCCCTTTTTTTCCTTAGTCAATACAGCTAAAGGTTTTTCAATTTTGTTGATCTTTCGAAATAACCAGCTCTTGGTTTTACTGATATTTTCTCCATTGTTTGTCTATTGTTTATGTTGTTTGGCTATCATTAGCAGTGATACAACTATAAATTTCCCTTTCAGCAGTGTTTTTGCTTCATCTCTGAAGTTTTGGTACATTGTGTTTTTATTTATCTCAAGATATTTTCCAATTTTACTTGTGACTTTTTTCCCTTGATTTATTGTTTAGGAGTGAGTTGTTCAATTTCTACATATTCGTAATGTTTTAGTTTTACTTCCACTATTAATTTTTAATTTTATTCTATTGTAATTTAAAATGATGCTTTGTATGATTTCAATATTTTTACATTTACTAAACTTGTTTTGTGGCTTAGCATATCACTTTTCCAGGAGAATATTCCATGTTCACTTGAGAAAAATGTGTACTCTGCTGTTGCTGGGTGGAGTGTTCTGTATGTCTTTTACATCCAGTTGGTCTGTAGTGTTGTATAAGGCGTCTGTTTTTTTTTATTCATCTTCTATCTGGTTGTCCCTTTGTTACGGGACCTTTGGAGTGTCGCTTATCTGGCCAGAAAACTCTGTGGCCATTGGCACGTTTGCCCGAGTCTTGCTCAGGCCCGCTGGGCTCATTCCGCCCACTCAGCCTGGCAGGCTGTGCTCAATTCAGGCCACTGGCCTGAATCCCATGCCTGCCAAGGGAGACTGCGTGGAGTGGTGAGGGGTTTGTGAGTGAGCCTGGGGTCCGGGCACTGCGCAGTCAGACATGCCGGTTGCTACAGCGGGGTAGGAAGCTCTAGGTCGTACCCGGGCGTAGGCTCTCTATAAGGCTGCAGCTTGACCAGGCGCACTGCAAGCACTTCCACAGATGGCACCGGGGAACACAGTGGCCCCCAGAAGCTTGGAGACGCCAGGAACCGCAGGGCCCCAAAGAGTGGGTCACAGCTCTGGCTCGGGGAGCTCCCAGGTCTGGGCCCCCTAAAAGGCCACAGCTCTTCTTTCCTTCCCTTCGCCTGCAACTTGGCGAGCAAGTAGCGTGTCTCAGCCCTGTTTGTGTTACAGCTTTTAGCCTTGCCATTCGTCCCGTCCTGAGTTCTAATCCTGTGACCAGGAAGAATGAGGTATGCAGATAAGTGGAGGATGAGCAAGATGAAGAGGAGCTTTATTGAGCAATATAACAGCTCAGAGGACACCAGCATTGGGTAGCTCCTTCCTGTAGCCAGGGTATGCCCACCAGTGTTCAACTCCTAGCAGGCAGGGTAGCTCCCCTCTTCAGGCAGGTCATCTCAACAAATGTTAGTTTCTCAGCAGAGAAGGTATCTCCTCTCTCTGCAAGGAGGCGCTACCGGCCGGGAGCAGTGGCTCACGCCTGTAATCCCAGCAGTTTGGGAGGCTGAGATGGGTAGATCACAAGGTCAGGAGATCGAGACCACCCTGGTTAACAAAGTGAAACCCCGTCTCTACTAAAAACACAAAAAATGAGCCAGGCATGGTGGCGTATGCCTGTAGTCCCAGGAGACTGCGGCAGGAGAATGGCATGAACCCGGGAGGCGGAGCTTGCAGTGAGCCTAGATCATGCCACTGCACTCCAGCCTGGACCACTGAGCAAGATTCTGTCTAAAAAAAAAAAAAAAAAGGCACTACTTTCTTTGCTGAGAGCTGGAAACTATCGATTTTGCAAGTGGCATCTTAAAGTCTCTTACAATTATTCTAGAGCTGTTTCTTCCTTCAATTCTGTCAATGTGGCTTCATATATTTTGGAGCTCTGATGTTTGGTACATATATGTTTATAATTGCTATATATTCTTGGTGAGATCATCCTTTTATTAATATATAATGTCCTTTGTCTCTTATAACAGTATTAGACATAATGTCTATTTTGTCTACATTGGTATAACCACCTCTGCTCTCTTTTAGTTACTATTTGCTTGAAATATCTTTTTCTATTTTAGCACTTTCAAGTTATATGAGCTCTTAGATCTAAAGCGAGTCTCTGTATACCACATGATGTTATATTCTATTTTTCTATCCATTCTGCCAACCTATGTCTTTTGGCTGATAATTTTAATTCATTTACATTTACAGTAATTACTGACGGGGACTTATTTTTGCCATTGTGTTATTTATTTTTTGTATACCTTATAACTGTATTGTCCCAACTTTATTTCCAATGAGTTCTTTTTTAATTAGTAGTTTCTACTTCTCAACTGGCACTCGATTTTCTCTTTATTGAGTCAATTTACCATATTTTCATTTATACTTGTAAACATGATTACCTTACTTCTTTGATTAAGTTTGTAAACAACTTTAAATTCCAACCTCTGAGCTCAATTAGAGTAAGTTTCTATTGACTGTCTTTTTTCTGAGTATAGGTCACACATTCCTGTTTCTTTGCATGTTTCATAATTTTTGGCTAAGAATTTGATGTTTAAAATAACATATTTTAGCAACATCCCTGGGTTTTCTTTGACTGTTTTTTTTTTTTACTGTGTTTTGTTTTTAATATCTTGCCTTGAATTAAACTGTGAAATCTGTCCACCACAGGATGTTTCTGTTCAGTCTTTTTTTCAGTCTGGTTCCCTAGAGTTTGCCCTTATGTCTGCATAGCTATTAGTCAATGATCTGGGAAAAGATTATACTCAAATACCTTGAAGCCCCTAAGTCCTTCATCTGATACAAATAGAACTGATTGTGGTTTAGGTTGCACGTTCAAATTTGGTGTCAGTTTGCCTGTCTCCCTTGGGTTTTACTTTTTACTGGGTTCTTGCAAGTCTTTTTCTGCTCCTGTATGTAGATTCCTAGTCACCCAGTTATACGTAGAAAACTTATCTCAACACTTTTATGGTTCTCACCATTCCACGATCTCCCATTAATTTCTGGCTGGTTGTCTGGTTGCCACAATGGTGACCTCAATCTCAGAATATCAAAGTTCCAGGAGTTTTCCTACTGAGTTTACCACAGGAAGCTGATAAAGCTACAAGACTTCACACCTGTCCCAAATTAACTTTGCCACTCTTGTGGCTTTGGTGCCAGAATTTTTGTTCAGAATTTTGTAGCTGGTAAAGCTACAAGTCTCACTAATCAAGCTGGGGAGGAGGAATAGAAGCATCTCTAGACAAAAAGTCCACAGGCTCCCACTGTGTTTGCCTCTAAGCTTCTCATTTTGTCTTCTTGCATTTCCTCACTTTTTCTCATTTTCAGAGCCTGCAATTCCTCTTTTTATCTAGTTTTATACTTTTGTTTAGGATTCATAGACATTCCATGCTTCCATAGGCAGAGGTTTGTCTTCTATATCAGTTGTTGAATACTCTGAAACACCTGCTAGATTTTACAGCCCACCAAAGTAAATTAGATAAAACAATATTTCTATGGACTAAATTCTGCTTTGTTTTTATTTCTGTTTTTAGGAAGTCCGTCATGCACCTTCTGATTCTATCTGTTTTGGGGCAACTCTGTCAACTACAAACACTTATGAAATAATTCCTGTCTACCAATTTTGTCCTGAATTATAGACACATGGGAAAGAATATGACATGCTATGTTATAGAATACCCTAATACAGAATATCCTGTAAGCTTCCTGAAGGAAAAGATCCATTTAGTACTTTGTGTCTATTTAGCTTCTTGTTTCTTGTCCTTTTATTCATTATTTCAATTTTAAAATATTGTGCAAAGGCTTATTTAAATTTTATAAACAAATATTGCAATATCTGAAGTTCTCAGTAATGTCATTCTTCAGCTTGTTGATTCTGTTGATGCTTATTGTGGGTTAGTTGCTAGTATTTGTCATAGTTAATTATAAACTCATGTTTGTCTGGGTTTTATGTGTAAAATCCCAGAGTTCAAGCATTAGCACTCCAAAGAGGATATCGTTTTCCTACTGCTCTATATCCTGGGACACTGCACATCTAGCACGAGGTAATTTCAATTCTTGGATTTTTCTGTAACCAAGTAGGTAATATTTTGACCCCCGAATCTATATACAGGAAGGTTGCTTTCAAAATAGAAACTGTTTTTTAAAACCTAGATATCAGGATAAGAAAGACAAATCTTCTGATATTGTCCCTCTGTTGATAAGTGGACATTGCTGGTCCCCAATTTCAGTCATGTTGTATTACTTTATGGGTCCCCGGTTTCTATGCAGATCTGAAGTCCAATTCCTTTCCTTCTGAAGACCCAACATTTGCCTCAGGTCCCCAGAGTTAACAATCAAGTGCAAGTCTGTAGGTTTAAAACTTTGTTAAATTCCTCAGGACAACCAGTTTCAAAGTAAACTTATCATTCTGGTGTCCACATCTTTATTTTTGGCTTCAGCATTTTTCTCTCAATTTGAAGTTGCTGTGGTGTAAGTATTTTTCTCAAAACTTCACAAGCATTGGAGATATAATTGCTGTGGTAATAATATTAAAAAGCTGTGGTCTATAAGAGATGATCAGGTTGTGAGGGCTCTGCCCTCATGAACAGATTAATGCCTTTATCTCAGGAGTGGGTTAGTGATGGCGGCAATGGGTTCCTGGTAAAAGCTAAATTAGGCCTCCATTTCCTTTTCCTCTTACATGCTCACTTGCCCTTCTGCCATGGGATGACACTTGCCAGATGATGGCTCCATGTTCTTGGCTTTTCAGCCTCCAGAACTGTGAGCCAAATAAACTTGTGTTCCTTATAAATTACCCAGTCTGTGGTGTTCTGTTATAGCAGCAGAAAACAGACTAAGACAGATGGGAACTTGACTATGCACTAAAAACAAGTTGGTAATATTTTATCTAGCATTTATATATATTTTTTCTTTATGTGCTATAAAATGAAGTGTTCATATTGAATTTAGTAATTTTTTAGAATTCAGTTCTGGAGTTTTCTAAGTAAAAAATTATACATGTATAAATAACGTTTGTTCACTGGTCTCTCTGATAAGCATAATTTTTAAAATAGTGTTTTTTCATGGCTGAATCATCTAGAATATTGTCAAATAATTAGAGTGATCGCATTCTAGCTTATTCACAGTTTTAATGAGAACGACATGCATTTTGCTTTATAACTTTGGCTCTGGGTTTGGAATAGTTATCAATCATGAGTATGTACTACTTTTATAGCTTAGTAATTTTTAGTCACAAATAATTGCAAAATGTAGTGACTGTCTTCTTTTTAAATTGTCTTTTTTTTTGAGACAATGTCATCCAGGCTGGAGTGCAGTGGTGCAATCATCACTCCCTACAGCCTTGATCTCCCAGGCTCAAACAATCCTCCTACTTCAGCCTACCAACTATGTGCCACTACAGGCACATGCCATCATGCCTGGCTATATCTATATCTATATATATATTTAGTAGACACAGGGTGTTGCTATTTTGCCCATGCTAGTCTTGAACACCTGAGCTCAAGCAACCCTCCCACCTTGGTCTCTGCAACTGCTCTTTTAGCACTTATTGAGATTACTGCAAGGTTTCAGCTATTCAAGAGCTATAATGTTTCTGTTAAGTAAGTGACACTTGTAATTACCTCTAGGGGAGAAGACCACTACACCATGGGTAGCATTCCCAGGATGACAACATGCTCCATGGTTTGGGGTCACCAAGTCAAATACGATTCATGTAGACACTGAGTGGAACAAGGCTTTACTCACATAGAGAAGAAACAGAGCAAGATTAGCTTCAGGGTGAGCATCAGTCACCCATGGCCTGCAGCTGATGCAGGGTGATCGTCTACATGTATGCCATCTCCTATTGCAGGCAAAGAATCCTGATCCCTCACTCTGGGATCTAAAATACAGAAAGCTGGAGTGTGTCTGAGGGCCATATAATGCACTTTTTTTTCATACAGGGTCTTGTTCTATTGCTCACCATGGGGTGCAGTGATATGATCCTAGCTTACTGCACCCTCAGACTCCAGGGCTCAAGTGATCCTTCAGCTTCAGCCTCCCAAGTACCTGAAATTATAGGTGCATATCACCACGCCTGGCTAATGTTTTTAAAATTTTTTCTGTAGAAATAGAGTCTTCCTATTTTGCCCAGTATGATCTCAAACTCTTGGCCTCAAGCTATTCTCTTGCCTCGGCCTCCCAAAGTGCTGGGATTACAGGAATGAGCCACTGTCCTGGCCAAATGCACATCTTTAAGCAGAACAAAGAAACATACATCAAGTCTGTAACAAGGAAAGATACTCCCAAACAAAGCAGTATGCTCAGCACTGGTTGCAAGGGCTGGCTCTCTCTTTGTAAGGAAATGTTCCAAGTCCAAGTCTACTCTTGGGTAGCCATGTAGGGGTCAAAATACTGCACACACAAAACTGCCATTCCCAACAGTTTTCTAGTCTTAAACTCTTTTAATGAAATTAAAGGAGTTTTCTGAAAATTCCAACTTGGTCACAATATAGACATTTTATACATTGTTATGGATGTAATGTTTGTGTGTCTCCCATACCCAAATTCATATGTTGAAATTCCAGCCCCCAATGTGATAGTATTAGGGGGTGGGGTCTTTGGGAGGTAACTAGATAAAATGAGTTCATGAGGGTGGATCCCTTATAAGTGGAATAAGTGTCCTTATAAGAATCCTGAGACAATTTGCTTCTCTTTCTGCCATGTGAGGATGCAACAAGAAGGTGCCATGTATAAACGAGGAAATGGGCCCCCACCAGACCCTGAATCTGCTGATGCCTTGACGTTGGATTTCCCAGCCTCCAGAACCGTGAGAAATGAATTGCTGTTGTTTATAAGCGATCCAGTCTGTGGTATTTTGTTAGAGTAACCTGAATGAAATAAGACACACACACACACACACACACACACACACACACACACACACATATATATACATACATATATACATATACATACACATATACAATGCATTTGTTTTCATTGAGAGCTTTGTGGCTATATTCATACAGGATTTATTTGGTATGTGTATTGTACATTTACATGTTTGAATTATGCTACTTTTACAACTGGAAATAATTTTTGGTTAAATTTCCATTGTGAAATTTTGAACCTAAAAAGAAATACATGCTCATTTTATCTAGTGGAATAATGTGAAGATGCACAAAATGAAGTTAGTCATCTCTTCCCACTCACAAACTTTTCCTACCTTGTTTCCACATTTTTCTATGCTTATAAAGATATAAAAATATTTTATATATTTAAATGTTTTGTGGTGGTTCTTTGTTTTTAATAAAATGTCATCACTCCACACTACTTAACTTTTTTGCATTAATAATATAACATGGATATTCCTTTAGGTCTATGTGTGAATTTATCACATGCTTTTTAATAGTTACATAATATTTCTCCATATAAATGTACTGCAATTTATTCAAATTTTCCTTGAGCAGATGCATATTCATATGAGATTTACAAAGATTTTAGTTTAGTTTTGCTTTTGTTTGCCCCTACAAATAGTAAACAGCTTAGTATATGTAAATTATATACAACAATTTTCAGACTTCTAGAATAAATTTATCAATATGAGATTATAGTACAATATATACTGCCAAAAAAGTTTCCAAGAGAGTTATATTAATTAATACTCCAATCAATAAAATATGATAGTGACCATTTCTTTATATTATCACCATTTCTATATTATATCTAATTATGGATGAACAACATACATACATACAGTTAATTGGCATTTCCCAAACTATTAATGAAATTGATCACTTGTTTATTTTCCATTTTTATGTGTTTATGTGTTTATTATTTTGTGTTTATTTTCCATTTCCATTTCTTTTTTGATAATTCTTTTTACTATAATTTATCAAATTATTTTACTTTTAGTTTACAGTATGTAGAAACATATCACTATTAGAAATGTTATCTGGCTTTGATCACATAGTTGCAAAAAATTCCCATTCTATCATTTGTTTTTTGATGTTTTGATATCTCAATGTAATTTTTTAAAACAATAATTATTTTGTGGAAGTATAACTAATATAATGAACAGTAAAAACAATCATAATTTTACAGCTTGATGATTTATCATAAAATGAACATAACCATGAAGACATCACTCAAACAAGAAAAAAATAGGACAGCACCAGCAGCCACAAAATTCTCCTATTTACTTCCTTTATTCACTGTGCTCTCCCTCATTCCTAATGGTAGGCTCACTTTTAACCCCATGGGTTAGTTTTGCCCATTTTAAAATGTGATATATCTATTAATATTTTGAGCATATTATGATATTCATTGTTTTATACAATCAATGTTTGTTTTGGTAAATGTCATTTTTAAAAAATTTTCGTACATGGCTTTTCACATGGTATCATTCTCCTTCTGCCTGAAGATCTCCCCTTAAGTACTTCGATTAAGTTGGATCCTCTGATGATAGATTCCATCATATTTTGTTTATCTGAAATTGTTTACTTTGGCTTCATTTTGAAAGGTATTTTCATTACATGTGGAATTTTAATTGGCATTGCTTTCACTCTTTTGATGACAATGTTCCATTGCCATATAACTTCCATTATTTTGTTGAGATGTCAGTAGTCTATCATCATTAATTTATCATTCCTTTGTTTTTACTGCTTTCTTTTAATTTTTCTTTTGCAACTTATTTTATGAATTTTACTTGAGGTGCCTAGGTAAGTTATTATTTTGTATTCTGCTTCAGCTTTGTAGCAGTTCTTAAACCTTTGTCTTAATGAGTTCCATTGATTTTAGAAAAAAATCAGACATTATTTCTTCAAATATTGCACCGGCTCACTCTCTTTTCTTCTGATATTGAAATTCCAAATTTAGACCTTTCCAACATGTAATATATCTCTTGTGCTTCTTTCTCTCTTTCTTTTTGTTTATTCATTTCTCAGTGCTTCATTTCTGGATATTTCTTCTGGGCTATTACCAATATCACCAATTATCTGTTCATCTATATGTTATAATTTTAATCCATAATTTCAATTATTGTATTATTTAGTTGCAGAAAGTAGATCTAGGATTATTTTGATTTTCTAGTTAATTGCTGAAATATTTATATTTTTGTGTAATTTATTAAAATATTAATCATTTAAAAACATTATCTGTACTTGCCAAAGCATATCAATCTTTTATGTGTGAAAATTTGTTTGAACTGTTTTTACTATAGATTTAATTCACTATGTTTTACATTGATATGTGATTTCACCTGAAGATGCTGATGACAGTATTCCACTGTCTTTAGCCATCCACAGTGAAAGTTGTAACATCTGTTGTCATCTGTTTCTTTCTAGGTTATATCCATTTTTAAAAAATAGCTGATAGATTTTAACAGGATTTAATCCTTGATTTTCTGTGACATCACTATGATGTGTAGCTGTGTGGATTTATATATTTATTTATTTATTTAATAGTTTTTTTAGATGGAGTCTTTCTCTGTCACCCAGGCTGGAGTGCAGTGGTGTGACCTCGGCTCACTGCAACCTCCACCTCCTAGGTTCAAGCAATCCTCCCACTTCAGTATCCCAAGTAGCTGAGATTACAAGCATGCACCACTATGCCCAGCTAATTTATAAATTTTTAGTAGAGATGAGGTTTCACCATGTTGGCCAGGCTGGTCAACTCCTGACCTTAAGTGATCTGCCTGCCTCGGTCTCCCAAAGTCCTGGGATAACTGTGCTCAGCGTGTATTTATTTGTATATATTGTACTTAATAATTGGAGTGTGCTTTTCAGTGAGTAGTTATTCCTGTCTGTAATCTTGAATTTTTTACTTCTATTTATTAAAAACCTACTTCACCATTCTCATGGTACTTTAACTCTTACTAAATGTTTATCAGAGTATCTCAATATAGTCTCAAAGTCTCTTAACTTCTTTTACAGGTTTGAAGCTGTACTAGCAATGTTTTTGTATTCTGACATTTCCCTGGGTTTTATTTTCAGTGTTATATTTCCTTAGTATTAACTAATTCTCTCTTCATTTTTGTCAGCCTTGAGCCTTGTGTTTTTTACTTTTCAGTGACCATATGATCCACTTCTAAGATTTCTACTTTTTAAAAATCCACCAATACTTGTTTTATTTCAGTTTGTTTGGTTTAGATTTTTAATTTACTTCTCATAATTATGCAATAAATGTTTCTTCTATTTATACTTAGAGCATCCCAAATAAATGTATTTTAAGGTCTATGATTTTTTTAATGAAGAGTGGATTGATATTCAAATGTTGATTTTATTTTTCTGCATTTTTAAGCATTATATTATATTCAAGTGTTTAGGATATTATTTAATATGGTCATCTGAAGATAGACAATTACTTTTCTGCCTCTCTCTCCCTACCATATCACCATATCATCTCTCTCCTTCTGTGATTACCATTCTTTAGATTGCCTCCCATCTAAACCCAGGGCCCCAAGTCTAAAAATAGGTCTTATAAAAGTCATTCACAACTTCTGAGCAGTAGTATTATTGTGAGAAATCATACTCCTTGAGCCAGTGTATGATTAGTTTCAGTTCCCAGTAAGGAAGTTGTGCCTTTGTAGTTCCTGCTTCCCTAAATAGCAGCCATAGATTGACTGCATTTCTTTCAGGCTGTCCTCTTGAGTTGAATCATTCCATCCCAATCTCTGCTTCAAGCTGTGCAACTGGCTGTGGTATCACATATGAGTTAGAGCTCTTAATTCCCTATTGCACTGCATTATTCAGACCCTCTACCCCAATGCCTCCTTCAAAAGCCAGATCCCAGAAAGTCCCTGGATTTATCCCAACTCACCATTTAGCAGTTCTGTTCTGTTGATGATCCATGCAGATATTTAGCTTGAAATTCAGCCAGGCTGTGTGTGTGTCGAGTTCCCTTTTTTATATGTTATCTGTTGTTCCTACATGTGTAAGTGGATAAAGATTAGTTAATGTATAAAATTACTAGGTCACCCTGGTCAGGAGTCATTTCTTTATTCAAAGAGTCTTAAAGAATACCTTCAAATATCTTACTTCTATTGTTTATCTCTCTCTCCTTCTCTCCCTCTCCTCTCTCTCTCTCTTTAGGTAGATGCACCAGTTCACATATACTCATATACATGCACACACAATACTATATGTATATAAACATATATGTATCTATAGCTCTATGGGAGAACTGGTGCATCTACCCAGAATGTGTGCATGTGTGTAATCTGCTTTCTCTTCTCAGTAGGGAAATATATTTTCAGTTGTTTGAGTGCAAGAGAATCTAAGGAACTTTACCATGACTTTCTGCTTGGATAGTTTCTTACTAAAGCACTAATAATGATCATGACCTTTTAGTGATCTCCACCATCTCTAGACCTAGATTGTTGGTCTCTAGGAAAGCAGGTACTTGAATTGGGATAAAGTCGTCCTTATACCTGAGAAGATAAGTGGAGTATTTGGTTGAATTAAATTGCAAATGGTACTCTCTTAAATTTTATTTTCAGTAAAATACTACTTAACATGTAAAGCAGATCTTTTCTCCTTCAGAATGCATGACAGTCATTTACTAATGAATGCTTTTAAATCTACTAGCTGAGCCTTAAGATATAACAAATTATAAATTCAATATTTTTGCTGTAAGATGGAGAAAAGGAAGCAGGTATAAGATTTGGGCCAGAAAAGTCAACGCTTTATTTAAAAATTAAAGAAGAGTCTGTTTGTTAAGCTAGCATCTTTTCTTTGCACATCTTCAATTGGAATCATGTAACAGCTACTTAAGTCCTGCTTTAAAGGACTGCTAAAGATGTCATCCTTATTTTAGTTACAGGGATTAATTTATAATATCTTATTCTGGAAGATAAGTCAACAGAAAAGAAGAAAAAAGGAAGGAAATGAAGACAAGCAGAAAATAAAAAATAAATAGAAAGACAACTTATATGCCTACTTCTTTTATTCCACCTTGCAGAGAAATCACATTTTTCTTTGCTTAGTGATTTCTAGATGTCATTTTTACAAGTGGCTTGTTATAAAGTCTGTTAGATTAATTCATAATAATATAGGCAACTTTGTGAATACATACTCCATTTGTAACATTTTGTTCAAGAGGCCAGATAGCTCTTTTTTCTTTTGGTTCTGGTACTCCAGACAGGCAATGTACTTTTTCCTGGGCTCCAACTTTGACATTCAGATATTCCCCAACTGCACCCATCCATTCCTAAGTCCTTAGTCTAAGGTAAGATGGATAGTTATCATGTAAAAATATATGGGCTGACCCTACTCATGTCTGCATTCTGGAAATTCTGCATCAAACTCACTTTCCCCTAACAATTTATTCTGCATGGATTTGCCAGTTACAGAGAAATCAAACATCCCTGGACCTCATATTAATGAGAGGATACAGATATTTGAATATGAGTTTGTTTCACTTGTCACATTTTTGACTTTTGATTCTGTTCCAGTCTGCAGGGCAATCATCTTCTCAGGCCTCCTTCAGCCTTGTTTTATTTGAAGAGCTGTTTGGCTTATCTGTGTGGTCTAGTGGAGGCCACATGGCAGTCATATGACTTTGAACTCTTCAAGAACTACAGATTCATTTTAGTTATCTTTGGCTGTCTCTTCATTCTCTCTATGCACCAAGAGGCATAGAGCTTACTAGAGTAGATAAAGAGAGGCAAATGAATGAATGATATTCAAAGGTGCAATGTGGAAAGAGTAAATAAAGACAAAACTAGGCTGTAAAAACTTGACACAAATACACACCCCATAAAGATATGGCAGCATCTCTATTTGACAATAAGAATTCTACTATTTTCTCTCAATATGGAAGGATATCAGGCTATTGCTGGGTTACCATAAAGACCTACAAGTGCTGGGATGTGTAATTGTCACATTTCTGATGCTAAATGCCAAGGTAAGGTAACTCAGGGGTTGCATGTCCTGCTGTCATCAGAGGCTACATCTTTTATGAGTTAACACATCTCATCTTTTCTCACCACAGTTTATTATTTTTAAAAGTACTAACACATTAATTTTACTGCCAAAGAATTGTGTTCCTTGTTATTATTTTTAAGTTCTTTCATTCGTCTGTGTCAGTAGCTGCAGCTGAACTCCAAGATGCCTGCTTCTAGGAAGAATTCCCAGTGTACAAAATGGTCAAGGCACACTTGCAGTGTCAGGAAAACCTTTTTAGTTAAAGTTGTATCTTGGTGCCCTGCTGCCCTTTTAAACAAATGTATTGGATTTTTGCACTTTATTGCTGCTTCATAGCCCAATCTCTAAAATAGACTTCTCTAATTTTGTGTGCGAGAGCGAGTTTACTTAACAAATGATCCCATATTGCCTTTAACAGGGAAGGTTGTTAACCTGGATTATTGTACACAGATAGAACATCACATGTGAAGCACTTGAAGCTCCCCAGCTTTTAACATCATTTTTCTCCTGTTTCCAGCAGGTTCATGAATCTTGAGCTGGGCTGTGAGCACATACAGTGGTGAATAAAATTCAGCATGCTCTCTGTAAGCCACATGCACTTCTAAAACGTGCCACTTTTGAACAAGACCATCCTGGGAAAATGACTGGCATGGAGTATTCCCAATGGAAATATCACCTGTGGAATATCTTTTGAATTGCATTGCCAAGTTCACCAATTGAAGTTGCCAGCTGTTGTCCTTTTGTACAGTTAATCTTTTGTTTTCTTTTATTTATTATCATAATTATATGATTAACAGAGACAGGGGCTTTTATCAGAAACATCTGGAGGTCACAGAGCCAGAAATAAATTGTTAGTTGGGTCTTCAGAGATAGTCATCAGTTTCAAGGAAAGGAAAGCTACAGTGTTAGCATTCCAAATATGGAAAGATTGCCTCTGTTGCTCATGCCCAGGAGAGGAACTGTGTGCAACTTTAAAAGACCCCAGCAACATTAAGAAAGATTTTTACAGTACTCATAGCTAAAACTCCCCATTCAGTCCAGAAGGTTAGGTAAATTATGATGTACAAATGCATTGTGGAGTTATTTTCAATACTTCTTCCCCTAAGTCTTTTTTCAGTGTTCACATGTTCATCCTCTCTCCCTGTCAGGTATAGCTTTTATATTTTTTATTTTTTATTATACTTTAAGTACTGTGATACATGTGCAGAACATGCAGGTTTGTTACATAGGTATACACATACCATGGTGGTGTGCTGCACCCATCAACCCATCATCTACGTTAGGTATTTCTCCTAATGCTATCCTTCCCTTAGCCCCCACCCCCTGACAGGCCCTGGTGTGTGATGTTCCCCTCCCTGTGTTCATGTGTTCTCTCCCACTTATTGTTCAACTCCCACATATGAGTGAGAACATGCAGTGTTTGGTTTTCTGTTCTTGTGTTAGTTTGCTGAAAATGATGATTTCCAGCTTAATCCATGTCCCTGCAAAGGACATGAACTCATCCTTTTTTATGGTTGCATAGTAATCCTTGGTGTATATGTGCCACATTTTCTTTATCCAGTCTATCATTGATGGGCATTTGGGTTGGTTCCAAGTCTTTGCTATTGTGAATTGTGCTGCAATAACCATACATGTTCATGTGTCTTTATAGTATAATGACTTATAATCCTTTGGGCATATACCCAGTAATGCGATTGCTGAGTCAAATGGTATTTCTGGTTCTAGATCCTTGAGGAATCACCACCCTGTCTTCCACAATGGTTGAACTAATTTTAACTCCCACCAACAGTGTAAAAGCATTCCTATTTCTCCACATCCTCTCCAGCATCTGTTGTTTCCTGACTTTTTAATGATTGCCATTCTAACTGTCATGTCATTGTGGTTTTGATTTGTATTTCTAATGACCAGTAAATCTGTTTTATTCCCAAAGGACTCAATTTCACTGACTTCTGACCTCTTGCTTTGATACATATTTTGAATGAAGGGCTTTCTGCTTCTAAAAGAATCTAGTCTATGATTTAGAGTAATCAAAAAGTTTCCCCATACTTTTTTAATGTTTTTATGTCTAAGGTATTTTTTGTCTTTTCTGAGTGTCTGTTTTATCTTCAGTAATCTAGACTCAAAATACAGGCATACCTCAAAGATATTGCAGGTTCAGTTCTAGATGACTGCAATAAAGCAAGTGACACTAACTTTTTTTTTGTTTCCCAGTACACATAAAGTTATGTTTACACTATATTGTAGTCTATTAAGTATAAAATAGCATTATGTCTAACATACCTTAATTTTAAATTTAAATTTAATTTTAAATTTTATTGCTAAAAATGTTAAGGATCATCCAAGCTGTCACTGAGTCATGATCGTTTTGCTGGTGGAGGGTCTTACCTCGGTGTTGATGGCAGCTGACTGATCAGGTGGTGGTGGCTGAAGGTTGGGGTGGCTGTGGCAATTTCTTAAAATAAGACAGCAATGAAGTCTTCCACATTGATTGACATGTTTTCATGAAAGATTTCTCCTCAGTTGTTTGATGGCATTTTTCTGACAGTAGAACTTCCCTCAGAATTGTCAGTCCCCTCAAACCCTGCTGGTGCTTTATCAACTAAGTTTATGGGATATTCTAAATCCTTTGTCATCATTACAACAATGTTCACATCATCTTCAAGAAGACTACAGTCCATCTCCAGAAACTACCTTCTTTGCTCTTACATAGGAAGCAACTCCTCATCAGTTCAAGTTTTATCACAAGATTGCAGCAATTCAGTCATGTCTTCACGTTCTACTTCTAATTCTAGTTCTCTTGCTATTTTCACCACACTGCAGTGACCTCCTCCACAGAAATCTTGAACCCTTCAAAGTCACCCATGAGGGTTGGAATCAATTTCTTCCAAACTCCAGTTAATGTTGATATTTTAACCCCCTTACATGAATCATGAATATTCTTAATGATATCTAGAATGGTGAATCCTTTCCAGAGGGTTTTTAATTTTCTTTGCCAAGATCCAATAGAAGAATCATTGTATATGGCAGTCATAGTCTTAGAAAGTGTATTTCTTGAATGATAAGACTTAAAATTCAAAATTAGCCTTGATCTGTGGGCTGAAGATACTGTGTTAACAGGCATTAATCTCCTTGTACATCTCTATCAGAGCTCTTGGATGATCAGTTGTGTTGCCAATTAGCAGTAATATTTTGAAAGGTATCTTCTATCTGAGCAGTAGGTCTCAACAGTGGGCTTAAAATATTTAGCAAACCATGCTGTATGGGGGGCCGAGGCAGGTGGATCACTTGAGGACAGGAGTTAGAGACCAGCCTAGCCAACATAGCAAAACCCCATCTCTACTAAAACTACAGAAAATTAGCTGGGTGTGGTGGTGCATGCGTGTAATCCCAGCTCCTCCAGAGGCTGAGGCATGAGAATCCCTTAAGCCAAGGAGGTGGAGCTTGCAGAGTCAAGATTGCACATCTACACTCCAGCCTGGGTGACAGAGTAAGACTCTGTCTCAAAAAAGAAATAAAAATAAACACACACACACACACAAAACATGCTGTAAACAGATGTGCTGCCACCTAGCTTTTGTTGTTCCATTTATAGAGCACAGGTAGAGAAAAATTAGCATAATTCTTAAGAGCCCTAAGATTTTTGGATGGTCAATGAACACTGGCTTCCACTTCAAGTCACCAGCTGCATTAGCCCCTAAAAAGAGAGTCAGCCTGTCCTTTGAAACTTTGAAGTCAAGTATGGACTTCTCCTCTCCAGCTATGAATGTCCTAGGTAGCATCTTCTTCTAATAGAAGGCTGTTTCACCTACATTGAAAACCTATTGTATAGCGTAGTCACCTTCATCAATGAGCCTTAGCTCATCTTCCGGATAACTTGCTGCACTTTCTACATCAGCACTTGTGGCTTCACCTTGCATTTTTATATCATGGAGATGGCTTCTTTCATTAAGCCTCATGAATCAACCTCTGCTGTCTTCCAACTTTTCTTCTGCAGCTTCCTCATCTCTCTCAGACTTCACAGAGTTGAAGAGAGTTAGTGCTTTACTCTGGATTAGGCTTTAGCTTAAGAGAATGTCATGGTTTGTTTGATCTTCTATTTAGACTACTCAAACTTTCTCCATATCAGCAATAAGGCTGTTTTGCTTTCTTGTCACTTGTGGGTCCATTGGAGTAGAACTTTTAATTCCCTTCAATAATTTTTCCTTTGCATTGACAAGCTGGCTAACTGTTTGGCACAAGAAGCCTAGCTTTTGGCTTATCTTGGCTTCAACATGCAATCATCGCTATCTTAATTGTGTCTAACATTTGATTTGATTAATTTACCTATTTCAATGTTTTTGAGTCACAAGGAATTGGGAGGCCTAATGAGAAAGAGAGAAAAAGAGACAGAGAGAGAGAGAGAGAGAGAGAGAGAAAGGGCAGTGAGAGAAGGAGAGAGGCACAGGGGAATGGCTAGTCAGTGGAGCAGTCAGAAAACACACAGCATTGATAAATCAAGTTTGCTGTCTTATATGAGCATGGTTCATGGAGTCCCAAAACAATTACAACAACAGCAAAGATGACTGATCACAGATCACATTAACAGATATAATAATAATATAAAGATTGAATTATTGGGAGAATTGCTAAAAGGTGACACAGAGAAATGAAGTGAGCACATGTGCCTGGAAAAAAACGGCACTGATAGACTTTCTCAATGCAGCCTTGCTGTAAACCTTCAATTTGTAAAAAACACAGAATCTGCAAAGTGCCATAAAGTGAAGCCCCATGAAATGAGGTGTGCCTGTCCAATCCCTTCACCATCTCTCATAAGGATTTCTATCACCTTCATAACCTTAATGATGATTTGCAGCTGCAAGGAGGAAGGCCATATCTTAGCAGGCTTGGCTTTTCACCAATTACTTGGCTTTCCTCTGCCTTCCCCATCTCCTAGAACTAAAAATTCTTTCCCCTTAATCACAGAGAATATTTCTACATTCTTTAATGTCTCTTGAAGTTTTACACTCTTATATCATGTATGTTGGTAAAACAATGTGTTCCAGAATAACACAGAGCTCTTCCTAACGAATTATAATAAACCGCTTAAAAAAATACTCATTATATGTGGAAGGGCTCATCTATCCATGCTCAATCTCTATGTCCCCTCCTCCAAGTTTGACTTAAACATTTTCTATTTTTTGGAACTTGCCGGGCTAGAGATGATCAAATGGCAATGGAAGTAGAAGCTTTCTACCTCTTTATCTTTATGGGTAGAGTGTTAGAAAATGGGTGTAGTCAATTCAAACTACAAATAATTGAGAAAAACACTTCATAAAGTCTATTCATTGAATCAATATTACCTGGTGCTATGGTTGAAATATTTGTCTCTCTCCAAAATTCATATGTTGAAACCTAATCACCAATGTGATGATATTAGGAGGCGAGGCCTTTTGGAGATGATTAGGTCATGGGGGCAGAATCATCATGAGTTGAGAATTTTGGGTATTCAAAATTATAACATGGTAGAGTTAAAATTGATGGCTTCTAAAATAGGAGTGATCTTAAAATCATCTAGTCAAACATTCTCATTTTATAGAAGAGAAAATAGGAGATCTTGACTTGGCCCAGGCTATCTAACCAGTCCCTGATAGTGTCAGGGCCTAGCCTCTGCCTGTCTTGAATCTCAGGAAAGTTCTATTACATCCTGTTGTTTCTTGGCCAGAGACAGTGATCCTGGGTAGCAGCTACTCAACTTATTTCTCCAAATAGATATAAATGTTTCTCCATAATGGAATAAAGTACAATTCACACATGTTTAAAAACAGCCAGGATTAGATTAATATAGGGTATATTACTATCTGGAACGTAATAGTGATGTGCGATTAATACAGTGTGTATAATACTAAAGATCCAACTTCTGTCAACCCAGTATCTAAACAGTTCTGAGGAGGATGAGGTGGAAAGTCTATCTCTGGAAAACCTGATTGAATGGATGCTACCTCTGCCTTCATCTTGGGTTTAGAATTACACAAACTAGTGTATCATTCATAACATTCAGCCACTTACTAATGTGATCTTGGGCAAATCACCTTTAAACTCAATCTGACTTTCCTCACTTGCTAAATAGGAATAATAATGCCTACCTTGCAGGGTTTGGTTCTGCTTTAAAATAATAATCTGCATGACAGACTCAATCCTTGAGCATGGTATACACTAAAATGTTATTAATTTCCCCCTTCACTCTCATTTGTCATTGCAATTTTACTTGAATTGTTAACCTAAAATTAGCTTATCTATTACTTATATCCCATTTCAAAATAAAACTGATTTTATTTTTGCCCCCAGTGGGTCAGTAGAAAGACTTAAATAGTCTCTTGGACACACAGTAATTCTTTTTTCCTTTTTTGTTTTAAGAAAATCCTCATTTGTGACAGAAATGCCACATAATCCTGAAGAATAAGGAAAGTCAGGCGATTAATGACTATTTTCCAGAAGACAGGTAAAGCATGTTTGGTAGATTAATTCTCAATTCACCTTCTGAGCAGAAAAGGACAAAACCCTCATTTACCAAGATTCTAAAGAGATTTCCAGGCAAGTCCCTAGCCAACCCCACATCAGTCTTTGTTTTGAAGCATCCATTCCCCAGAGCTTGGTTTTCTTGACTAGGTCCCAAACCTTTTATTGAGCCGCAAGGCGACCGGAGGAAACAATCATCTTCTTGCACAGACATTCACGTGTCTGGTGGCACTCAGGAGAGGGCTGGCACATGTGCTTATCAGAGAATCAATCTTTTTTGCCTATTATCCTCCTTCTCCTCGGAAGAAAGTGAATTAGTGCAATTACCTCATCCAGAACAATTACCTCACCTTAAACTGTTTATTCTTCAGAGAAAGGCGTTTGGGAGCAGGTAGCCCTTTGGCGGGAGACATGGATTTTTGAAAAGTACTTGATATTGAACGTGGGCAGTGAGGAACTGCTAGGAAGGTTGCCTTTCAAACCAAGGCTCCCTTTTCTATGGGGGATTACCAAGCAAAAGGTGAGCTCTGCTGCCATTTTGAGGGCTCGATCCTGGCAGCGATAATGAGGTGGTCCAATTGGGGAGCCTGGGACTCCCCACCAACTTCTGGGTGTGCTCTGAAATTGAGTGACCTAGGACAAGCTCTCTAAAGTTACTCCTCCAGCAGAGGGAAGAGGCAACCGTGAGGTATTTTCGAAAGCAGTTAAATAAAAATTTGATAATCTATCTAAAACAAGCCACACTTTAAAAAAAAAAAAAAAAAAAAAAAAAGAGTCTTCTTTCCTTCTTCTTATAAAAGTCCAGCGCGTTTCAAAGTCCTTTTAATTGTCAGGCCCAGAGAGACATTAGAATGAGACCACAATCATGCCCTATTCCTTCCTTTAAACTATGTATTCATTTCTTAAAACTACATACTATTACTACAAATAGCTATAAATTAACCTAATAATACCACATCAAACAGTATAACCCACATACTATGACTTAACTACATATAACTAATCACTAATCGACATCATTTCAATAAACCAGTATAAATTCCTAACAAACAACGTTACATCAGTCCACTCCCCATCCCCCTTTTTTTTGCCTTTAAGAATCCACTTATAACTACTACTAATCAAAATATATATTCAAAACAACTTAAATCTATACTCCTGAGTTACAATCCTCACACTCGGCCCAAATAAACTCTTATATTAATTTCGCCTCACCTTCTTCCTTAAGTCGACACTCCTTTCCCTGATACTTACCAGAAGGCAATTCCTTGGGCACAGATTAAAACAGACAAAAATAGGAGTCATTCGAAATAAGGGGGCTTCTGAAAAGTTTGGGGATTCCGGAGTGTTCAGGACAACAGAACAGGGAATTCGAAAAAAAAAGAAAGCAAAAATAAAAATCGATCATACAAGCCTTAATGCACCCATGATTGTTATTCCCCACTTCTTTATTTATATGAATGCAGTTAGCACAGTTGCAGCAATGGAGTAACTCCATTATTATTTTTCCCCACTACGCATTTATTTTAAGTCTTTCTTTTTCTCAGGATGTTTTCCTGAGTGATGTCTGATCTAATGGGAAAAAGTGGAAGTAGGAGAAGCAGGACTTTGGAAGGGCTCAAAGTAGATGAACAAAACGGAGGTCTCCTGGAAGCAGGTGACTGAGTTAGGCAACCGAGATGCCCACATATCTGCGCGGCGTTTGCTCCAAGAGGCCAGCCGGCTCCGCTCAGCTCCCAGCGGCGTGGCCGCATCCCCGCCGCCCGACTCCCAGCCCTCTTCCTCTCTCCGCGAGCTGGGGCTGCAGGCGGGGCCCGAAGCGCCCCGGGGGCACGTGGAGCGGCCTCTGGCTCACCTGCGCCTCTCGGGCCCCAGCCCAGCGCGGCCGCTCCACCGCCCCGCCCTCGGCCCCGCCCCAGACCGGCTCATTGGCTGCCGCTCGGAGGGGAGGGGAAGGGGCGGCCGCGGGGGTCTCATTAGCGATGCGGACTCGCGCCTCCGCTCCGTAGTTCGGGGCCCGGCAGCGGCGCGAGGGCTGGGAACTGCGCGGCAGGGACTGCGGGTGACTCCGGCATCTGCGCTGGCGGCAGCGGTCGCCGCGCCGTGGGAAGCTATGGGGACGCGCCCTTTCTCGGGGTGCCCATTCAGCGGCGGCTCGGAGCTCCCTGCCCCGCTGATTTAGGAAGCGATCGTGGAGCAGAGTCACTCTCTGAGGACTCCCGAGACCCATTCGACTTGGGCCCCTCATCGCCGACCCTTTCCCGGGCTCCCGGAGCGTGAAGAAGAGCCGTCCTCCGGAACGCGGCGAGGAACATGGGGAGAGCGGCAGCCACCGGAGGCGGCGGCGGAGGGGCGCGCCGCTGGCTCCCGTGGCTGGGGCTGTGCTTCTGGGCGGCAGGGGCTGCGGCTGCCCGAGGTAAGCGCTGGGCAGAGCGGGCAGCTGGGGGCGAGGGCGCAGGGGCGCCAGCCTGAAGGAGCGGAACCCGCACCGATGGCGTTGGCTTCCCAAGTTGTGCCCTGCACCTCGGCGCTCCAAGCCCAACCGGGTGGGAGCCGAGTGGAGGACTCCGAGGGGACCACAGCCTTCCAACCCAAGTTTGCGATCTGCCGCAATCCTACAGGTGGCTGTGACCCAGGCCCCTACCGTTTTCCTTGACCCTCCTTGCCTGCTCTATTTTCGAAACCCTCCCCAATTGCTGCAGACTGGAGTAGCCCGGTCTTCACTCCAATCTCGCTCTCCCCTCTCCTCTCCACTTCCTCTCAAGCCGAGCTTGGTCATGAGTTGGCGCCCATAGCGTTGTCGGAGAGTTCCTGGGGAGAGGGGCCAGGTGATGGGAGTGTCTGTAGGGTGGGCTTGAACAGAGAGGGTGTCCTTTCCTTTAGGGGAGGAACACCTATGCTGAAGTCCCTTCGCTCTGCGCCTAGCTTGGCACCCCTCGGGCGTCCTTAGCCCGAGGTCCCAGCCAGCCCTGGGCTTGGCTTGGCGGAGGCCGCGTGTGTGCGGGAGCTCGGGAGAGCGGCGTGCACCATCCCAGTTTAACCGCGCCTGCAGTGCCCAGCCGGGATGAGCACTTGGCCCGAGGCTGCTCACCAGGAGCCTCCTCTCCCTTCCGGGCGCTTGCTCTAGCTTGGAAGCGCGGGCCCCACCGAGCCGCAGGGAAACCTCTGCTTCTTTCAGACTGAGAAGCCTAGACCCCATTTTCTTGGATCCTCTGGACTCCAGCAGAGGGAAATTTCGCAACTGGTTTCAGCTCCACCTTGAGCGAGGACAGGCAGCATCAAGTTAAAGATAAATCCCAAGGACTTGTTTTGAAGATGATCAGAGGCAGTTTCAGACACAGCTGAAGTATCGGAGCTTTACCTTTGAAAAAAATCGGAAGCTTTGCCTTCCCGCCCTTCTTTCCCTTTTTCCTTCTCTGTGTTCCATCCATTAGGCTTAGAATATGTGATACCGTTAAATGATTTGCCTTACACTTGCCAGGGGAGACGTGGAGCTGAGCTGACCACTTCACCTTCTGCTCTGTTCGGTCTCCTGAACATGCTCCGACCAGCCTGGAGAGTGAAAGGGTGGAAAGGGTTGAAGACGATCACAAAAGAACCAATGCTATCTCATTTTTATAAAAGCTTATGGTGTGTTAAAAGCAGTCCGGCTGCCTAGAAAGATTTTTTTTAAGAGGTTGATAGAGGCTCTCCATTGTATGATCCTATTCTGTGCCCATTTGCATTTCATTTCCTGAAAAGTTTTGTTTTTGTTTTTTTTTTGTTTTTTTTTTGTTTTTTTTTGTTTTTTAATGGAGCGGGCTTTTTAAGAATCAGGGGAGGTTTAAAAATGAGCCTCGGTGATTGTACACCCTGGGTTATGATGAACCACAGTTCTTTCTCGTGCTGGAAGAAGCACAAGCTTCAGCCATTTAATTTACTATGTACGGCAAATGCCTCATTGCAAAGTCAGCTCTCAGTTGTTTTTAATACACTCTTATGGGAAAAGTGGGTCTTTTCCAAATGTTGATCTAAATGTCTGAGTTTCCACTTACTATTCGTGTGGAATACCTCACAGTCACTAACTCCAGGTTCTCACCCTTGGAATTGGGTTGGTGACGTTGTCTTGAAGCCAGCTCGAAACAAGAGGTGGGGACATGCCAGCAGCCTCTTGGATGGAGTTTTGCTGGCTGCGAAACTAAGGCTAGCACCTCTTGTCTGCAAGCTGTTCTTTAAAGGTCTCCTGGAAAACATGCTGTACACTCTGCAGGCTTATTTACAACAAATGTCTTGCACAGATTATAGTAATATGCAAGACACATGGAGTGGAGCAGTAAATCTGACTGATATTTCCCATGTCATATTTTACATTCTGGGGCATGAAGCCCATTCCCCTTAGCAACTGTCAGAGAGTCCTCAAGAAATGAGCACTAGTCAGGCTGTGAAACCGGTGAAGCCACATGCACCTGGCTTTGCACAGTTGGGCATAATTGGAGTTTTCAGAATAGAGGGTGTGTTTCAGTGCTTATGAAGTTCTCCCATCCCAGAAAGGTGTCCATTCATTAAAACCAAGATAAGATGCACTGGTGTGGCATGCTTGCCTGACCACTAGTCTCACCATACTCTCTAGGATTAGCCCTAGGTTGTTCTTACCTATGCAATTAATAGTTTTTGTTCTTTAGGATTTTTCTTGTTGATTTGAAACAAGATACTTTACTTGCTCTAACCAACGGGGTATAGAATTATGCCATTTGCCTTGATATTACGAGAATATTTAACAATTCAGTAGCGTTTTCTTTACCGTGTTTATCATTTATCTGTTTCCAAAATGATTGCACCGACTTTTTTTTTTCTTTTCTTTCCCTCCATACTTATGTAGAAACCTCTGCAAATCAGAGGGAGATTTCAAATTGGTTTTGAATATACTCTAAGAGGAAGACCCTTGGGACAAGGAAATGTTGTAGAGAGCCCAGTAGTGGCCCAAGAAGCAATGTTCTGTTTCCCTCCTTTGTAAGCAAGACTTAGCTCTTCAGATGAACATCTCTGCCTGTCGGCATATTGTAAGGAAGGCACTCTGGTGCTATGATCACTGTATGTTTTTACACTTTCCAATTTAAAAGGAGGTTGTTTAAAAGTTATTCATGACCTGCCAAGTGCTAACTGAATCCACATCATGTTGTCATACTGATTTGTTTTTGTTCTTCAAGAAAAAAAGGGGGACTGCTGTTCATCTGCTTGTTATTTTTGCCTTACATACTGTACATAAGATACTGTAGTCATTAAAGGCAGAGAGGAAGATAATCTTAGACACGCTGGGCTTTCATACAATTTCTTGCTTTAAAACATTTCCTGGACAATGAAATGTTGATTGCAATAACTTGAGTAATGCATTAATGGCAAGAGAAGTACACACTTATTACATAGGCATAATAATAGTCTTGTGATTTACACATACTTAAATCCATTTATCTGTCTAGCTCATACAGTTTAAAATCTATAGTCATTTCTTCCTTCATGAATGTTGTGAGGCCACCCTCTTCCTTACCACTTTTCTTCTTCTGTTCCTTTTCCTCACAAATCTTTCTCTTCCTAGGACTATGAGAAAGAGTCTTTTTCCCCTATTTCCTGCCAGACTTATTTTTTCCTGATTCTTGGGTTGTGTTCTTATTTTGAGCAGCCCAGTGGCACCTTCTTAAGAGATCTTTTAAGCATCTCAGTTTTTAAGAAGAGATTAATTGTTCTGACCTAGCCCTATAATGATATCACTTGTCACCCTTTGCATACTTTTTTTGCTCTGCAGATGACCTATCGGTGGGTCTGTGGTTCTTTAAGTAGTACCTCATAGGGGAGGGAAACATTTGGAGCTGTGGATCCTTTCTGAGCTCTCTCAGGACTGGATGACTGAATCCGTCAGGTAGCTCTACACTGTGCTGTCTTATTGGTTAGGAAATCACTTTTCTGTTCATTGTCTCAATGCTTCGTAAATTTGTTTCTATTGTCCTCTTCCTACCAAATGTAGTACCCAACTTAAAACACTGCCAGTGTTTATCAGGGAATTGGTTTATTGGGAGATAGTGCATGTTTGATATCCTTCCCTTCTGCTTTTTTTTTTTTTTAATATCTAGGCTAGAGACTCAGACATGTATTAAAATCTAATCCCAAAGACAAGTGATTTATTCCATAGCATCCTCTTAAGGACGTGGGTGGTGGTGGTGTGTGATGCCCTCATAATGGGAAGGCACATGTGTTCACAGTGAGCCCAGATGTGCCCTCCTTCTTGATTACACCTTTGCCATTAATGCTGATTGTCCCTTCATCCAGGCTGTTACTTGGCCAGCAACATCATTGTCTTCTCTTCCTTCCTCCTCCTTCTGATACCTTCATGAACTAACTGCTCAACAGAATAGATCAATGGAAACTTTCCCTATTTCTAGTTCATTCTTAGTCACATATTCTATGTAGAGACACTTATTTACTCCCTCCTTCTTTCTTTCTTTCCCTTTTCTTTTTTCCTTTCCTTTCCTTTTTCCTTTCTCTCTTTTCTTTTCTTTTCTTTTTTGAGACAGGTTCTCACTCTGTCATCCAGGCTGGAGTGCAGTGGTACCATCATAGCTCACTGCAGTGGCGAACTCCTAGGCTCAAGTGATCCTCCCACCCCAGCCTCCTGAGTAGCTGGGACTGTAGGCATGCATCATCACACTCGGCTCAGTAATTTTTTGTGTGTGTTTGTTTGTTTGTAGAGATTAGCTGTCACTATTTTGCCCAGGTTGGTCTTGAACTCCTGGGCTCAGGTGATCCTCCTGCCTTGGCCTCCCAAAGTGCTAGGATTACAGGTATGAACCACCACATCTGGCCTCACCCCTTTACTTTCTAATTGGCTACTGCTGGCATAAGACCATTATCATGTTGTTTGCACTCTTTTTGTATTGTACCTGTTCCTTAAAATAACACATTTCTGCAACTTTGTTTGAATATGAAATAATACTTACATGAAATAATAGTAATACTTATTAGTAATGCTTTCATACTTAGTTGAGTAGGAAATAATACTCCTAATAATAGTACTTACTTCATGTGTGAGAGTCATAATTCTAAATGCTCTACAAACATTAACTGATGTAATCCTGAAGATAACTCTTTGAGGTGAGTACTGTGATTACCCCCATTTGTAAGATAGGAAAAGAGGGACATAGGATTGAAAGCTTGCCCAAGGCCATGGAGTTAGGACATAGTAGGGCCTAGATTTGTACCTACTCCATCTGACTCCAGGGCCCACAACAAAGACAATTTTCTAAACTATGCAGAAAAGAAAATGACCCTTGTATTTTGATGACAAAAGTACTCAAATGATATCTTTATTACTATCAAGAGGCATAGAGGAATTTAGAATACCTTAAATAAGTCTATAAATATGTTCAGATAGATCTAAAAGATTTGTGTTGTATGAAAATAACCACCCTCTCCCCATTCAGCTTACTATACTTTGGGATTGGATTCACACTTAAAATTCTGAGTGCCAGTTTCCAATATGATAGCTTGCTTTTGTTTTCAATTTTGAATTTCGACAGAGAATATGACTCTGATTGAATACACCATCCATGGAACGGCAGATCCCATGAGACTATTTGTTGCATGTCTTGTATTTTTAGCCTTGTTTGCCAGGGAAATGTGGAGCATGAGATTTGAGAATAGATTGTTAACACCAGAGGCTGCTGTTTCTGCTGTTTTGGGTACTCCTGCTGCTGCTCTTGTGAGGCAGATGGCTAGATTCATTTATAGAAAATAGATATTCGTTCTATTTTGCATTTCCACTTTGAAAAGAACTTTTAATTGTTTATGCCACATTGCATCGTATGGCCTTATTGTGTGCATACACACGCTGTGCGTAGATAATTTTCAGAATTAGGTGGATGTTAATGTATTCATTTTGGATTGTGTTATCTGAAATCCACTGCTAATTCCTGTGCTTTTGGAATTTTCTCTTGAAAGTGAGTATGTTTTTGCTGTGTATTAAGTATTTTGTGCTCATCCTACCACCACTTCCCCTGCACCACTTCACTGAATTCAGTGATAGAAATATGAGGGTTGTGTTTATGGGGCTAAAGTAGAAACAATAACCAAGTAGTAACATTTCTCAGATGACATCAGGCCACTATAGAGCATAAAATATTTCTGAATATTGTTTCTATCAGGACAAGGATAAAATGAGGTCAGTATTCTTCTTATATGACCAGTCTCATTTTTTTTTTCAAACTTCAGAATAGCTTTTATTTTTTATTTTTAAATTTTAACACTTTTTAAAATTGATGCATCGTACATGTACTAGTTTTGGGGTACAAGTGATAATTTAATACATTAATATAATTTGTAAAGATCGAATCAGTGTACTTGGGTTATCTATCACCTTTTGATATTTATCTTTTCTTTATGCTAGAAACATTTGCATTATTCTCTTCCGGCTATTTTGGAATATGCAATAGATTATTATAAACTATAGTCACCCTACTGATCTATCAGACACTGGGTCTTATTCTATTAAGTGGTATATTGGTACCCATTTATCAACTTCTTTTCTTTTGATAGTTTATTTTATGAATGAGGACACTGAAAGAACTGAAAGTTGTCTTCCAAGAGAGGTCAATGTTGGCTTTATTTAATGCAAATATTGACTTTCTGCCCCCAAATTACTGGATTCATAAGGTGCAAAAGAACCCTCATTCACAGAAAGATTGGTACAGGTACCCCCACCACTCCAGCCCACATTGTAAGGGTATTTTTCCACAGGTGGGAAAATATCACTGTAACCATGTGGTATTTAAATAAGAAACTTTACAGATGTTTTGTCATTACATAAATTGAATGCCATGGTTTCCCAGTCGGGTAAGTCAGAGGGGAAATGACATCGCAGACATTTGGGAAGGTAAGTAACTGGTAGGCAGGGATAGGAAGGAGACGAAGCAAGAAGCCACAATGAAGAAACTGTCTGAAGTACTTCAAGGGACTCACCACCACTGGGATGACTATGCTTTGTGTGATACAATTCACGGACATTGGCAACTTATTATTCTATTTATTTATTTATTTATTTTTGAGATGGAATCTCGCTCTGTTGCCAGGCTGGAGTGCAGTGGCAGGATCTTGGCTCACTGCAACCTCTGCCTCCTAGGTTCAAGCAGTTCTACTGCCTCAGCCTCCTGAGTAGCTGGGATTACAGGCATGTACCATTACACCTGGCTAATATTTGTATTTTTAGTAGAGACAGGGTTTCACCATGTTGGTCAGGCTGGTCTCAAACTCCTGACCTTGTGATCTGTCCGCCTCAGCCTCCCAAAGTGCTAGGATTACAGGCATAAGCCACTGTGCCCGGCCCGCAACTTATTATTAAAGATAACGTATTTACTCAATAGTGGAGAAGATTTGCCTCTAAATAAATATGTGGTAGTTTAGGGTTGCTTAGAAGTCATTGGTGTCTTCTGTTAGCAACAGTACTTATTTAGTAGTTAACATCTTTATTTGAATTTAATGTAATAAACCTACCGGGAGAGAAAGGGAAGTCAAATGATCATGGGTTATGGAAGCTAAGCTGGTAATATTTGAAACTCACATATCAGTGCTTTTCAGATGTTAATGTGCATGTGAATTACTGCAGATCTTGTTAAAATGCACATTCTGATTTAATAAACGTGGGGAGGGGCCTGAGGTTCTGCATTTCTGACAAACTCCCAGATGACAACATCTATGGGCCATAGATGATAGTAATTCTTGTTTTCTATTTTCAATATTGTTTTTTCTTTTGCAAGCCAGTAAGAAGTGGAATTCCATGTAAGAATATTTTTAAAATACCAATTGAAGAATAAGAAAACACAAATGTCAATTTTAACTCAGACAAACAGCCACTTATAAAACAAATAGGCATTCTGAGGGCGCCGTCCTGATGCAGTGTAAAGCATTTATAAAGAAAGATGCTGCTCCAGTTTCACAATATTTTAAAAGTCTTGGATTTCCTTTTGAGCTAATTGGGGTCTTATATCTGCATCTAATTTATTTCTTGTCATAAAGAGGAAATTGACTCACCCAGAATTTTACCAGTTTGCCCAAAGTCAGATTTTTGTTAAATAAGAGGCTTTTCTAACTTTCTTTAGCACTCTTTCACTTTATTCTCTTGGCAGGAGCTACATACGCTTAAGAATGATCTGGAGTTCAGGATAATGAGGGGATGAGGCTATAGTTAAGCAAGAGATAGAATGAGAACAGTTGTTTTAACAAAAAAACAGAGCAGTGAGTCCATATGGGGTAGTAATGTTTCCCAAGTGGTTGGATCCTTGTCCCAACATGGTGTGGAGGTCGTGTCAGGCCACTCTGCCTTTGATGCAAGTTCCTTCTCATTCACTTTTACTTACCCAGTACCTGATAGGGCTTGTCCCATAGCACATGTTGAATAATGTGTGTTACTCAAACTTTATTAAGGCATAAATATTTAGAATAAAATTTCAAAAATCTACTCAATACTGTGATAAAACCCTCAGGAAACTTTATTCGCCAGAGGAAGAATAAAATAATTGTAAGAGGGTTTTACATTTGTTTTAGACAGATACTAAGGCCTACATTCCTAGATAGACTCTTCTAGAAAGATGATTAAGTGACATCTATCATGTGGTCCTATTATGCATGGCTGTTTAATTCATGTGCATGCAACTTAACATTTTTAGGGGACTCACTTAATTTTGATTGCTTTGTATCTTTGCACCAACCCTGATATTGAACAGATGATGAAATTAAGGATGACTTTAGAGATTTTTTGACCAAAGCCAAACAAACCCAAACAGGTAGTGATAAACAGTGCTAGGACTAGAAGCGAAGCCTTCATGGTTTCAGGGCCTTTTCGATGATGTTACCATGTAATTCTATTTTATTAGCACATGGATTGATTATACTGAGGTGGGTTGATACAGCACTTCACTCATATTCCATTTGACAGAGATGTGGATGTATAAGCATCGGAGACAGAGAGAGAAATAAATGGATAAAAATTCATTTCACTACCTATTGTGCCTTCTTGGTCTGTAGAGTGGTATGTTTCTCATGGTTATAAACAGAAATGGCCCTGTCTGGGACAAAGGGCTGTCACAAATGTGTCAGGAATGATTGGAGGACAGTAACTTTATGAATTTATTAAAAATAACATGCTGTAGTATGGAGTAACTGATGTGTAGAATATTCTGAGGAACTTTTGAAAAATCAGGGGATTTAAAGTAGTTTATTAAAGTAAGTAAAATAACAAATTACAGTAGTTTTTCTCAGGTTTTGTTTTTAAAGATGTTATTACAGGCTGGTCACATTGGCTCATGCCTATAATCCCAGCACTGTGGGAGGCTGAGGTGGGAGGATGGCTTGAGGCCTGGAGTTTGAGACTAGCCTGGACAACATAGCCAGACTCTCTTCTCTACAAATTTTTTTTTTTTTAAAGTTAGCTGGACGTGGTTGTTTGTGCCTGTAGTCCCAGCCACTCGGGAGGCTGAGGTCAGAGGACTGCGTGAGCCCAGGAATTTGAGGTGACAGTGAGCCATAATCACTGCATTCCATTCCTGGAGACAGAGCAAGACCCTGTCCCTCCAAAAAAATTAATTAATTAAATAAATATGCCATTAGAGACACCAATTTTTTCGAAGTACACTAGCTCCTCAATCTGCGTACTTTTCTAAATACCTTGTCTTTATTATTACTTTTGAGTGTATGTGCTTTATTTTTACTTTCTGTGTCCAGTTGTAAAGCTAAATTCTTCTGATTTGTGTTCGAAAGTAGTTTAGTGGCACAATACAATTGGACTTATAATAACAATTTCCATCAATATGTCATTAAGAAGTGCCTAGCCCGTTTTTTTAAGAAAGATGGAAAAAAAAAAATACAGAGCACAAAATACAGTTCTTTGCCAGAGTACTATAACTGTGTTGTAAGCCTTTTGAAACGAACTGGGAAAAGAAAGAATCTATCCTTCTTCTGAATAGACAACTCTTGTTTCTCCCTCAGTCTTGGGACCAGAAGCTGCAGTGATTACTAGCAGCTTGTATCAGGAGGTTTCCAAAGTTGTTTCTCTTAAAAAAAGCAATCAGGATGTTCACAGGTTTTGTCAGTGTGAGGTGTGTGGGAGGGATGTAAGGATTTGGGGGTTTGCTGTAAAGAAATAACAGGTTTGTTATTAATTTTATTTTTCACCTTAGAGCAAAAAATAAAAATATCCGTCTGTTGTTTTCTAAAGTTTAGCAGCTAACTTGCAATGCACATCAGTCTCCAGGATATCAATGTGAAAAGACAGCTCTAACCTACCACATTCTGCAGCGGAGAAGACCACTGTAGAATCAATTATTAATAATTGTCAAGGTGATAAGGACTGTAATTCATGGATATCTGTGTGTATTATATATTAGTAGAATGTCATATATCATCATCATAGCAAACTTATATCATTAAAGTTATATGCCATTAATTTAAATGGCATTAGTAACACTTAAACTTGGGATGTAATCACAATTTTGACTCAAAAGTCAGCTGCTTAATTCTGCTAACCATCACTTCACTCTCCGTGGTGTCTCCCATCTAACCCCCTACGCTCGGTCTTTTCTTGTTTCCTTTCTCCTCTTCAAGTCAAAACTTCCTTTCCATTTAAGCAATGTGGGGGGCTGGAAAGTTCACAATTATGTGTACTTGAAACATCACTTTTTTCTCTAGTTCTTTTTATTTGTAGGAGAAGCAGTGACTAAATTGTCATTAAGGCTCCTTCCTGCTCTGACCTTCCGTGATGCCACCCTTTGTTTTCTGTACCGTTTATTCACATTATTTTTTATCATTTCAGGAAGCTTTTCTTGGCATTTTAAATATGCATCAAACCTTCAGTAAAGGGATAATACTCTGGAAATAGAAATTGCAGGACAAGTTAATGGGACTTCATAATGACGTTGGTAATCCTTGACTTAAGCATTTTCAAGAATATACCAACCATAAGAGAAATCTATTTTTTTGTTTTGATTTCTCTTAAATCAGTGGCTGTAGGTTAATGCATACATGTGTAACTAATGCAGAAGTGGGTTGGCAGGAGAAGACCTGGAGGAGTTAGGCACCCTCTGCCATAGCTCACCATTGCTCAGTTGGGTGTATGGGACCCCTCTTGCTAGATTGGCTTCTTTCTTTTTTTTAGTAGATACCAGATATATGAAATTTCATGTTAAACTTGCAGATCTGCAGTCTTATCAAATTGTTTTCACGAAGCACCATGACTCCAGCAAAACTCACAAGATATGGCACTTGGCCCTCCAGTTTGTCTCAAATCAATGACTTGGTCACATTTTGTTAAGAGATTTAAAGAATCAGGGAGCCAGTTGGTCCTCATTTTCAGTAATTATCTTTGCTTGACCCGTGGGCATACAACACTTTTTCTAGATTTGTAGAATAGTGTTATGTCATGGCCCTTTATTGAACACTGATTTGATCACTGAGTTTCTGTTGCTCTCTGTTTCACATTTGCAAAGAAAAACAATCATAAAATTACATTGCTAAAAAGGGCCCTAAAATTTCCAGGCCAAAGTCCAAATTTGTACATGAGAAAACAAGGTGTCAAGGAGTGAAGTTGCTTGCTTGGCTTTTAGAGGTCATTTCAGTCCGTCCCTGCCCATGAATCCAGGTCTTCACTTTCTCAGTGTTGTCCTTGCCTCTTCCCTTTCAGGCTTATAATAACAAAAGTAATCAATAGAGGCACAAAGGAATTCAAAAGAATGATACCAGAAGACTGAAGACTAAAGACTATTGATCATTTTACCCTTCTGTTAAAGGATGTTTTCCTTTTATTTAAAATGTTTATATTTTTCTAAAATACCTTTGAAATTACAGAGATTTTTTTTTTTCCTTTGGCTCACAGAATGCTGAGGTCATGATATGAGGGATGCAGTTTGGTGTAGCAGAAATAATATTGTAAAAAAGGTGTGCATTATAGATTTGTGTTTGGGTGAAAGTTAGGGTGTCTTAAGTCTTAATCTTAAGCTTTTGTTCCAGTTACTTAACATCTGGATCCTTAATAATAAATTTGTTCAGTATGAATCTACTAGGAGGTCCTAAATAACTTCTCTCTCTCTCTCTATATATATATAAATACAAAAAAATTATACATATATACATAAATATATATATATATAAAATATATATATTTTGAAGAAAGCTTTCCATGTTGGCAGTAATATGTCCATGATATCCTCAAAAAGCCATAAATCTACATCCAAAAAGAGTGACTGGATATACTTTTAAAAGCTTTGGTGGCCACGCGTGGTGGCTCATGCCTGTAATCCCAGCACTTTGGGAGGCCAAGGCAGATGGATCACCTGAGGTCAAGAATTTGAGACCAGAGTGGCCAACATGGCGAAACCCCGTCTCTACTGAAAATACAAAAATTAGCCAGGTGTGGTGACAGGTGCCTGTAATCCCAGCTACTCGGGAGGCTGAGGCAGGAGAATCGCTTGAACCCGGGAGGTGGAGGTTGCAGTGAACCGAGATTGCACCACTGCACTCCAGCCTGGGCGACGGAGTGAAACTCTGTCTCAAAATAATAATAATAATAATAATAATAAAATAAATAAATAAAAACTTTGGTTGCTTCTTCTCATGCAGTTCCGAGTTTCTTTTAAAGTGAATTCTGCATCTCTTGTGACCATAATAACGTGCAAAAAGCAATCCCTGTATAGAGCTTATGAAACTCTTGTGCCTCTATTATGATTATCCATGTTGAAGCCACCTTGCTGGAGAAGTGTTAGACACACAGGGTGTTGAAAACTCCTGATTCTTGGAGATTAGGTGTCAAAATATTCAAGGTTTGGCTATTTTTAGCAATTTATCAGTGAAGTGTCTTGCTGCTGGAAATAGTGGTCAGGCTTTGAATCTACAAATCCCTTGTCTTCACTGAAAGCCATTTTTTTTTTTTTCAAAATTGCAGAAAGGCAAACATCTGTAGTATTGTCACCTAGGGTTAGGTGAGAACATCATAGGTGCTTTGAATGTGTGTGGGCATTTACTTTTTTTTTTTAAGTTATTTAAAAGTTTAAACGGTTTTATTGGAACACGTTAGATTAAAAGATGAACACCAAATGTTTAATGTAACCCTTGTTTATAGAAACATCCATGTGTGTAATTGAAATTCTGAAGAGAAAGAGTTTAATTCTGAAGTTCTCAGTCAGCTGATGCCAAGGCCTTGATCTCAGAGCACTTAAGTCAGAATCTCAGTGGGAAGAACCCAGGGTTTTGTTTGTTGTTGTTTGCTTGTTTGTTTGCTTGTTTGTTTTAAGTTCCTCAGGTCGTTCCCAATTTGGGAACTTAAGACTGAGAGCCATGGATTTATTTATTTATTTCCAAATAATTTCAACTTATATTTTAGGTTCAGGGAGTACATGCGCAGGCTTGTTACCTGAGTATACTGCGTGATGCTGAGGTCTGAGAATGACTGATCCTGTCACCCAGATAGTGAGCATAGTACCCAATAGTTTGTTTTTCTTTTTTGAGATGGAGTCTCTCTCTGTTGCCTAGGCTGGAGTGCAGTGGCACGGTCTCGGCTCCCTGCAACCTCTGCCTCCCTGGTTCAAGCAAATCTCCTGCCTCAGCCTCCCAAGTAGCTGGGATTACAGGTGCACGCCACCACGTCCGGCTAATTTTTTTCTATTTTTAGTAGAGACGGGGTTTCACCATGTTGGCCAGACTGGTCTTGAACTCCTGACCTCAGGCAATCCACCCGCCTCAGCCTCCCAAAGTGCAGGGATTACAGGCATGAGCCAGCGCTCCTGGCCCCAGTAGTTGGTTTTTCATCCCTCCTTCCCGCACTCTAGTAGTCCCCAGTGTCTGTTGCCGCCATCTTTATGTCCATGTGCACCCAGTGTGTAGATCCCATTTATAAATGAGAACATGCAGTATTTGGTTTTCTGTTTCTGAATTAATTTCCTTAGGATAATGAGAGCCCTGGATTTAATGCGTGCATTGATTGTGTATAAACGTAGAAACTGTCCTTTCTTGAGAATTCAAGAAGATATTTGAAGATTCCTATCATGACAAATGCATAAGATATGAAGATGACCGCCAATGGTTCACCTCTTCCTCCCTATTAGGCCTTATCTTTCCACCTTGCATCCTATACTCATCTGTTTTCATGTTGCTATAAGAACATACCTGAGACTGGGGAATTTATAAAGGAAAGATGTTTAATTGACTCACAGTTCAACATGGCTGGGTAGGCCCCAGGAAACTTACAATTATGGCAGAAGGGGAAGAAAACATGTCCTAATTCACATGGTGGCAGCAAGAAGTACTGAGCAAAAGGGGGAAAAGCCCTTTGTAAAACCATCAGATCTCATGAGAACTTTCATGAGAACCACCCCCATGATTCAATTATCTCCCACTGGATCCCTCCCACAACACGTGGGGATTATGGGAACTACAATTCAAGGTGAGATTTGAGTGGGGACACAGACAAACCGTATCACATCCTAAACCCTTTGCATGAGTGAAATTGAATGTTGGCACACAACGTTTCACCTTTTGGGAGCTAGACTTTTCTTGCTAGGGTAAAAGAATTGAGGTATTAATAAAAGGAATATGATTCTATGGAAAGATTATACAGTATGGAAGGAGCGTTTTAAGAACATGAGGTTAGAGATTGTGCCATGTTTCTCTTGTGGACAAGAACATAGGGGCCCATAAATGGAGATTCCTTGTTTTCCTTTAACCTTCATCTAATGTGTCTTAGATATTACATCTCAGGATGTAAATGATAAGAGGCCATATTTATGAAAGGACTAATATTTTTGTACTTATCTTAGTGTCTGAAGGATGTGGGCCTGGTAGTTCCTCATACGGTGTAGGGTGAGGTCCTAGTCACTATCTACTGTTAACCAAAAGAGGTGGGCAGGAACCCCTGGCCCACACACCTTTGCCATTGTAGGAAATATAGCATAGGCATTACTCCTAAAGCAAGCTTTCCTAATATTACTACCCTGTTCCTAACTACCAATGGTTCTTTTTTTTTTTTTTTTTTTTTTTTTGAGACGGAGTCTCGCTGTCGCCCAGGCTGGAGTGCAGTGGCGCCATCTCGGCTCACTGCAGGCTCCGCCCCCCGGGGTTCACGCCGTTCTCCTGCCTCAGCCTCCTGAGTAGCTGGGGTTACAGGCGCCAATGGTTCTTTATTTATGAAAAGCCCCTTGTAAAAAACCTGGTTCAAGTAAAACATTTTGTGATTTATTTAATTGTTGCATATGAATAAATATAGTTTTTAAAAAGTATCAGATGAAAATGTATGTCTATGAACTTACCACTATACTTAGAAGTAAAGTTATCAACATCTTTCACTCCTCTATGTATTTCTCCTTTAACCCATTTTTCCGGTTCTTCTTAAAAGTAATCACTCTTAAATTTTGTGCTTATTCTGCTGTTTTAAAAAATAATTTAAAAAAATATGTGTGTACTCCTAAACATAGGTTACTTTTGCTTCTTTTTGAGATATATTTAAATTTTATTGTGATCTACATATCCTTCAGCACTTTGTTTTTTTACCCAACATTATGTTTCATCTGTATTACTGCATTTACTATCCCTAGTTGATTCACTTCCCTGAAGTACAATATTCAGTTGTGTGGCTATACCATAATTTACTTATTCATTTTGTTGTCAGTAAAATTTGGGTGATTATCAGATTTTTTTTCTGGTATGAAAAATGCTACTAGGAACATTTGTGTACGTGTCTAATGGTATACACTTTCAAGTGTTTTTTATGTATGTGAGAGTAGATTACTTGGACCTTGAAGATGAACATGCTATCTTTTCCAGATACTGCCAATTATTTTTCAGCAAGATATGAGTTCCCATCATTTTATATTTGTCAGCATTTGATATTTCCAGGCCTAGTGATTTCCACTCATTTACTGGATATAATATGATTATCTCTGTAGGGAGTTGATTTCCATCTCCTCAATTACTAATAAAGTTAAAAATCTTTTCATATGTTTTATTGCCATTTTTATTTCTTCTGTAAAGTACCTACTCATGACTTTTTCTCATTTTTTGTTGGTCATCATTGAATTATAGGAGTTTTGAGAGAGTGAGCAAGCTAGTCTGTGTGTGTGTGTGTGTGTGTGTGTGTGTGTGTGTGTGTGTATCTCCTTAATGTGTTATATGTGATTGGAACTTCTTCTCCCAGTTTGATGCTTCCTTTCTTCCCCACTTGTTTTAGGTATCTTCTGCTGAAGTGGAGTTATTTATGGTATGTTCTCAGGAGCTACAATTTTTAATTTCAATGTAATCAGTGTTTTTAATTATCTTATGTTTAGCTCTTTTGGGTCATGCTTAGGAAATTCTTCTTAAATTTCATTGATAACAGTCTTCCATACTTTCTTCTAAAGTCTTATATTTTGGCCTTTCATATTTATTCCTTTAATCCACCTGGAGTAGATTTTTTTTTCCCTCTGTAGAGTTTGTAGTAGGGATTTTATTTCCTTTTTTTTGAGACAGAGTCTTGCTCTGCTGCCCAGGCTGGAGTGCAGTGGCACTATCTCAGTTCACTGCAACCTCCACCTCCTGGGTTCAAGCAATTCTCCTGCCTCAGCCTCCCGAGTAGCTGAGACTACAGGCGTGTGCCACCACGACTGGCTAATTTTTTGTATTTTTTAGTAGAGGTGGGGTTCCACCATGTTAGCTAGGATGATTTCGATTTCCTGACCTTGTGATCCACCCGCCTCGGCCTCCCAAAATGCTGGGATTACAGGTGTGAGCCACCACGTGGCCTCATTTCATTCTTTCATGTGGATAGGCAATTGTTGCAGAAGTATATAGTGAGGAGCTTTTTCTTTCTCTAATGATCTGCAATGTCACCTTCATCATTTATGAAGGTTGCACATACACATGGGAATTTTTTAGTCTGGCATTAAATGTTCTTCAAAACAGTTCCTGCAAACGTTTTTGGTTTTATTTCCTACTGTTCCCTTCATGTACTCTCTACTGAACTAAACTCTGTGATGTGTCTCGAAACTGTCCCACAATTTTCCTTGTCTTAAGAGTTTAATGCTTTCATACACCTCTCGCATTCAGCCTTTTGCTATTGTCTTAGGTATATTTATTTCTCTTTTGCTCCCAATTATGTTGTAAGCTTTTGGAAGCAGGAAGGATATTTTGTTCATCTTTCGTAGCGTTAAACAATGAATACAGTGTTTTTTACTTAATAGGTATTTGGTAAATCATTGAATTAAATTGGGGTTTGGAACTGAAGGTCTTAGAAATTACCTGACCACTCCCATTATATTTGCCCATCCCTGATCACTGAGATTTATAGAGATTAAATGCAATGCCCAGTTTCACACATGTTTTTGCATCACTGTCTCTTTTTTTCTTGAGCTTATTCCAGAGTGTCTTTTAATATCCATTCCATGATCAAATGGCTGAACTATTAAAATGCTGTCCAGAAGTGTAAAGCAATATGAAGATGCTAGAAAACAGTTGAAGAGACACATATATGGTAGGTGCAAGACCATTACACTTATTGAATCCATTACTAAAAATGATGTTCACTTAACATCAAAACACTCAGCATTACCCAAGCACAATATACTGATTTGCACCTCTGCCTTTGTTCATGCCCCTTGTTCAGGAGAACTGCTTTCATGTGCTACTGTCCATAGATCTTCTCTGTCCTTACAGATTAATTTCTTCCTGTTGAATGCTATGGTTCCATACTTTGACATTCCTTCTGCACCATTCAGACCATATTTTAGTTCTTTTTTATGGTATCTCTCACTTTTGATTGTCACCCCTTAAGTCAAAGACAATTTTTTCATCTGTGTCTTCTCAACACCCAGCACAGGGCTATGTTTGGTAAAAATTAGGTATCCAAGATGTACTAAATGCAAAAATCAAAGAAGCAAAAATTTTTGAAACTTCAAATGAGCTTATAAATAAGCTCTGTTATGTGCTTATTGTAAGAAGTTTGAAAATAGAGGAAAGTATTAAAGAGAACCGACATCTCTAAAAATCCCAAAATAACCACCTCAGGAGAGTTCTTAAGTTAGAAGCCACATCCCTCATGATACCCCTGTTGATCTGCAGGTCTCTGCTGGTTTCTCTTAGTTGCCACCATTTTGGAAGAGGAACATCCAGTCACTCAAGTGCTAAACTAACACTCTAGCGTTGCTCTTCTTATCATCTCAGAATGTTTGCTTCCTGGTAACTGGCGCTAAGTATCTTGTATGTTCTGTTACACATCTTCAATGCTTTAGATAATGTCAAAATATCACATAGTTGTTATTTTTAACAACTGGTCATCCCGAGTAGACACAGCCATTCATCATAGTGACTCAAGGCCATCAGTAGCAAGCTCTTCATAAAAGTTATGGAGTAGTACTTTGTGTTAAAGGAGCTAATTAAGAGACACAAACCAACATCATTTTCTTTTTTAATCTCTCAGGATGAGGATGTTGTGTGGATAGATTACTACTCTGATATTTAGAACAGAGGTTTGTTTGTTTAAAAATTGTATTTATTTAATCTCCCAAAATAACTGTGAAGGCTGGTTTTTTACTCCTGGTATGCTACCATATACTAGGTTTGTCTCAACATCAGATCTTGACTAATATGAGCTCTTCTGACAACTGTAGACACAGAGAAATTGGGATGTGTTTAGTTAGTATATTTACCGTTCTTATGTGTGTTGAGACTATCTCAGTTGTGGTATAGCCTCCCCTGTAAGCAATGACATCATGACATATATTCAAATTATATTCTGCTTTTTTTGTCTTAGATAGAAATAAACAATTACATGGAATTTTCATAGGCAAATTAATTAAGATGAGAGCAATCAGTCTTTGCCTAGTGTCCTTCCCACCTTCTTCTTAAAGTGATTTATTAATAAACTGCATCTGAAGTAATTAAGAGGTAGAAAATAAAAATCTGAAGACCATATTTCATAGCAGACTTCAATTTTATATGAAGGTCTCAATTTATTCATTCCTCCATCACCACCATCTTTCATAGCCAAAGTACTCATCTCTAAATGGAAGGTTTCTAAAATTCCTCATCTATAGAAGTGCCTTCCCCTATGTGTATACAAACATACATGGTGTTAATGTTTTGTAGCTAATGGTCCCCTATGCTGCACGTTGAATGTGTGTTTATATTTTTTCATAAAACACCTTTTTGACAGGGACTCGTTATTTTCTAAATCTTTGTATACTTGTTTGGGACATTTTAGTCACTGAAGGAATAATAGATGAGTGGATGAATAGGTACCAACTACAATGAATATTTGTGGGTTAACTGAGCTCTGACTTCATACCTTTTTTTTATATACTTTAAATTCTGGGGTACCTGTGCAGAACGTGCAGGTTTTTTACACAGGTATACACGTGTCATGGTGGTTTGCTGCATCCGTTAACCCGTCATCTACATTAGGAATTTCTCCTAATGATATCCCTCCCATAGCCCCCAACAGCCCGACAGGGGACTTTTATGTGATAATATGAGTGTCTGCTATGGGCCATTCATTGTGCTAGACGCTTACCATAAAAATGTCTTCATTTGTATAATAACCTTATAAAATGAACATTATTATGTTCTTTACAAATAAAAAGAAATTAAAATTCAGATGTATACTTTCCTAAGTGCATGCTTCCAAGAAGTGGAGCAGGAAGAATTTGAACACAGGGCAGCCTAACTCCAACACATATATTCTTTCCTAGTATCATATCAAGGTGCTTCTAACTTCTTAATGAAGAGGATGGACATAGAATTGTCCAGGATTCTTTGGATATATTGGATATAATATGCCTTTTAGACCTAGCTGTAGTTTGTTTTCCAAAGTAGCTATTCCCAGCTACTCCTTAGCCACCAGATATGGTAGGGAGTTCCCTGAGCAAATACATATTGAAATCCATCTTTTTGGTTTTGTTTTTGGCTCTCTCGCTCTCTTTTCTTTTCTTTTTTTTTTTTTTTAGACCGAGTCTTACTCTGTTGCCAGGCTGGAGTACTGTGGCAAGATCTTGGCTCACTGCAACCTCCAATTCCCTGGTTCAAGCAATTCTCTTGCCTTAGCCTCCTGAGTAGCTGGGATTACAGGCACGTGCCACTGCGCCCAGCTAATTTTTTTATTTGTGGTAGAGACGGGGTTTCACCATGTTGGTCAGATGATCACAGTCTCCTGACCTTGTGATCCACCTGCCTCGGCCTCCCAAACTGTTGAGATTACAGGCGTCAGCCAATGCGCCCAGCCTAGCTATCTTTTATATTACCTGTTTATAGATCACAATTTTTCCTACTGTGTAACTGTCCTTGAGCACAGATTCTGTTTCCCCATTTGGTGCCTAACCGGCACAGAAATGATAGAGTCTGGCTCTCTGAGGTACTGGTCTGCTGGCAGGCACCCTTCTAGTGTTGTGCTGGCTGATGACTGGACCCTAACTCTCACGTTGCTTGCTGTTTCAGGGCCTGATGCTTTCTGTACATCCAGAGGACTAGGTTTAAAATTGCAATAGTAATACCTTTTCCATGGAGTCAGTGTTATGTATGACATGACCTTGCTTTGGGCAAAGATTATACATGCATTGATATACAAACTAATAATAGTTGGTGGTATGAATTACACGCCAAATGGTCGCGTCAGGTAAAATTAGTAACCTGCATTTCTAACTGAGCTTTTATTGCCAGAGACTCACTAAGACTATTAACACCATTGGTCAGTATTACAGCAGGGGAATTAATACGTGTTTAACCCACCCATGCACCTTGCTAGCCAGATTGAAGATCCTATTTTATTAAGTTCTCAAAGGGAGAAAAGTGACATTGCAGAGAGGAAAATAAAAGTAGAAGTGATTAAGTAGCTTTCCTGAGTCATAACAAATTGTGAGCAATGGATCTAAATTTATTCATTTTCAATTCAATCCAAAACCATGTATGGAGTACATTTATTATATAAATATGTATCTTAATCCGTTCGTGGTACTATAACAAAATGCCTTAGACTTGGTAGTTTATACATAGTAGACATTTCTTGCTCATGGTTTTGGAGGCTGGCAAGTCCAAGATATCAATGTGCCTGAGATTTGATGTCTAGGAGGGCTGCTCTCTGCTTCCAAGATGACGCCTTCTTGCTGCATCGTCACATGGAGGAAGGGAGGAACAGTGTTCTCACATGGTAGAAGGGCAAAAAAAGGGACACACACCCATTTTATAAGGGCACCAATCCTGTTTCATCAGGGCAGAGCCCTCATGGCCTAATTACCTCCCAAAGGCTCCACCTCTTTATATGGTTGCATTGGGGATTAAATTTCAACATGATTTTTAGAGAGACACAAACATTCAAACCGTAGTAATTTGTTATTTTTAAAGGAGACAGTAGAGAGTAGTGGCAGAGCACACAGTGTGGGGGATCAGACTACTTGAGTTAGAATTCACTTTTTAGTACTTAGGAGCTGTGTGTCCTTAGGAAAAATAACTGAACCTTTCTGTGTTTCCGTCTCCTCATCTGTAAAATGGGGATAAATAATAGCACCTACCACATCAGGGTGTTGTGAGGATTAAGCAAATTAATATATGCAAAGTGTTTAAAATATTTATAATAGATAATATTTTATCTACATTTATTATTAATACTGCTGCTGCTGTATTTGAGACACTGTGCTGGAAACTGAGATCTAGAAATCAAAGCGACTATAGCTGCCATCAAAGATCTTTCAATTTAGCAAGGGAGATGCCAGAATAAACTCTATAAGGAAAAGTGGAAAATGCAGGGAGTGAAACATCTCAGAGTGCTGTGGCATCACAGCCAAGAGCCTCCCGAATCTTTCAAGTAGGAGTTTACCCAGAGGAAGTGATCACCGATCTGTGTGGTGAATTTTGAGTAGAAATCATGCAGAGAAATTTTGAGAGACAGGTGATTCAGAGCAGCACTAAGAAGACCAAAGCCCGTTATCTGGAGAAGTACTCTTCCCCCTGGCTGTTTAGGTCTGGGAATGTGCATTTAACAGAAAACAAAACCTTATATTCCATGGAAAAAGGAAAAAGATAAATGTCCTTGGGAGCAGTTAAGTGTTGGTTTGTTCTGTGGTGTTGAGTTCTAAAGTCCAGTCCTTTCGATAAGGTAATTCCTAACAGTGGGGTGGAGAAGGCAGAGAGAAGAAAAGCTAGTGCATTAAAGAAAAGGCTGTGGATTTCTGAAAGGAATGAGAATTCACACACCAAGGAAGAATCTTCAGAGAAGGGAGAGGAGGTGGTTGGCAGTGGCTGGCCAGTGGTTAGGATGGAAGGGGATTGGGGAGTGGACACAGATTTTACCCACATTGCAGTACTTCCCAGGGCAGAAGTGAATGCTGGCTGGACATGCGCTAGCATGATAGTTGTTTGGAAAATAGAATTGGTTCCATCAGAAGCAGACGCCATGCAGATTTGAGCTGAGGCTGATGCCTCGTGTTTTGTTTTCCAGCCGTGGACTCCAGGGTGCTATATATTATCACTCTAGATGCAGTAACTACTCCCCATCACGTTGGTGGTTCATTTTTACCTTTTCCAAGTGAACACTTTAGGCAGACTGATTTACTTTTTTCCTCCTCTCTGAAATACAGGAGTGCTCTTTAGCACTTTTACCCTTTGAAAATATAAAATCACTCAAGGGCTTTCATATTTTCAAAGGGCAGAAGCAACTTTAGCGAGAGAGAAGAGTGCAAAGAGCTGACTGATCTTTTTTTTTTTTTTTTTAAAGTGCTGTAATGAAAACATGTAGAAGACATATCCTGCAGGCCAGTGTATGCGGACGCTGGTAAAAAGATGGAGGAAGTGGGGAGGAGTAAGAGGGCAGGGAAGGGTACACATTTGGAAAGTGAAACTGTTCCGCTGTGGCTGGAATTTGATTTTTATTTTTTCCTTTTAAAGTCACTGGAGGAGAAATAGTCCTTATCATTTTTCCCCCCAGGTTCATGCTAGGATACAAATAAAAAAGTGTCTCTCAAGATTTTAATTGAGAAAATGACTGCCTCCTTCTTTGGCAATGATATGCCAAATCTCTAACCGCTGAGAATGAAATCACCGCACCATCAGGAACTTGCCAGTGTTATTCCTGAGTGAATTTTGCCTTCAGAGTGACAGGTATAGTTATGTCTTCTCGAAAATGCAGAGGGAACAGTTCACCTGTCAGGTGAGAAACAAATAACTTAGCCAGTAGCCAGCCCCATTATCTCAGCCTTGTACCACACCTGCCATACAGCAGACACCTCTGGAGCAGTCCATCATTCCAAAGCACCATATTTTACCCAGTGAGGTGCTTACTACAAGCAGCTATAGAAAAGATCTACTGACTCAGGCTTCACTGGCAATGCTCAATGGTGGCATTCCGAGGTGGATGGGCCATTTGCCTCGTCTGCAAAGTACATACGACAAAGTGTTATCTGCAGGAAGGGTTTTAGTTATGCTTATTATTATTATTGTTGTTTTTTGAGATGGAGTCTCACTCTATCACCCAGGCTGGAGTGCAGTGGGATGATCTCTGCTCATTGAAACCTCTGGGTTCAAGCAATTCTCCAGCCTCAGCCTCCCAAGTATCTGGAACTACAGTTGCATGCTGCCACGCCTGGCTAATTGTTTGTGTTTTAGTAGAGATGGGGTTTCACTGTGTTGCCCAGGCTGGTCTCAAACTCCTGAGCTCAGGGAATCCACCCACGTCTGCCTCGCAAAGTGCTAGCTATGCCTATTATTAAATATAAACTTGAACAGTGGCGTAGGGAGTGTGTAGCAGCTGTGACTCTTAAATCCCATTTGCCAAAAACGTCTTTTTTGGGTATCCCAGTGGTTGCAGCATTAATCTACAGGCTGAGGATTAGCTCCAGACCCTGGTTCCAAGAAGGCACTCAGGACACTGATGGCTGTTTCCAGAATGATCTGGGTTGGGATTTGCAGTATAGTCTGATAAAGAACACACTTTGCCATTTCAGTGACTCAGCGGTATCATAATTTCCCTCTCTCTCTATTTTTTTCTTAAGAAGCCTTCACTGCTACGGTCACACCAGAAAGAATATTCTGAGTGGTAGAGTTACATTCTACCCTGAGTTTACTGCAGAGAAGCAGTTAATTGTGAAACTATGTGAGTTTTTTGGCGCTGCTTCAGATGGACTTGCCCATCAAAGGGCTGCTTAAAATTCATGCACAGTAGCAACTGTGAAGGAATACCTCAGACTCATAAATAAGGCAAACCTATCTTAATTTATTGCCAGTACCTTCTATACCCATTGAGCTATTCAGAACCCTGCACAATTGATGTTTCTTTCCTCCAGTTATTTCAGTAAAAAATGAACTCTATTTTATGCCACACAAGCATACTAATAAACCAGGGTTTCGCTGCTTATAAAGGCACACTGTCACCTGTTAAAATATGTAACTGTCATAGAAAGATAAAAAAGGATCATTTAATAATGATGAACAATGTGCATGTGGCATAAATAGAATCCAAAAGGTAAACAGCAGTTTATTATGCTAGAGCCAGCCAGAGCTATTTCTCAATGGGAGACTCTCAGTGCTCATCTTTTGTGCTCTTCCTTTTAAGGGAACTACAACCTGGCTTCGAAATGATTTGTGTGTGGGGCGGGTGGGGGGGGGCGTGTGTTTATTTCATGGAGGCTCATTACCGATTCAGGATATAGACCGTTGCCCTTATACTGAAAGCAAAAAATGGTTTTCAGGCATATGTTAACTCTGATGAGAACAATCTTAAGTGCACTATGTCACTGTTTTCTTGAGTTTTATAACAGGGACCATTCAGAGGTTTCGTTGTGTTAGTAAGTTTGGGAAGGAGATTGATTTTAATGAAGCTCCTCAGCTGCTTTTTCCACTGTTTGAAGCCAGATATATATCTCTAGCAAGAATACGTCTGATGCTACTAAATAAAGTCAGTGCTGGCAAAAAATAAAAGTGGGTTATTGTAGTTGTCTGGGTTTCTTGATCTCTTTTTATTGACCTGTGCAAATAATACCTCCGTGGTACAGCACTGGAAATTCTCCAGATTAAGAGGATGATTCTGGGCACTGGGACAATGTTAAATTTGTGTACATGCTCACTAAATTTTAACAGTCATATGGGGTTCCTTGCCTCTGGTGCAATGAGTAAGAGCTTATAATGAAACTTTTTTTATTAGTAGATACTTCAGTTATACTTTATTAAACTTTAGGGAATTAAAATGAAAACAGCTTCTCCAATAAGAGTTCCTTCTCCTCTAGAGTCATTTCTCCCTCTGTTTCCAGTTAGCATGTATTTACATTGACTAATGTCTTGGAAACTACAGTTATGGTCGGCTGAATAAATATTGACTGTTTCAAACATTGTGTGAATATTTGCCCAATAGGCAGCCCTGTTTTCTTAAATATTTGGCCTTTCATATTAGGTTCAATTTCAAATGATTTAAAAGCTTACTTAAGTATTGAACACAGCCAAACCAGCTTTAAAAAAACAAACAAACAAGCCTTTCCAGCACAGTTCAATGTAAGGCATTGTATTCAGTAGGAAACAGACTTTCACCCACACCTGAAGAGCAATGATTATACTGAAAGAATTTAGAAGGGCTTCAATGGAGAGCCAGAGGGAGCTAGTTTCTGGGATTGAGAATTACAATAACTTGGATCCCAGCTCCATTACAACCAAAATGTCCTGTTTCCAGGGAGGTTTCTTCTTTTGGAGACTTCATTTCTCAGCAAGATGCTTAAAATAATTAAAATAATTGTGTTGCTTGTTAAAGTGATTTATAGACAGATAAACAATCCCTTCCTAAGTTCAAGATGGAATCCTGTGATACTAAGTACTAGAGCAAGATTTGCCTACTTTCTCATATCCCATAGTACGATTAATCTTCAGTACCAGAAATCTATTTCTAAAAGCCTCTTGTTATTTTATCATTCCCCAAAAAACAACAGTAGTTCCTTATTGCCGTTAAGATAAGGTACAGACTTGGTAATGTGATTTATCCTCAGTCTACCATTCCAGTTTCATCTCTCACCACTGTTCACTCAGTACTTCATACTCCAACCACAAAACATATCATGAACTTTTCATAGCTCTGCACCTTCACATATTCTTTTCTAAGAGACAAAGTTGCTTCACCTCTCTATCAGGCTGACAAACTCCTATTTAACCCTCTAAGCCCATTTTAAAGGTGAAAACCACTGTAAATCCCTCTAATAGTTCCTCTGAATAGAATGAATCACTCCCCTCTGAGACCCGTTTCTTAAAATATGGCATTTAATTTATTAAATTACAATTAATAAATTGCTTATTTCTGTCCATTTGCGCTAAATTTTGAGAGACTGCGTTTTAGTCATCTGTGTGTAGCACATACTACTTAATAAATTGTTATTTTTCTTAATTAAAAGCAATTTTTTTTTAGAGACAGGGTCTTGCTCTGTTACCCAGACTGGAGTGCAGTCCAGCTCACTGCAGCCTTGAACTCCTGGGTTCATGTGAGCCTCACACCTCAGCCTGCTGAGTAGCTAGGACTACAGGCTCATGCCACTGCACCTGACTAAATAATTTTTGTTTCTAAGTCATAGTGGAATTTTTCCAGCCACCTAATAATGAAGCCACACATCTCTAGCTTTGTATCTGAACAATAAGACTTTAGTATTTAAAAGATGATTTGAATAGTAAGCCTTGATAATAGTAGAGTAGATGACAGAATACAAACTGAATAAATGACCTGACCTTAGGAATTAGAATTAGGTGGCTGATTTTTGCAATTTTTCAAATCCTCCTGGATGATCCTCAAGTGACAGCTGACTTGCCTTGTGGCAATAAAGCAAACTTCTAGCCTGTCACTTTCATTTGACAAGTGAGAGTAAATAATATTGTCTACCCCTCCTGTACTGGCTGCAAACTCCAATAGTACGAAATTGTCACAAGTTTATCAGAAAATAATGCACTCATGATTTTTTGCTGTAATTAATACCAGTATTTATTTAATAAATGTCTTAGAAAAGAAACCACTTTTATGTTTTGAGACTAAGCTGACAAATGGGTCATCCTTTGTTTGGTCTAGGCAAAAACATAATCAAATAAGGTTATGTGATTTATAAGATAAAGTAGCATTTTGGAGAGTGAAAGCATGGACTCATCTATATCTAGCTATCGCATATAAAGACTAAATTTCCAGCAAAAATTGTAGCTTATCAATTCATTAATCTATTTGCTCAGGCACTGCAGATGTTCTATGTGCAAATGAATAGAGTGGTTAAATTCTTCCACAAGCTTTCAAAGTGGGATTTGCAATACAGTCTCTTGGGGTGTAGGAGCAAAACGCCTTTTCATGTGAAATGTTTCAAGTATATAATAGGACATAGAGAACACTTCGTAATGATTATTCATGTGGCTGCACCAAGCTTTGGCCAACATCTTTTAATCTAGAAAATAGTTGACCGGGTGCAGTGGCTCATGCCTGTCATTCCAGCACTTTGGGAGGCCGATGTGGGTGGATCACCTGAGGCCAGGAGTTCGAGACCGACCTGACCAACAAGGTGAAACCCCATCTCTACTAAAAATACAAAAATTATAGCCAGGCGTGGTGACAGGTGCCTGTAATCCCAGCTACTTGGGAGACTGAGACAGGAGAATTGCTTGAACCCCGGAGGCGGAGGTTGCAGTGTGCCGAGATCATGTCACTGCACTCCAGCCTGGGTGATGGAGCGAGACTCTGTCTCAAAAAAAAAAGTAAAAGGTGTTAAGCTTTTTTTATATATAAAGTACAAATTGCCTCTTGTGCCTACTCAGGCTATTGGCAGGGCCATCCTGTGGTACCTGAGATGTGTTAAGAGTAGAGTAGAGTTTGCACAGCACAGAAGGCTTGCAGAGGACAGCTGAGGGATCCTCTAGTCTTCACTGATCTGCATAAAATGGGCAGATGGTTCATAAATATTCCTGCAAACAAGTAGTACATCGAAAACAGTCATAATAACGCAAACCACAAATGAAACCAAAGAAAATGGAAGAGATGTGCTTCTCCAGGTCTCAGTGCATACTCTCTATCTTCTGTATTGTGAGGAAAAACAGTAACAGTCAAAGCAGGTTTAACAAGAAGTTAGGCAAATCACTTTAAAATGACCTTATTTAGACTACAGTTAACAATAAATTCTACTCTTAGGTTATATTAAGTCTGTGACCTTATCATAGTCTGATGCTATTACTTAATCATATTCTCTAAATATGGAGCTATAATGATTAGCAAGGCGTGTTATGCTAGGTCTTTTTTTTTTCCCCATAAAGATTCTTTATCTTTAGAATAGGGATTGACAAGCTTTTTCTGTAAGAGAAGATAGATAGTAAAAATATTAAGCTTTTCAGCTCATAAGTTCTCTATTACCAGCATCTCAATTCTGCCTGGGAAAACAGCTATAGACAATCCATTAATGAATGAATGTCACTAGGTTCCAATAAAACTTTATTTATAAAAGCAGGAAGGAAGCAGGCTGGATTTGACCTACAGGCTATAGTTTGCTGACCCTTGCATTAGAGACACATATAGAAATGCTTATAAAAATAATATGATGGCTGGGCGCAGTGGCTCACGCCTGTAATCCCGGCACTTTGGGAGGCTGAGGCGGGCGGATCACGAGGTCAGGAGATGGAGACCATCCTGGGTAACATGGTGAAACCCCGTCTCTACTAAAAATACAAAAAAATTAGCCGGGCATGGTGGCGGGCGCCTGTAGTCCTAGCTGCTCGGGAGGCTGAGGCAGGAGAATGGTGTGAACCCAGGAGGCGGAGCTTGCAGTGAGCCGAGATCGCGCCACTGCACTCCTGCCTGGGCGACAGAGTGAGACTCGTCTCAATAATAATAACAATAATAATAATAATATGATACCTGGGATTAGCATCAAAATATGTTAGAAATGTTAGGGAGAGAGGATAGAGATATAAATGAGAAGAGATGGGCTATGTATTGATATTTGTTGAAGTAAGGTGATGGGTACATGACAGTATATTACATATTTCTGACTGTATATGTTTAACTTTTCAACAGTAAAAGTAAGCCTCCAGAACATTAGGGCAAACCTCTTAGTTTTTTCTTCAAAATCTTTAAAATCATCTTTCAGTTTAGTAAGTTGACCACCTTTCACTAAATTTGATAAATGCTTGGGAGCTTATTCGACGTTTCTTTATAACAAAATATAATTATCCACATACCCCTGGAAGAAAAGTGTGTTTCTCTTTGCTTTGTAAAGGTGCCTGAAATAATATGTAGCCAACATTATAGCATTCAATTGAAATGTATTCCTTTGCTGACAAATACTGTTGGACCATATATAGTAAATACTGTTGAAGATTTGAAGGAACAAGTATTAGATCAAACTATTCATGGAAGGTTTGCCAAATGGTTAGGTAAAAGTGCAGATGTTCCAACATCTCAGAGCTTATGTGGTTTGTTAGATTATATTTCAGTTGTGAAGTACATAAAGATCTATTCCAGTAACTATTGTATGGGAAACCACCCCAAATTTAGTGGCATAAGGCATCCTTTTTATTATGGTCTTGGATCCCATGGGTCAGGAATTCAGCAGAGTGCAATGGGGATGGCTTGTCTCCACTCCATGAACTCCGGGGCCTCAGTAGGGAAGAATTGAAGCCTGGAAGTGACCAGAATGGTTGGGGCTGGAATCAAATGGAAGTTTCTTCACTCATACATCTAATACCTTGGTGAAGGCTGGGCTCAGCTGGGATGGTTAACAGAGCACCTACACATGGCCTCTTTGTATAGTTTAGCTTCTCATGGCATGGCAGCTGGGAGGAAGCATCCCAAAATGGAGCCTCTGGAGAATGCCTATTCCAAGACAAGTAGACAGAAGACAGAATTTTAAGATGCAGTCTTGGAAGTCACTTCTGCCACACTATATAGATGGAAACTATCATGAGGCGACCAGATTGAAAGGTTGGAGACGTAGAACTCACCTCTAGTTGGAAATAATGTCAACATTTTTGGGACCATATATCACTGCCACAGGGACTGATTTTTTTTTTTTTTTTTATGAGCCGTTAAGGGAAAGTTAAACCAGAGAAGATATATACCCACTGTAAGCAATAAATAAATTTTGCAAGTGTAATCACTGATTAAGTAGTCATTTTGATGGGGGAAAAAGAATTTTTCCAGGGTAAATGACCATCTCACATGAAGTTTATTTATTTCTCCATCATATGTGATTGAGCTCTTTAAACATTAAAAACCTTAAACCACACAGGCACAAAGAATAGCATGTTGTATTGATATAGCTAATTTCATAAAAGAACAAGACTTTTAAATTAGTCTAGAATCTTGACAATATTTTGTGGTGAGTTGGGAAGTGACCATGAATATTTGTTGCTGTTGTTGTTGTTGTTTTGAGATGGAGTCTCACTCTGTCACCCAGGCTGGAGTGCAATGGTGCGATCTCGGCTCACTGCAACCTCCGCCTCCTGGATTCAAGCGATCCTCCTGACTCAGGCTCCCAAGTAGCTGGGATTACAGGTGCCCACTACCATGCCCAGCTAATTTTTCTATTTTCAGTAGAGACGGGGTTTCACCATGTTGGCCAGGCTGGTCTTGAACTCCTGACCTTGTGATCTGCCTGCCTTGGCCTCCCAAAGTGCTGGGATTACAGGCATGAGCCACTGCGCCCAGCCTGACCATGAATATTTTTTGAACCATATAGATGTTCTCTGGCTGTCCTAGGCAAAAGAACCTAAAGAACTGTGAAACATCAAAATGAATACGTATTTTTTTTTCAAAAAAGAAAATTGTTCCAGGTTTGCTGACCTTTTCTGTGGTGGCAAGTGAGTATCACTAGATTTCTAACTTGCAAAGATTTTGAAAAAATAAAAACAAAACTACATTTGATGTTTCTCATCATCATAAAAGTGAATGAAAACATAAATGATTCTAAAAATAAACTTATAGAATGTAGAGAATATTTAAAAGTTAGAGTTTGGAAGTGACTGCATAAATTTATGATTTTTTTGTGCCAAATACTCCTTGTTTCCTATAAATTCCCATATTCCCTTAGAAAACTTAGAAACATAATATTATAAACGTACTTTAATGTTTTCCAAATAACAAAATTTTCAGTGGTTTTCAACCTATTTGTTAAAAATATAAATTTCAGTATCTTCTGATTCTTTTTTAGAACAACTTAGTGACATCAGTGAAGATGAAAATTTATTAAATTAAACTAACAAAAAAACCCCTGAAAAACGTGGATGGAACTTAACAATGATTAAATTACTTAATAAGTGCACCCAGAAATGTAGTACTTTTGGTCTCGTAGATTCCTTACGATGCCTTTTTCCACTCTAAAAGCCATTACAACCTAGTACTATAGTGATAAACATAATTTAAAAACAGAGCCTTGAATTCCTTTATCACCAAGTAAACCAAAATAGTCAAAAGTACTAATGCATATTAAATCACGTTTGTCTGGCTAGGGTTATTAATAACTAATGTTTCTGTGGTCTCAAAACTTTTGTGCCCTTAATAACATCACACATTTAAAAAATATTTACTTCATATTTTCTCATTAATTAAATTTTCTGTTTGGGATATATTTTACAATATAATAATAATAGATTACTTATTTAGAACTTATTAGACTCTGGGCACTGTTCTAAATATATTGCTTATTAACTCTTCAAATGCTCATAACACCCCTATGAAAATGATACTGTTTATCTCTGCCTTAAGGATGAGGAATACAGTCAGAGAAAGAAGTATCTTATGCAGGGTCCCTACATAGATAATAAGACATTACTGTATGTATTTTCTAAATAAATCTACATTTATTGAGGATCCAATAAAAATTATAACTGAACAAATTATTCAGTGACAAAAGTTTGGCTATCACTAACCTAGAGGATGAACCACAAATTCATGAAACAGTATGTGGGTGGGTAACCATAGTTTACAGTAATCTATTGTCTATTACAAAATAACTAGAAGAGAATATTTAAATGTTTCTGGCATAAAGAAAACACATATTTAAGGTAATGGATATCCCAGTTACACTAATTTGATCTTTACAAATTATATGAATGTAGTAAATTATCACGTGCACCCTGAAAATTGGTACATTTATTATGTACCAATAAAAATGACAAAACAAAACAAAAAATTATATCTGGACTATTCTCAGCCTAGCCCTAGTCCACAGTCATCCCATTTGCCAAGCGTGCTGTAGTCAGACCCCAGGTGGCCCTGAACACCCATCTTCCTTCCTGTCTCTATATCTGGGGTGTGCACCCTCCTCTTCTTATATTAGCCTTTCTAGTCTTACCTGTCTTGCTTACTCATTCTTTGAGATCCAGCTCAAATGCTCCCTTCTTCATGCTGCCCTCCTTGACTTACATCTGCAGAATTCACAGCTCCCACTGTCACCATTTCCACTTGCTTTATGATAGTGTCAATGTTTTCCTGTATTCGTTGATTCGTTTTTTCAAGTTTTCTCATTTATCTTTACCAGTAATATATAAACTTGCAAAGGCCATTAACCATATTGGGTTCAACTTATTAAAAAAAAAAAAAAACAAAAAAACAAAACAAAAAAAAACTCGTCTGTTTGGCACAATGCCAGACATAGTCTCTTCCAGTTTCTCCTACTGCTGTGCTGATATTCAGCCTCCCATCGCCGGTTTGGGTATGAGACGCTGTCGTCAGTACTTTAGTAGTCTATTTCATTTCATCTGAAGAATGACTCAGTGAGGCAGGTCCTTTAGGAGACTATGTTTACAGGGATTAAGCAGTGAGTCCAAGGTCACATAGATGGGTGTGGAGATTCAAACTCAGGTCAGTGACTCTGAAGGGCACGTCCATATCCATTCTGCTACATAAAATCCTGTGTTCAGTACAGCTTTGATGGCATCCCCCAGCCACTAAAGTATGAGAGATCTTTAATGGCACAGAGTAGGGTTTTACTGTTTGGAGTAGGATGAGAGAAGGTATTTATTCTACTACTTCCTTTTGAGTGTATCTCTTGTGGATAACAGAAGATAATTGAGAGAGAAGGACAAGAAATGAAACTGAGACAACCAGAGAGATGAACTTTTCTTTCCACCAGCCATGAAATTTAGCTCAGTGTCAATGCATAAGAAATTCTCCCAATTTTCCTCCTGTACTGTTCGTGTTTCATTTTTAAACAGTCACCTAGTGGATGCTTGAGTGTGGCCAGGTAAACTCATTATGTGGTAAGCAGTCGATTTCTTGGGCTTTCGATAGAAGATTGCATGTGGTTATAGCTGTTTGTAGAGTTTGGTGCGAGATATTGCTGCACCTACTACACTCATGTAGCTGATTTAATTCAACCGATGTCCATCTACTTTTCAGTGGAATCCTTCTCTCCCGATTGTCTCAGGAGACGAGCTTTATGAGAAACCATTTTCTGACTCTGATTATATTGAGTTAATTTTTAACCCTATTCACCCAGCTTCTGCCTTTTTCTTTTGAATAGTCTTGAAAAACAATAATGATAATACAATAGGCTTTCTTAATTAGTGATTATGACAAATTGATAGACTGTATGTGTCATTATCGTTATAGTCGTGTTTGGTGCAGTTTAGTATATTCTTCAAATTAAAACTAAAATCTTGTGTCCTGTCAGATCTTAAATGATAAGATCTAAGACACAGCGTCACTGCTCATTTATATTTTTATGAACCTTTTAGCTTTGTACAAGTGTCTAGCAGATACCTGCATCACGGCCATTTAAAATAGTGGCTCATAACATACAGTAAATTTATAGGCAGTCATTTTTTCCAGTTGCCAACTTATGTCACTGTACTTGTGGCTGCAATAAAAAAAAATCACTATTTATTTCTTTAACCTTTAACATTGAAATGTGCCCCTATGGTATATTATGGATATATTACTACATTACTGGGGTAGGTCTCCTGCCATTTCTCATCAGCAGAGCACATCTATTTGGGTGAGCTACATTTTAAAAATAAATACATGTCACAGTAATCATAAGTGATATTTTAAGAGAGATTAATGAATTCTGTCCTATGGCTATATTGCAGGAAAATAAGCATCCTTAACGGGAATGCAAAAATTTGATTTTGGAGATTTTGTCATTCAACAAATATATATGTATATACAAATTAAAATATACTTACATATAAATCTAAAAAAGTATACCTGTATAAATATAGGTATACCTATATGTATAGGTATACATATGTATACATACGTGTGTATGTATATGTGTACACATACACAGATATATGTGTGTGTATGTATACGTATACACATACACACATGTGTGTATGTATACGTATACACATACACACATGTGTGTATGTATACGTATACACATACACACATGTGTGTATGTATATGTATACACACACACATACACACATACACACGTGTGTGTGTATATGCATACACATATACACACACATATGTGTGTGTATATGTATACACACACATATGTGTGTGTATATGTATACACACATACACACACATATGTGTGTGTATACATATACGCATATACATATGTATACATACATGTATACCTATACATATAGGTATACCTATATTTATACAGGTACCTATAGTTAGGTCTACATATGTATACATATATGTGTACCTATATTTAGGTATACATATGTATACATATATGTATACAGGTATATATTTTTATATATGTGTACATATGTATATGTATAGTTATACAGGCATACATATATATTTATATTATACATGTATTATATATTATATTACATGTAACATATATTATGTATACCATATGTATACCTATATTTATTTATACAGGTATACATATATATTATACCTATATTTATACATGTATACATATATATTATACATATATTTATACATGTATACATATATATTATACATATATTTATACATGTATACATATATATTATACATATATTTATACATGTATACATTTATACATATATTTACATAGGCACTCTATCTATATAAGTGCCTATAATTTGCTGGCCATTGCTATAGGCAGGGGATAAGACAGACAAAGTTTTTCCCCTCATGGAGCTTCCATTTGAATAGATATGTTTGAAATAAATTGCAGCCCTGAGGTTAGCTTTTGAGAAGCCTTCATGTCACAGCTGTAGATAAGAATATCATGGCAAACACAGTATGGATGGGAGCTCTTTTTAGCTGCACGTGCTGTAGAGCCTTGGTTAGGTGTAACATATGGTCATTCTACCCACCACTAAAATAAAACTGGGAGAACACAGCATCTGTGGAATGGAATTAATGCTAGGCTGTTTTTGAAACTGTGGGATTTTCATGAAAAGAAAAAAAAAAAACATGAGGTTGAATTGCTGAGTGTTTATGGAACCCCAAACAAAACTGAAAAATGATGTTTAAAAAATAACTATTACTTGAAGTATATTTTCAGTTGACTAGCTGGAGAATGTAATGATTTCTTCCTTTTTTAAAAATTTTCTGTTTTAAATGACCATCCTTGGTTGGGTTCCCTGGGACGTGGGCTCTGAGGTGCAGACCAGCTTGCGGGAAGTTCACTGGTCACGCCCTGGGAATCAGCTCTGAGGGGAAGAGAAGACTCAGGGCTAGTAGAGGGAGAACTCCAAGGTCAATGTCCTTGCAGCAGAGGCCTCAGTGGATTCCACGGGCAGCTCTGGAACTACAGTGGCTCTTTAGAGTGTTCCAAACTCAGGCAGGTGCCTGGGACTTGAACACTGCTCTGCCCTGCTTTCATCCTCAATATCACCTAACATGGCCTGCTCCTGGGGAGAGGGTGGCTTAGAGTGAGCCAACCCTTTACAGCCCAGGACTGCTTTCTACACTGTGCACCAGCTGCCCCAGTGCTCCTTAGTGGACTCAGGGGTGCTGTAGGACTCAGTAGGAGCTACTAGCTCAAGACAGTTCGCCACTTCTACATAAGATTGCAGTTTTCCTTCCAAAACCAGGTTTTCAGTGGTCACTGTGATTAAAAAGCAAGTAACATGTGAAACTCAATGTAAAACAGAAAACGAGGGTGGTGATGTCCAGTCTTCCAGAGTTTGAAAAGTTACGTAGTGCCTAGTGGGACTTGAATACTTATTAAGCTGTTTGAGCTACTTATTAAACAGTATATTAGGTATCACTTTTAATTTAAGGAATGCCATGAGAGGCTCCAAAGACTGATATAGTTTGAGGAACTCTGGTCTAAGCAATTGCTCTAAGCAATTGTGGGTGAGGAGGGCTCATAAATGGGGAGGACAGCTGAAAGTTGTCAGCCACCAATACTCCCAGTAGGCAGGAGAATGAGTGCTTTTGTCCTAAAGATGGAATCTGGACTTAACCCACAGCATTCATTCATTTGGCTAAATATGGAGTATCTCAATAATCTTTTCAGATACAAGTTTTTGGAGTCCCAAGACACAACACCAAATAAAACAGCACTTCCTGAATTAATCAACTAGAGTCAATTAAAACAATTATGAGAGTTTGGCAATGCATGTATCTTATTGTTCTGTTGCTACACAACATGTTAACACACACATAAATAACTGTGAAGAAATAGATAGGTGTTTCAGGATGGTCAGTCAGCGTGATTTAAGTACTGAAGGTCCTTGCCCCAACTTTTCATTTTGAACTGCCACAGCGGATCTTATTAGGATGAAAAAGCTTACAGCAAGGCCTTTTTCAGACTTAAGGAATCAAAACTTCCCTCCGTGTGAGTCAATCTGAATTCTGCTGGGAAACACAGTGTTAAAGAGTTATCTTTATATTTAGAAAGCTCCCCAAAAGGTGGATTTCAGAAGTATTTTTCCCCAAGGAAATTAGGGAAAATTAATAGCTGAAACTCAGGAAAAAGATACTCATTTTAATTTCAGTGTTTTAGTCTCATATCATAACCACTCTAGGATGGTAATATTTGAAAATTCTTGCCACTTGACTGATGGGTGTTTTTTGGCTTGCATAAAATCAGTTGCTTTTCCAGTAAGCTTGGGTCAGAAAACTCTTACTAAGTGTCCACAAAGCCTGGAAAAGTTTGTTAACTATAAATTTAACATCCTCCTCCATACATTTTATTTATAACCCTGGGAGAAATACAGGCTTAACAACCCAAAGCATTTCATTTTCTCATAGGCTTCCCAGTATCATTTTTATGCCTTTTATGGAGTTTTTATATTAATGTCAATTTATCGTGGGTTTTTTTTTTTAAAACTTTCTCAGGAATGAGGATTCATTTGTCTACCTCAACTGACTGAGCATAATTATGGTTTGAATGGAGCTCATTTTAACCTTTAAGAATCTCAAATCTTGTCTTTGTAAAGTTCAAAAGAGCTTGCTGGTACCAGGTGGCATTTAGAGAGTAAAATCTTTTCTTAGTCATCAGAATATATAAGTTCCTCCTATTACGGTGTAAAAGCGAGTTTTTAAAGACACCACAGTGCAAAAGGGCTGCCAGGGTGAAAAGTCGAGAGTGAAATGGTTTCTTCAGATGATTTAGCAAATCTCTAGAGAAGGATTTGTCTTAAGAACTCATTGCTTAAGTTCAGCATAGCGGCACTCATGTTCTAAGAAACTAAACTGCCTCAAAAGGGAGAGAAAATGATTGTCTAGCCAGATTGTATTTGTAACCTGTTTATCCAGCAGATATTGGATGAAGTTCAGCACCTCTGGTGTGTGGCCTATGAGTGTGGTTGTGAGTGTGCACATGTTTCCAGCCTAGAAGACAACGGCCTGTGGATTGATGACAAGCGTTTATATCAGCCTGAAAAGAACCTCCAAATCTCATTGCTGTGTGATACGCCACGTTTTGTCCTTTGGTGGCAGACTTCGATAACAACATCAATTCATCATTTTATTTGTCTCCTAACACAGGTGGGCTGACCTGCAGCTTTATGATGTAAAAGTTTGTGTTTGTATTTGAAATATTGAAAATGTATTTGAATCATAGGCAACCACAACCCGAGAACATTTTTGTTGGCAAAATGATTTAATATATGCATAAAATATTTAAAAATTTTATCAATTCTAAAAATATATTTTTCTTTGGGAGGCCAAGGCAGATGGATCACTTGAGGTTGGGAGTTCGTGACCAGCCTGGCCAACATGGTGAAACCCCGTCTCTCCTAAAAATACAAAAAATTGGCCGGGCTTAGTGGTGGGTGCCTGTAATCCCAGCTACTCGGGAGGCTGAGGCAGGAGAATTGCTTGAACCTGGGAGGCGGAGGTTGTAGTGATCCAAGATCGTACCACTGCACTCTGGCCTGGGTGACAGAGCAAGACAACGTCTCAAAAAAACAAAACAAAACAATAACAACTCTCTCTCTATATATATATATATATTTATTTATTCTTTAAAACATAATGAAATAAGAAGACAAAGCTGCACTCTTCCCTTTTCACTTGCTCCCTCCTTTTGTGCTACCTATTTTGACCACATTTCATTCCCACCTATTTCCTATCTTTCCTACTACCCTTCCTCCCAAAGACCTTGGGTAGAAGAAATCTAATATTTTGAATCAAAATTTCATAACAGATGTCACCATCTGTTATAAATAAATTAATGTGTCCTAATGTCAGGCAAAGAGTGTTGAAAAAAATTCCATAAGTATAAATCAGTATCATTGTGACAAGTCAATGTGGCAAAATGTGTGTCTCATACAGAAGAACATGACCTGGTTTTCTTTTCTCTGGGGCAATATCATTGAAAACTTGTATTCATTTTCTTAGTTATTTTTGTTTTGTTTGTGCACATTTCAGCTCCATAAAGTTATGCTTATTTTAATTGTTTTCATTATTTGTGGAAGCCCGGTTGTATTTTGACAAGCATGGCTTGCCGTCTGGCATACGTAGAATCTAATCTTGTCTTCACCATTTACTCTCTGTGTGACCTGGAGGAAATCGCTGTGGCAGTTTCTTCATCTGTAAAATGGGCATAGTCAAGTTTATCTCCTGGGGCTTGAAGTAACATATGTAAAGTGCCATTGATTTGCCTTTAACTGAAGTTTTGGTTGTGTGCCCTAACTTTTATACATCTATATTATAAGTAGTTTTTATTTATAATTACATTGTTTTTCTCATCACACCAAGACCTTTTGGAAACAGAATAGTTTAACATTTCTAAGGGATTAGGGACGTATGGCCAGATAAATGGGATATGTCCATGTACTGAGTCCATTGTTTGGAAGATGGGGTGGGTAGAGATAGAAGATTTCCTTGTGGTTTAATATGGGATCAATTTTTTTGTTAATGATTCATGGAAATTGAAGATACAACGTGTTTTTTTATTGGCAGGTTGTGAAGATTTCAGTGTACATCTATTTAATCACTCTTCTTAATAAATTTTTGAAATCCTCAGAATAAATTGTCAGTACAGAGGTTTATACTGATTTGTCCTGTAATAACATGATAACAGCAGTAAGCTTGCCCTCTGAGTGTTAAATTGAATATTGACATATAATAGATCAAAGCTTAGATATGTGGAAGTTGTTTTTTTTCTCCCCCCTAACATCAGAATTGCTTCTGGGCCAGCAAGAGTTGACTGGAAGTTAATTGGTTGAATTAGCACAGCTAATAAATAACCCATCAGAGTGTCAGACTCAGATTCGTAGACAACGGATGTCAAGGAGTCCCATGTGTCCCGTGCCAGCACTTTCCAACATAGGCTGAGCATTTGTCAGTGTACTTCAGGCACTTTTGAGCCATCAGCATGGCTGTACGTATTTTAAGATAGTTGCATGTAGCTACCGTAAGTTGATATCATTAAAGTTTTGATTTGTCCATCTCTTTTCACTTGTTTTGATTCCACATTCACTAAGCAATTTTCTGAGTTATGATATAATTTCCCATGTAGGTCTGTATACAAGAAGAAATCAGGGGAATTTTTGCATGATATAGTGTGGCAGACCAGGTCTCACTAGCCTCCATAGCAACTGTTTCAGTACTGACTGAGTGGTTAGGTGAAATATTAAAAGCCAGTGCCCTTATACAAAGGCTGTAATGTAACAAAAGCCCACAAAAAGTTTTGCCTAGGCCAATCTTGAACCTTAAGGCATGATTAAACAAGTTTATTGGGAGTCTGAAGGAACTCTCCAAACCTTTATGATTTAGCAGGAGACAAAATAAGGGTTATCACCCTAGCACCTGGACCCATTTGGATTAAGTAAACTTACTGAGGCTCCAGAAGAAGGTCTTCAGGACTCAGAACTTAGTTATAGATTAAAAGAAGTTAATCACTAATGTCTTTAGATGAATGCACACTTACACATAGACATATAGCTTAGAAGTTATATAAGCTCTGGAAAACTTTGTAATTTTGAGTTGGTCTAGCGATAATTTCCAGGCCTTCCCCCTGTAACCGGTTACAGAAATAAAAACTCTTTTCCTCTCCAGTTCATCTGCATCTCATTATTGGGACATGAGAAATAGCAGCCCAACCCCCAGTTTGATCTGGGAACAACTGTGCTTGGGACAGTTATCTATTGCTGTAAATTAATAAATTAGCATTGAAACTATTGCTGTGTCTGCTGGCAGGAATATATCCTTAGGGCAGTTTCTTAGAGGCTAGTACATGGATTGTGCATTTTTGGAGCATTTTCTCAATTGTGGAGAGTTTTTGATTACATTTCTTTGATAATTCTTTTTCTGTGTCCTCTCTGTTGCCTGCTTGGTGCTCCTATAATGCATATTGAATGTCCTGTACCTGCCTTCATTGTCATTTAGCTTTTCTTTTTTAATCTTCATCTCTTTATTCTTACCCCTGAGTGTTGGGTGACTTTTCTCAAGCTTTTACTTTACTGATTTGATTTTTTCCAAAATCCTGACTGCCGCTTATGGCCTTCATTGTTGTCTCTCATTACGTGAGCTGGGCTTTCTATTTTTCCTGCTCTTGACTGTTTCTTTTCATGACCTTCTACTCTCATGTCAGAGATTCAGTGTGCTATTGAGTTCTGCTAAAAGAATAAATTTAAAATAAGTACTTCCATCTCTTGTTGTCTTTCTTAGGAAGATGGTCAGTTTGCTTCTTCAAAATTTTGCTTATATATGGGGGAATACCTTTGCTTTTCAAAGAGTAGCAATTACAGTGGGTGCTTTCAGAGATGGTATTGAATGTTCTTCAAATCGTTCAGGCTTTAATGAAGGGAGGAGAGAAAATTTGAGAGTCAGCAGCTTGGGCAGGGGTGGCCAGAAGCAAACTCAGTACCCGAGGCTGCCAGACCTATTTGTTGCCTGTTTCTTTCTATAGTTAGTGTGCAGGGGTTAGTTAGCCTGACTAACTCCCCATTCCTTTCCTGGTCTGCGGCTTCTGATTTAACAGCCAGCCAGGACTGTGCTCCATCCTTCATCCCCGGTGAAAGCCAGCCTTCATCTAGCACTGAGTTCTGATGTCTGGTCCCTGCTCACAGTGCCCTCCAACTCCTGCCGTGCCTCCCAGATGCACTGGGAAAGTCACATGTGCTTCCAGCTGCCCCCTGGCCACACTCATCACCAGCCCTGACACTGTTACCTAATGGCCAGTAGCGAGCTGGGATCACTTCCACAACCTTCCCAGGTGCACGCTTTCTTCACATTTAAAATGTCTTCATTAGGGTGGTTTTCCTCAGTCTGACTCCATCTGCTTTGTATCTAGCAAAAAAAATCCTTGTTCTTTTTGTTGTGAAAAATATTAGCAGATTATTCCTTATTAAAAAAATAGTTGGTCATTTCAGTGGATATTTGAATCGGGGGATGGAAATAATTGTGTTTACAGCTGTACATTACCTACCGAACCAAACTTCATTTTTCTGTTGTTGTTAGGGATGTAAATTTATTTATCATTTATTATTTTTAAAATAAAAATTATATATATATGGTATACACATGTTTTGCTACAAGTATACATGGGGGAAAATTATTGCAGTCAAACAAATTAACATATTCATCTCCTCACATAGTAACTTTGTTTTTCTGGTGATGACAGCACCTGAAATCTACTCTCTTAGCAAATTTCCAGTACCCAGTACAACATTATTAACTATAGTCATCATGCTGTGCCTTAAATCTCTACACTTATTCATCCTATATTCATCTTACAAAGCTTGGTATCCTTTGATGAACATCTCCTCGTTTTCCCACCTCTCTGCCCCTGGCTATCAGATATCTTTAAAAAATAATCCACCATTAAATGTTAAGTTTTGTTTAGTATGGTGGGTGCCAGTTATCGTCACCAGTAGTGAGTGATTATTTACCCTAAGAAAGAGCCAGGATTTACAGCCTTGAAGAAATCCAATTTCTGTCCTGTCCCAGGCTCCCTGCTATGACCGCCAGCCTAGGAGGCTCTGTCGAACTCCAGCAGAAACTCTCATCCTACTGAGCTACTCAGAGGAGGCCACGGAGTATGCCGAATTCTAATGATGCTGGGTACACTCAATGCCTGTCTACTCAGTTGTTATGTAAATAGTGTCTGATGCTTACAGAGTTGAGTTAAGGCATCCTTCCTTCGGTGTTTCTGAAAGAAAAAGGTAAATAAACTCAAAAGGAATATTTGGTACTTCACTCAGTTGTCCACCTGTACCTTGGTGAGTTTGTATTTATAGTGCGGAGAGATGACATTGGGAATAAGAACCAGCTGTTTCTGAGATACAGTGATGAACTTGTACAATATCCAGACAACATAAAAATAATATAAATTCCATGTGGGTAGCAAATTGCTCCTAAGTGGACTGACCCTTTGCAATGAAGAGAAAACTTGTCAGCATTGTATTTTTGTTGTAGGTCACCATGGTGATTAATGAACACAGATCCCAAATGTAAAATGTGGTGAAATCATTTTCCATGGCTGGTTAATAACCAGGTCTATTACTCCCATAAACCTCAAGTCACGTTGGTGACTCTTCCCTTCTACCTTTAACCTGACTACCTCCACATATGTATAATGCTCTGAAGATGAACAGATAGGCAATGAACTCGCTTTGCTTCAGAAAGACATTGAGGTAGAGAAAGGCTCAGACTGCAGTTGCTGTTGGCTCTTCCGTTGGCAAAAGATCCCCAGCTTCCAATTAGCTAGAGCAAATTCGAACCAAAGTAGAAAATGGAATCTATAGACTTGGCCTTGTATAATCAAGAAAACTTCAGAATTCTGGCTACTCTTAATGGTGGAAATAGAACACACTCTCATCAATCATGCAGTTAAAGGTCCAAGCATATGAACATTATAAAGAACTACCTTTATTTTCTTTCTTTCTTTCTTTCTTTCTTTCTTTCTTTCTTTCTTTCTTTCTTTCTTTCTCTTTCTTTCCTTTTGAGACAGAGTCTCACTTTGTCACATAGGCTGGAATGCAATGGCATGATCTTGGCTCACTGAAACCTCCGCCTCCTAGGTTCAAACAATTCTCCTGCCTCAGCCTCCCAAATAGCTTGGAATACAGGTGCCCACCATCACACCTCGCTAATTTTTGTATTTTTAGTAGAGATGGGGTTTTACCATGTTGGTCTGGCTGGTCTTGAACTCCTGAACTCAAGTGATCTGCCTGCCTCGGCCTCCCAAATTGCTGGGATTACAAGCATGTCCTACCTTTTTTTTATTGAGGTGGATCTGTAATTTCTCCACTCACTCTGCAAAATACCTGTGATGAAGGGTCTTTTGGAGAAGACAGTAGTGAGATCCTGGTATTTAATCCTTTGATATTTAGTGAGAGAGTCCATTGTGTCTCACATTATGCATTAGATCCAGAGTTAAGTTTACAAATATTTATTTCTGCATTGGCATTGATTGTGAGATTCTGTGTGGGTATTGTTGTGCTTGTGCATTTGTGTGAGTGTTGTAGTTGTTATTGTTGGTGGGGTCGTTGATAATGAAAGGCAACACGTCCTCTCTTTGGTGATTCTCTTAACCCACTGTCAGCTGAAATAGAGTTCATATAGTCTTGGCAATATTTGAACACTCTGATACCTCTTAAAACAAATTATATCTTTAGATGTATTTACAGTCTAGCTTAATACTGCTGCCTCTTTTCATTTCTATTGCCACAAATTTTCTCTTGCCTGAAAGAGTGTATTTCAGTGGACTCCTCTATCACTGGTTACCTTCCCCATAGATTCATTCCATCCTCAGTTGCCAGATTAATCTTTCTAATGCTCAATTCTAATGATGTCTCTCCCATTCCCAAATTTTCTCAGTCTTTCCCATTGCCTAACAAAAATAGAATTCCAAAATGATATTTATTTCAAACATATGTGTGCCTGTCTCCCAACTCATTACATCTCTCAGCTTGATGCCTTTTCCCCGTCACTCTGGGCACAAAGCCTTCTTTTTCTGTTCCCGTTGCCGGAACTCACTCAGCTCTTCAGCACCTCACCAGGCCTTCGCTGTGCCTCAGATCTCGGTTCTGTGATCACATTTCTGTGTATCCGTCTCCCCGTGGGCAAACTCCTCTCTATAATGAAGCCCTTTTTTCAAATATTCTAACTCTTTGCCCTGATGAAAATTCACATCTTTTTACTGACAACGCTACATTTTCTCTTTGCCGTCTCCTGCCCTGGTTCAAGGAAAGAGAGACATTTTGATGGCTGTCTGCATACTAAGTCGACTATACGAGGGGCACCATTTATCAAAGAGCTACACCTATGTTACTGAGTGCAAGTGGTTTTTGCACCAAATGAGTAATTACAGCTCTTTCTCTTTTAATACCTTTTTTTTTTTTTTGCCAAACTCCTTTTTTTGAGATGGAGTCTCGCTCTGTCGCCCAGGCTGGAGTGCAGTGCAGTGGCGCTATCTTGGCTCACTGCAACCTCCGCCTCCTGGGTTCAAGTGATTCTCCTGCCTCAGCCTCTTGAGTAGCTGGGACTGCAGGCATGGACCACCACGCCCAGCCAACCCTCTTCTTTTTGAAAGGTTAACATTGCTATGCTACCTTCCCTGAAGAGCCTCTTATGGACTGTGTGACGGATTCCTGCAGAATGTTCCCCTATGAGCATGCCTTATAGCTAGGACAGCCCCATTGCACTGTTCTTGCATCTTCATTAGGATGGGAAATAAATCCTGCCATGCCTTTGATACTTCTAAGCAGATATTCTCTCCATTCCTAGCCTGCTTACTTCATTGGGTTTGGTGAATAGAGTTATGATGTAGCCTAAATCTAGATATCTTTTTTGCTTTTACATTTTCTGTGTATGGGTTACTTTTATATCACCTTTTGAATGTCCAGATTTAATGACCTATCCCTGCACATGTACTCGGTTATTCTTTTAGGCACTAAAATATTGTATTATTTTCCATCACTTAATAGCCAGCTAAGCCAGATTCAGCTGTAAAGAGCAGTTCTAAATCTCCAAAGGCTCAGAGCAATTTGCAGAAGCAGGAATTTGGTCTAACAAATTGTTTTTCTTATAATAAGTAACCTAGTCATAGTTTGTCTCTTTTTAATATGCCTCATGAAACAGCGGCCGCCCTCTGAATACTGCTGTCGATGCCACCATAGCATCGAAGGAGGACAGCATGTGCTGTCAGCTTGAGGGCTGCCAGCCCTTTTGAACAACTTCTTGTCCTCACTTTCCTTTCTTTGTACCTGTTTACTGCTAAAATTTGGTTGCAAATTATGTAAATTTAATATGGTAGCCTACATTCCTCTTGTAAGGAACAACAAGCCAAACTTATACTAAACAATCCCATGACCCTCCTGAATACCCTTTTGTAATTACTTCTATAATTGGATTATCAGAAATTATTGTCACATGTGAAGTCTCTTCAATAGGGCATAGGGAGTTGTCAGCAAGAGGGTAGGATTTTTATATTTTTGTCCCACATATATGACTTTGCATAAACAACTCTACGATACCAAAATTAATATAGAAGAGAGTTCATAAAACTTGATTCGGCACCATAATATCTGAGATGTAAATGCTTCCCGTGTTCTTTAAAATGTGTGATTTCTAAACTGAACTTATTTTGCTTAGCTAACAAGTTAATAAAAGACAAAAAAAAAAAAAAAAAAGCAACCCAAAGCAACATATCCTTCTTTCCTTTCCTTCTTGTTATCCCATCCTGGAATAATAATATTCATCAGCTAACGGAAAGTCAGCTGCTTCAGATAGTACTAATGGAACTTGCTAAATATACTGATTAGGGCTTTTTACTTTTTAAAATTTGTAGTGAAGTACTTTATAAAGGATTCTCTCTTTTTTGGGGCAGCTCTTTTACTGAATGGAAGCATGCATATGTTTCTCTTAATAGACTTTCAGCCTTGACTAACACTTTCAATGTTTTATAACTCCCAGGTTGGCTAAAAGTAATAATACCAGTTGACATGTGATCGACACAAACATTATTTATTTGGTAATTTAATGATCTTGGGAAGCTATTTGGGGTAGTTTTCATTCTGGAGGTTGTCAGCGGTAGAGAAAAAGAAAGTTAAAGCAAAACTACATCATGTACAAAGGAGAACAATTTTTAATTTGAGAAAATTTGCTCATCTAATCTTTTTTTTAAATAGATCATTCTCTATCAGAATATTTCTGGTCACTTTTTCCCCAGCATACAAATACAAGGGTTGATTTCTAACTCTTCATGGTCAAGTCCGTGCCTGCAGCATCAATATTTAGCAGGCCACTTCCTCGAATTATATCTGTGATGGAAGGTGAAACATTAAAGAACCCTATTAGCAAGGCACGTCATGTCACATTACAAATTAGCAGAGGTCCTCAAATGTGGATCGGAATCACCTGCGGAGCTTTAAAAGTGCTCATACCCGGCCAGACATGGTGGCTCACACCTGTAATCCCAGCACTTTGGGAGACCAAGGTGGGCGGATCACGAGATCAAGAGATCGAGATCATCTTGGCCAACATGGTGAAACCCTGTCTCTACTAAAAATACAAAATTACAGAACCCTGTCTCTACTAAAAATACTAAAAAATACAAAAATTAGCTGGGCATGGTGGCACACACCTGTAGTCCCAGCTACTCGGGAGGCTGAGGCAGGAGAATCTCTTGAACCCAGAAGGTGGAGGTTGCAGTGAGCTGAGATGGTGCCACTACACTCCAACCTGGTGACAGAGTGAGACTCTGAATTAAAAAAAAATGCTCATACCCACGTCCTAACTTCAGAGATTCCTAAATTGTTTTAGAATGGGGCCCAGGCAACAGCATTTCTCTAAAGTTCCCCACATAATTCTAGCACAGCCAAGGTTGAGATCTATTTATATCTAGATTCATTCAATTACCTACAGTCTTCAAAATAAATCTTGAAAGTTTTAACAAGAGTATTTTCTCTAGGAAGTGTTTTTTGGAATGGATTCATTTTAAATTGCAGAAAGATTTAGTGAGAATATCAATAGAAAATCTTGGTCTTGGCCAGTTTTATGAATAAATAAAATAAGATAAAGACTGCATGAGACTATATTAAACTAGATTATGCTAGTGTATGCTTTTCTCTGAAAAAATCATAGAGTTTAAAAATTATGCATATTAAATAATTATGGACTCATAGGGGGCATAAGCAACTTTCATTAACTAATAGCAAGTGTTTATTTCTTTGAAACATACAGGTTAAAAAGCCATCTTTAAATTAAATGCTTAAAAAATTCACTACTTTTGGTGACAGAGATTTATTTGCACAAGAATGACAAAAATATTACCTTCTTTCACTACTCCTAGCACTGTCCATCTAAATCCCAGACTTAATGCAATGAGTTGGAGATATATTACCTCCTGACAATTTCACAGTTATCTTTATCTGTTATCACTGGCATATAAACCACATCTATTTTCTGATTTAGCAGTAGGAAAATCTGGGGAAATTAATTTAAAATATAATGTTTCTTTTCTTTTCTTTTCGACGGAGTCTCACTCTGTCGCCCAGGCTGCAGTACAGTGGCGCGATCTCAGCTCACTACAAGCTCCGCCTCCCAGGTTCACGCCATTCTCCTGCCTCAGCCTCCTGAATAGCTGGTACTACAGGCGCCCACCACCACACCCGGCTAATTTTTTTCTTGTATTTTTAGTGGAGACGGGGTTTCACCATGTTAGCCAGGATGATCTCGATCTCCTGACCTCGTGATCCGCCCGCCTCAGCTTCCCAAAGTGCTGGGATTATAGGTGTGAGCCACTGCACCTGGCCTATAATGTTTATTTTCTAGAAGCAAAATATTTCTCTCTCTGAGCTCTATACCATATAGTAAAGTTCTTTTAATCAATTTGCCTCTTTTGACGTGGGGTGTTTTTTTTTCCTATTTGATACTTTTATCACTGGTGATTTTAGAATAGACTCATTCTAGTTGGCTTTGAGATAGATACCAACACCTAAATGATACACTCACTAAATAGTAACACTCATGTTTTGGTGACTTTTTGAGTTTATGCTGTTATACAACACCGCAAATTGTATAATCATAAGACTTTCACCTCTGTGGCCTATCAACTCCAAATTGCAGCTAGGCAGATATGAAACTGCTTGACAGTGTGGTAGTGTCCTTGTTAGACTCATGGATGAGGAAAAGGCCTGCGTATTTTTCCAGCCTATTCTCTGCAGGACAAGGCTAACTTATCTTCCGGCAAACACCTTTCCCTGGGTCTGCCTAGAAGAATTATGCCATTCATGCTAGGACATTCTGTAGCATTTGGAAGATAACTGTTGTCCCGAATGTTTGGCTATAGTTTTGTTTAGAAGTAGTAATTGGTTTCAGATGAAGCTTTGCATAAGTTCAATTTCTAGTGTTCTATGAATATGTAAATAACGTTAAATTTTCTTCAAGAAGATGATAGATGAATCCAAGTAAGCTTCCTGGATAGCATTTAATTTGCTATCATATGAGATAAAGGGAAAAAATCAAGCTAATTGATCAATTATATTTATTCAGGGATCTAGAAAAAACAAGTTGTTTTTCTTAATCCAGAGCAAAGAATTGTAATCACTGCTGTATACAGGTTAAGCTTCTTATTGAAGAGGTCTTTCTGGGTGAGACCCAGTGAAGGGTGTTTTACCTGTCCCTTGGGGTAAGAAGTCAGCTTACCCCAAGAGATAGCCAGGGGAATCGACAGATTAATTCCCTTATGCATGAATCTGACAATGAGGCTATCAACATTATAAGCAGTTTTCTATCTAGCTACATTTTGGACTTTGCAGTCCACTGAGGTGAGAGTCCTGTGATTGTACAGTTAGCAAATTTTATATGACAGTATAATCTTAAAAAGTAACATAGAAACAGAAACATTAGAAACATAAGTCACAATTTAGTGAGTGTGTCATTTTTTAGGGAAAAATAAAAAAATAGTAACGATTTATGAGGCCCCAAAGTTTTATATAAAAATGAAAAAGCTGTTTGGCAGTTAGGAATGACTGTAGCCTTCTGTCAAATCAGTCTTGACAACTGTTAAAAGATGTTATTATCACAAATAGGGCTGCATTTCACTCTGTGTGTCAAATGCAATCAACATATATGACTTTAAGAAAGTGTGACCATTTTCCCAGAGTGACACCAACAAGATGGTGGAATAGGAATTTTTGTTTAACTTTACTCCCCTCACAGAAATCCAACTAGCAACTATCCACAGGCAAGAATACCATCCCAAATATTCAAGAACTTGGGAGTGAGTGCCACACCAGAGAAACTAGCCAACAGTGTCATGCTGTAGGAAACACCGCCCACAAGTCTTCTAGGCTTGAATTCCTAGCAAGTTTCCCCACATTTGCCAGGTGCTCCTAAGCCAATGATTATGGAGGGAGCATCTGGCCCTGCCTGACCCTAGCAGTGGAGAGGTAATCCAACTAAGTTCTGGTGCTCACATGAAATCTTCCCCAGATTGGGAGAGAAGCAACTGCATGTCAGTGATTACTCATGGACGCAATATCTGGTCCTGCCCAAGCCTAGCAGTGAAGAGATGATCCAACTCAGCCCTGATGCTCTCATTATGTCTTCCCCAAACCAGAAGGCAGTTGCAGGTCAGTGATTACCCATGGAAAGAGCATCTGGCCACCACCAAACCTTGGTGTTCTACTCTACCCTAGACCAGTAGGTAAGCCCAAGTCCACACATGTCTATAGGACATATCCTCTGGCCTTGTCCACTTTGTGTGGCTGAGCAACAACCACAAAAATCTCACCTAGCATGGGAGCCTGTCATACAGCCCTGCCCAACTAAGATTCCAAACAACAGAGCCAGGGAAGACAACTTGCAACTCTACCTAATCAGACATGGCTACAGAGCCCAACCAGCAGCCTCACCTGATGGCAAAGTTCAGCTAGTGGTTTCACTGATCACAGAGCACAGCCAGAAATACTATTTGATCTCAGAGCACAGGAAGCAACCCAGCCCAATTATAGAACCTGACACCAAGCAAAGGCTGCCAGCCGCCCATCCAGAATCTCAGGCTAGACTAAATGGTAAAGATCTATAACCACCAAAAAAAAACCTGCAAAGGCTGGAAAATGTGGCCTTCTCCTCAAATGCACAGGCAGGGACACAAAGATAATGAAAAATCAGGCAACATGACACCACCAAAAGAAACCAATAAAGCTTGTGTAATAGACCCAGAATAAATGGAGATCTATGAAATGACTGACAAAGAATTTAGAATAATCCTCTAAAAGAAGTTCAGGGAACTACAAGAAAATACAGATAGAGAATTAAGTGAAATTTAGAAAACAGTTTATAAACAAAATGAAAAGTTTGACAAAGAAATGGAAGAAACAAATAAAAAAATCAAATGGAAGTCATAGTGATAAAGGATATAATAACTGAACCCAAAATGTCAATAGAAAGCTTCAAAGAAGACTGGATATGGTGGCACATGCCTGAAGTCCCAGTACTTTGGGGGGCTGAGGCAGGCTAATCATTTGAGTCCAGGAGTTCAAGACCAGACTAAGCAATATGGAGAAAACCTGTCTCTATCAAAAAAAAAAAAAAAAATTGCAAAATTTAGTCAGGAATGATGATGTGTGCCTGTAGTCCCAGATATTCAGAGGCTGAGGTTGGAGGATTGCTTGAGCCCTGGAGGTTGAGGCTGTAGTGAGCTATGATTGTACCTTTGCAATCCAGCCTGGGTGACAGAGTGAGACCCTGTCTCAAAATAAATGAATAAATAAATAAATAAATAAATAAATAAATAAATAAATAAATATACTTTAAAGCAGACTTAAGCAGCAGAAAGAATCAGTGAGTTCAAATACAGGACATTTGAAATTATCCAATCAAAGCAGTAAAAATCAAAAACGTGAAAGAGTGAAGAAGGCCTATGAAAATTATAGAACACCAGTAAGTGGACTAACCTTTGCATAATACAAATTGCTGAAGGATGAGAGAGTGCAAAAGGCTTAGACAGCATATTTAAGAAAATAATGGCTGAAAAATTCCCAAATCTGGAAAAAGATAATCTCATCCAGGTACAGGATGCTCAGAGGTTGCCAATCAAATTCAACCCAAAGAGGAGTTTACTATACACATAATAATCAAATTATTAAAAATTAAGATGAAGAATACAGAAAGTAGCTAGAGAAAATAAGCATATCACATTCAAGGGAGCCCCAGTACATCTTTCAGCTTATTTCTCAACAGAAATCCCACAGGCCATGAGAGAGTGGAATGGTATACTCAAAATACTGGGGAAAAGAAAGACTATCAACCAAAAATACTTTACCTGGTAAAGCTGTTCTTCATAAATGAGGGACAAATAAAAACTTTCAAACAAATAAAAACAGACAAACAAAAGCTAAGGGAGTTTATCACCACTAGGCCTGCTTTACAGGAATTACTAAATGGTTTCTTTAAGCTGAAAGAAAAGCCTTTTAATAACAAAAGATATGTGAATGTAAACAACTCTTTGGTATAAGTAATGCCTGGTCATACTCTGAATTCTCTAATACTGTAAGGGTGGTGTATAAAACAATTGTATTCCTACTAGGAGGGTTAACACACACACAAAAAAAAACAATTGAAAACAACTATAGCTAGAATAAATTGTTGAGATAGAAATTACAAAAAAATATAAATTTGGACTTCAAAATCATAAAAGTTGTTGGGAGGATGAAAGTGTAGTTTTTATATGCAACTAAAGATAAGTTGTTATCAGCTTAAAGTAGCCTTTCATAAGGATGAGATATTTTATGTAAGCCTCATGACCACCACAAAAGTAGAAACCTATAGCAGTTTCACAAAATATAAGAAGAAAGGATTCAAAGCATATCACCACAGAAAACCATCAAACCACAAAGGAAGACAGCAGGAGAGGAAGAAAAAAAAGGGACCTAAAAAACGATCAGGAAACAAATTACAAAAAGACAGTAGCAGGTTCTTACCTATCAATAATTACCTTGAATATATGTGGTGTAAATTCTTCAATGAAATGATATAGAGTGGCTGAATGGATTAAAAAAGAAATAAGATCTAACCACATCCTACCTACAAGAGCCTCACCTTATCAGTAATGACACATGAACTGAAAGAGAAGGGGTGGAAAATGGTATTCCATGCAAATGGAAACTAAAAGGGAGCAATGATAACCAACTTACATTAGACAAAATATAATTTAAGTAAAAAACAATAAAAAGAGACAAAGAAGTTTATTACATGATGACAAAGGAGTTAATTCATCAAGCAGACATAAAAGTTGTAAATATATGTGCACTAAACATTGTAGCACTGAAATACATGTAGAAATTATTAAATGATCTGAAGGGACAGATAGATTGCAATACTGTAATAGCAGGGGAACCTGAACACCACACTTTAAACAACGGACAGATCATCTAGATGGAAAAGAAACACTGGAATTGAATTATAATTTAGATCAAATAGACCTAACAAATATGTACAGAACATTCCATCCAACAATGGTAAAATACACATTCTCCTCAAGTGCATATGGAGCATTCTCCAGATCACACGTTAGTCCACAAAACAAATCTTAACAAATTTAAGAGAATAAAAATAATATGTGTGATAAGAGGTTGACATCCAAAATATATAATGAACTCAAACAATTCAATAGCAAGAAAACAACTCAAATTATATGTTGGCAAAGTACTTGAACAGTCATTTCTGAAAAGAAGACATATAAATGGCCAATAGGTACATGAACAAATGCTCAGCATTGCAAATCATTAGAAAAATTGAAACCACAATGAAAGAGCCAAGCATGGTGGTATCTGCCTGTAATTTCAGCCACTTGGAAGACTGAGACAGGAGGATCATTTGAGACCAGCCAGAGCAATATAGTGAGGCTCTGGCTCTGAAACAAAAAATGAAAAATAAAAATAAATTATATAATGGATATCACCTCATACCTGTTAGAATGTCTTTATCAAAATGATGAAAGGCAAGTGTTGGGAGAGGATATGGAGAAAAAGGAACTTCTGTATATTATTGGTGTGAATATAAATACTATGGAGGTTCCTCAAAAAACTAAAGATAGAAATATTGTATGACTCAGTAATTCCACTTCTGTATATATATTCAAAGGAATATATCAAACCTGATGTCGAAGGGATGTTCATTGCAGCATTATTCACAATCGCTGAGATATGGAAGCAACCTAAGTGTCCATCAGTGGATGAATGGCTAAAGAAAGATGGTGTATATACATAATAAAATACTCTTAGACCTTATAAAAGGAGAAAATCCTGTCACTTGTGACAACATGGATGAATCTAGAGGACATTATGCTAAGTGAAATAAGCTAGGAACAGAAAGACAAATACTGTATGATTGTACTTTGAACTCATAGAATTAGAGAGTAGAACAGTGGTTACCAGAGGCTGGGGTAAGGGTAAGGGGTTGGGGAGGGAGGGAATGAGAAGTTGTTAATCAAAAGTTACCAAGTTTCTAATAGACAGGAAGAGTAGGTTTTAATATCTATTGCACAACAAGGCATCTATAGTCAATAATAATGTATTCTATATTTCAAAGTAACTAAGAGAAATGTTTAAATATTAATTTTTAAAAAAGAAGTGTGGAGGCCAGGCACGGTGGTTCATGCCTGTAATCCCAACACTTTGGGAGGCCAAGGCAGGCGGATCACCTGAGGTCAGGAGTTGGAGACCAGCCTGACCAACATGGAAAAACCCCATATCTACTAAAAACACAAAATTAGCCAGGCGTGGTAGTGCATGCCTGTAATCCCAGCTACTCAGGAGGCTGAGGCAGGAGAATCGCTTGAACCTGGGAGGCAGAGTTTGCAGTGAGCTGAGATCCTGCCATTGCACTCCAGCCTGGGCGATAAGAGCAAGACTCCATCTCAAAAAAAAAAAAAAAAAAAAAGAAAAAAGAAAAAAAAAGAGGTGTGACTAGAAAGAGTGTCAGAAATTGGAAGGGTAACCAGAAATCAGCTACTTTTGGCTATCCTTGTGGGAGAGGGCTTTTAGAATTAAACCTCAGACCAGTGCCCAGTAAACCAAGTGGAAACTGAGTTTCTCAGAATTGCCTTGCTGGGAGCAAATTGTTTGATATAGAGTGGCTGAATGGGAAAAACAACAACAAAAACAACAACAAGATCTAACCACATGGTATCTACAAGAGACTCATATTACTAGTAAGGAAACAAACTGAAAGAGAAGGGATGGAGAAAGTTTTCCCATGCAAATGGGAACTGAAAGAGAGCCGGGATAATTAACTTACATCAGACAAAATAGAATTTAAGTAAAAAACAATAAAAAGAGACAATGAATTTGAAATCACTTATTTATTGTTGTATAAGTCAACCAGCAAACTATTCTAAGTACCATAAAGGATATGTCTCCATCAGGTTCACATGACATCCTTGGTGGTCTGACCATCACTTGCTTAGTAATTCAGCACATCCATGGGCCTCTGGAGCTGATGGTGGGAAAACGGGACTGATTTTGCAGTAGAAAAAAACTGAGCTGGAAAACTGAAGATTTCATTCTGGACTCAGCTTTCCCTGTATATAATGATTGGCTTTCAGACACTTCAGCAACTTCTTGGGGTTCTGTTTCTTTATGGTGTCATTGATTTGGGTGGTGGATTGTGTGCCTTTAAGGATATTCCACTTCTGATACTCCTTGATTCTAAATTCCATTTATTCTGTTCCATTCTTTCATTTCTCTCTTTTGTTGTTGAATTTCAAGTAACCAGTTATAGATGTAGCTCAGAGTGACACATTTTTTGTAAAGATAAGTTTCAGTTTGAAGTCTAACCAGGTGATTATTTTTTATATAAAACCAACTTATTCTTCATATACTGAAGACAAATGTGTACTTCTTTGGAATGATTGCTGTTAGTTATGAGAAGAGATTGTACAACCATGGAAAAAATATTCATTATCCATAAACATTCACCCGCTGATTTTCTTCTAGTTTTCTTCCCCCATTTTGGCAAGCTAATTGAAGTTAGGCTATTTCTAAATAAAGAGATCCACTAATTGCAAGTTGGCCAGTTTCTTGGGAGATTTTGGAAAGTCAAAATAGCTAGAAGGAATTCTAACAACTCTCAAGCCCCAAATCCCTTTGTGGTTGATACAGTTTGATTTTCCCATATTCTTTTCTTGATTTGTCTCATTTCTTCCCTTCACTAGTTTCCCATTTCTGAAGAAGGAAGTAAAGTGTCCGAATTGCATTCACGGCATTTAAAAAGAATTTGTTCTGCATCTCTAATTACCTTTATCTATTATGTGAGGATTTTACTCAGTTTGCCAAATTGCATTGCTACAAAGCCCATTAGGGATTTTTAAAACCAGGATTAGAGCACGCTGCATATTCAGAACTTCAGTTATTAATTCATTTCTAGCGGAAAAATTTTGTTCTAATTATTGTAGCATTGCGATGTTGGACATTGGTCAAAACTTTCAAAATTGGTAAAAAAAAGCAACTTGAATTTTCAGTTGACCTTTGAAAACCACAGGGCTTAGGAATACTGACCCACCAGTGGAGTCAAATATCTTCGTGTAATTTTGAATCCCGTGAAACTTAACTACTAATAGCCTACTGTTGATAGAAAGCCTTAACAATAACATAAATGATTTATACATATTTTGTATGTTATTTTGCTATATGCTGTATTCCCTCTTTTTTTTTTTTTTTTTTTTTTTGAGACAGCGTCTCACTTCGTTGCCCAGGCTGGTGTGCAGTGACGCAATCTTGGCTCACTACAACCTCTGCCTCCTGGGTTCAAGCAAGCCTCCTGGGTTCAAGCAATTCTCCTGCCTCAGCTCCCTGAGTAGCTGGGATTACAGGCATGTGCCACCACATGCGGCTAATTTTTGATGATGGCCAGGGTGGTCTTGAACTCCTGACCTTAAGTGATCCACCCACCTCGGCCTTCCAAAGTGCTGGGATTACAGACGTGAGCCACCATGCCTGGCTGCTGTATTCTTACAATACAGTAACATAGAGAAAGAAAAATATTATTAAGAAAATCATAAGGAAAATAAAATATATTTACTATTCATTAAACAGAAGTGGACCATCATAAAAGTCTTCATCCTTGTTGTCTTCACTTTAACTAGGCTGAGGCAGATGAGGAAGATGAGGGTTTGCTCTCAGAGATAGCAAAGTGAAAGAGGTAGCGGAAGTAGAAGGGGAGGCAGGAGAGGCAGGCACATTTGATGTAGCTTTATGGGAATAAATTATAATTTATCTGAATTTTTGCTTTTTTATTTCCTCTGAAAATGTCTCCATAGGCTACTGATCTTCCTTCCACCATGTGGTTGTTTCAGTGCTTTTACCATGGAAGGGTTTATAGTGTAAAAGAAGTCGAAAGCAGTTCTGAATAATGGGAACCCTTCTTTCAGCTTGTCTAATGTCAATTTATTTTCTGGCACTACTTCTTTTATGTCTTCCTCATCATCTGGTGCTGATTTGGAAGCACTCATCTCCATCAAGTCATCTTCCATCAACTTCTCTGGTGTGGTATCTACTAGCTCTTGAATTTCTCCAAGGATCATATCTTGAAACCCTTTCCCCCAGCCTTTTTTGCCATGTCCACAATCTCTTTCATGATTTCCATGATTGGCTCTGTGGTAAATCCTGTAAAGTCATGTACAACATCTGGACATAATTTTGTCCAACAGGAATTTATTGTGTCAGGATTTGATGGCTTTCATAGCTTTTTCTGTAACAGTTATGACATCTTCAATAGTGTAATTTGTTCACACTTAAATGATGTCCTCTCAATTGGGGCTCTCCCAATAGTGTTGACAATTCTCTCCATAGGGTACCATGTGTAATGATCCTTAAATATCCTGATGGTTCCTGATCTAGAGACTGAATTAGAGACATTGTATTTGGAAGTACGTAGGCTACTTAGATACCTTTGTGTTGAGTACATGGGGTTCTGGGTGTTCAGGAGCATTGTCCAGTATTAAAAGAACTTTAAAAGATGTCTCTTACTGGCAGGGTACTTCCTGACTTCGGGGATAAAGTGTCAATGAAATAAATCCAAGAGGATTTTTGTTGTCCAGGCCTTCTTGTTGTGTAACCCAAAGACTGGCAGTTGATGTTTCCCTTTTCCTATCAAGGCTCAGGAGTTAGCAGCTTTAAAAATAAGGGCAGTCCAAATTTTAAACTCGACTGCCTTTGCACAAAACAGCACAGTTAGCCTATCCCTCCTGCCTTAAGTCCTGGTACTTTCTTCTCTTCTTTACTAATAAATGTCCTCGGTAGCACTTTCTCCTCCAGACTAGAGCATTTACATTTGCATTCAAAACCTGTTCAGGCAGATATCCTTTCTCAATAATTTTCTTAATGGCATCTAGATGCTTGTCTGCTGCCTCTTAGTTGGCAGAAGCTATTTCAGCTGTCATCTTGACATTTTTAAAGACAAATCACTTTCTAAAATTATCAAACCATCCTTTGCTGGCATTTAATTCTTTTTGCTCGAAGTATCATACAATGAATTTGCTTTGCTTTCTCTTGAATCTTGAATCTATAGGGATGCCTTTCTTATAACAATTCTGTACCCACATAAAAGCTGCATTTTCAACATGAAATAAAAAGGTGTTTCACAAAAACTGCAGTGTTGTTGCACCTATTGGTGTAGCTGCAGAGATGACCTCACAAATTTTCTTTTCTTCATTTTTTTTTTACAATTATCCTTACGCTGAATTCAGTTATTTTGAAATGGCTAGCAACCACAGCTGCAGACCTCAATCTACAGTATGTATTAAGCAGCTTAACTTTTTCTTGTAATGGCATGACTTTTCTCTGATTCTTGGGAACACTCAGCATCACTAGTGGTGCTTTGAAAGTGTATGTATCCTGTGGTGTTATTCGAAGTTTATGGCATTGTACTAAACACAATGAAAAATACGCAAGAACCATGGGAGGTCACTTTGTACTGTGATACCCAATTTACTGGAGAGATGAACTGCTCACACAAAGATGATTAGTTTCACATGGTATTTTAAGTGTATGCTTGCAACACTTGAGCTCACTACAATAGCAACAGGAGGTGGCTACAAAGTTATTACAGTAATACAGTGTGGACTACAGTTAAATTTATGCAGTTATGATTTAATACTGTACCTTTTAAGTTTGTTTACATTTCTCTCAACTGAAAATGGCTCCATGTGTTATCTGTGTTTGTGTGCATAAATTTTAATAAATGTTAACTTTTTACAATAGATTTTATGGTAGTAATTTCTAAAATGGATTAGTATCTCTATATACTTTGTGCATTAATGACACATCTTTTTCTTAATTTGTAAAATATTTCTTAATTTTTAAAATACATGGTTCATCTGCAAGTCTTTTTCAAATTGTTGCAAATCTTCAAACAAATTTTCCAACATATTTTTTGAAAAACATCTGCATATAAGTGGACTCACATAGCTCAGGCCTGTGTTGTTCAAGGGCCAACCATGTTTTATTTTATTTTTGCTTTTTTAAAAATGTTTCCCCAGCTTTGTTGAGATAATTGGCTAATAAAATAGTATATATTTCAGGAGCACAAAGTTATTTGCCATACATACACATTGTGAAGTGGTAACTATCCTACAATCAAGTCAATTAATACATCCATCACCTCGCATAGTCAGCTTTTTTTGTAGGTGTGGTGAGAACACTTAAGATCTACTCTTTTATACATTTTCAAGTACATAATATGGTATTATTAACTGTCATCCCCATGATGTACATTAGTTCTCCAGAACTTATTCATCTTATAGCTGAAAGTTTGCAGCCTTTCACCAGCATTCCCCATTTCCTCCACTCCTAAGCCTCTGACAATCACCATTCCTCTCTCTGTTTCTGAGTTTGACTCCTTTAGATTCTACATGTAAGTAGGATCATACAGAATTTGTGTTTCCCTGTCAGGCTTATTTTACTTAGCATAATTCCCTGCAGGTTCATCTATGTTGTCACAAATGGCAGGATTTCTTTCTTTTTTGTGGGTGAATAATATTTCATTGTAAATTTACACAATTGTTAATCCATTCATCAGTTGATGAACAGAGATTTTTCCATATATTGGCTATCATGAATGCTGCAATGATCATGGAAGTGCAGATACCACTTTGAGATATTCATTTTGTTTCCTTCAGATAAACAGAACAGGAATTGCTGGTTACATGGTAGCTTTATTTTTAGTTCTTTGAGGAGCTTCTATACTATTTTTCATAACGGCTCTACCAATTCACATTCCCACCAACAGTGTACAAGTTTCCCTTTTCTCTCCATCCTTTGACAACACTTGTTATCTTTTGTCCTTTTGATAGTAGCCATCCTAATAGGTGTGAGGCGTTATCTCATTGTGGTTTTGATTTACACTTCTCCCATGAGTAATTGTGTTAAGAATCTTTTTTTTGTTGTTGAGATGGAGTTTCGCTCTTGTTGCCTAGGCTGGAGTGCAGTGGCACGATCTCAGCTCACTGCAACCTCTGCCTCCCAGGTTCAAGCAATTCTCCTGCCTCAGCCTCCCGAGTAGTTGCGATTACAGGTGCCCATCCCCATGCCCAGCTAATATTTGTATTTTTAGTACAGACGGGGTCTCACCATGTTGGTCAGGCTGGTCTCGAACTCCTGACCTCAAATGGTCCACCTGCCTTGGCTTCCCAAAGTGCTGGGATTACAGGCGTGAGCCACCATGCCTGGCCATGTTAAGTACCTTTTCATGTATCTTTTGGCCATTCATGTATCTTCTTTGAATTTATTTTAAAATATATTGGTTGATTACATTCTGTGGCCAAAATAAATATATCACCCCTCTCCCTTATACACAACACCACTCATTGTACTGTGATACCCATATTTTTATCCTACATTCTAAGGGCAGTCAACGAATAATGTCATGCCAATTTGCAATATTTAAAGTCAGCCACATAATAATATTGATAGTAACAGATTTCTTAAAGTTGAAAATCCTAAATATAAAATCACTTCAGCTCAGAACATTTACACAAAACAAATTTTATAAGTCATGGGAGAAACAGATGTCTAGATGAAGCTCTTCAGTGGAAAACTTATGTTTGCCTTCATTGAGTACCACAGGGTTCACCTCAGCTAACGTGGTGAAGTGTGTTTATAAGCACTTCTATTTGGGCACTTTTTTCCTGACGCCTCCCTCAATCATAAGTGTTTTATATCTCTCACTTTCCTTTTCTGCTTAGAAAAAAATCCTCATAGCTAGTCACACAAAGAATTCTTGGTTATTGGATTAATTTTTAAAGACAACTGTTCTGAATTGTAGCCTGAAAAAGGCTTTCCTATTTTTTCAATAAATTACAGGCATCTACATATCAGAAAATATTTGAGTAGAAGGATGAAGAGGCCTCTGAAATGATGTCGTGACCAATTGCTTGGACCTTTATTTCCCATGATTTGAGTAACAGAGGATAGAAGTATTTAAATGATGGAATCACATCTATTGATTATATTGTTCCTGTTTGTAGGTTGGCTGAGGCTACATCAGGAAGCTAAGGAAACAATGGAAGCTAGAATTCACTTCAGCAGCTCTCTGGTCTTTACACTTAGGACACAGGCCCAGCCTTTTCTTTGCTACCTGTAATCTGAATCCCTTCCTAACTATGTTAGAGGACTTGTTGGTGAGGGTGTGTAGATAAAGTTCTAGTGTTTGCTGCCTTGGGATTTAATACATTATAAATGTGACAGGTGTGAATTGTGTTCCCTAACACTCAGATGTAAGATGTTATGATTTTTTTTTTAATTTTGGCAAGCTTAATAAGGCTGCATATCTACAGTCAGCAGGATGTTAAAAATACTAAAACCCCAAACTCACTAATTTGACAGAGTTCCACGACTTCCATTAAGTGAGGCCACAAATTGGGAGGTTTCTTTGGTGTCTAGAACAGAGAACAGGATCTGGCCTTTAGTCAGTAGCATTCCTCTCTGTCTTCACAGTCAGTACTGGTGATCTTTCTGGTCAGTCTCAGGCTTCACATAGGGCTTCCTCTTGCAGGAGTCCTGTCTGCAGACTATGAGCTCTCCCTGCTCACCCACAGGGACTTCCTCTGCTGCTCTGAATATGCAAGTCCTGGGAGCAGCAGCTGAATGTATAGAACTCCGTCCCAATGATCTGGACTCTGCACACCAGTAAGATCCAGGACTCTGTTACTGACAGAAACACCCCCATAGTCCCCGGCTCTTTCCAAGTTTAAGAGAAGTCAACTTTTTCTCCTCAGTTTACCCACTCCAGTTTTCTCCCACTCTTAAGCATTCCCTATCCACTTCACCCCTAAACTTTGGCTCTGAGCCTCTTTGTGTGTTTTTATAAACAACTGTGTGTTAGTTCTACTTCAGAAAAGAGAAGGTCCATTTTTCTTGGATTCAGAGGCTTAGGTACTCTCTTGAATGTGTGTGTTGGAGATAGGGGATGGGCAAGGCTCCTTTGACACTTTAACAAAACACAATTTAATGTCTCAGTATATTGTACTGTCACCACCTGACTGTTTGTCAGAATAAAGATTGATTACTTAGGCTTTTAATATTTTTGATTGTTCTGTTTTTTTTTGATACTACAAGGAGGGGAGGAGGGCTGATAAAGTATGTGTATGTTGAGTAGGGCCCAAACATATGTGTTCAATAGCAGTAGGGTTGCACAATATCCTAAGAAAGTAAAGCACGGAAAATAGAGCAAAATTCCACATAATGTCAAGAGGAAAAGTGTTGGAAGGATATATACTTGGCAGTACTGAATTTAAGTATTGGCATTTGCCCTTTCAAAATGTGCTTATTAAGAGAAGTGGTACTTGAACATTAACAAAGTGATTAGGTTAGAAGAAATATGTGAAACAGAAGCATGCTTTTGAATAAAGGGTAATGTTATTTTTATGTATTGTTTATTCATTTTTTGTTTATTTCAAAATTGGTACACTTGCAGTACTGGAGCTTCAAAGACAATGTCTCCACTGTCAATGATTAACCACTTGTGCAAGGGAGCCAGATATGCCTGGTGCCAATAATACCACGGTGGGTTCAGTGCAGTAAGGATGGTATGAATGAAGAACTTCTAGAACACTAAGGAATATGTAAAATATACCCTTCTTCTGAGGAAGCAGAGTTGACATTTGAGCTTGAAGGACCAATTGGAATAAGGTTTCTGAAATATGTTATGATGGGTGGGAGTGTGGAATTGCAAGCAAAGCGAAGAGTGTGACCAAACTGGCAATGTTGGAAACTGATCATAGACTGTTTGAGGAATGGCAGGTCCCCTGATAAAAGCAGTGCCAGAAGAGAGTTGCTAAACCTTGAAAGAGCCTTGCAAGAGTATTCAAAGCATAAGGGCTTCATTTCACAGGCAGTGAGTGAGGAACTGTTGTCATCCTTAAGCTGGACAGTGATGTGTTCAGACTGCTGGGTCTATTCTTCCTCTGTTCTCTTCTTCCTTTCTTCCCTCTTGATGATTTCCATGCTTTGTGGAGGTTGTGTTAGAGTAAAAATAAAAAATACATAAAACGTGGCACTATCATTCTTTGCTGGTGGAGATGCAAACTGGCACAGCTCTTCTGGAGGAAAAATTGGTGATACATAACAAGACCACCTTTTAACTCAGGATCTTACTTTCAGGAATTTATGCAAAAGATCTACCTGCAAGAATATGAAAAGACAAGCGGATAAGATTATTTACTGTAGTATTCTTGGTAATACCAAAATATTAGATATTTTGCTATTACCTAAATATTCACACCTAAGAGAATGGTTGAATAAATGATAGTGCAGCTACACAGTGGAGTACAATGCAACTGTAAAATAGAATGAGGAAAATTACTGTGAATTGATTGCTATTGAATAATTTCCAGGATATGCTGTAAAGTGGAAAGGCAAAGTGCAGAAGGGTTACTCTGGGATATTCCTTACTTAATAAAATAAAAAGGATATATGAAAAATAAGCACGCACCTGCTAATTTGTACAAGAGAAATACTGGAAAGATAAATCAGAAACCAGTGAGATAAATTACCTATAGGAAGTGGATGAGGAAGGAGTAGAAAGAAGAGGACTGAGGTAGTAGAGATGAGGAAGAACAGCACTTCTCTTATACCTTAGTTTAGCTTGGCCTTTAGGAAGTAGAGTAGACTGGGCATGGTGGTTCATGCCTGTAATCCCAGCACTTTGAGAAGCCAAGGTGGGCACATCACCTGAGATCAGGAGTTCGAGACCAGCCTGGCCAACATGGCAAAACCCCATCTCTACTAAAAATACAAAAATTAGCTGGTTGTGGTAGCACGTGCCTGTAGTTCCAGCTACTCGGGAGGCTGAGGTAGGAGAATCACTTGAACCCGGGAGGTGGAGGTTGCAGTGAGCTGAGATTGTGCCACTGCACTCCAGCCTGGGCAACAGTGAGAGACTCCCTCTCAAAAAAAAAAAAAAAAAAAAAAAAAAGCAGAGTAATGTTTCATCTATTTAAAAATAAATAAAATTAACCAGGAAACCAAAGGGAATACGAGCAGGAATAAATGAACCTAACTGTATTATAAATGACTTCACCTGGAGGAAGAAGAAAAACTAACCTAAGTAACTTTGGAAAACAATATTCTGACTAGATATTATGAAACTAAAGCTTAGAAGAAGCATAAACAAATAGCAAATACTGTACTTCAGTTAGTAACTTTGTTTCCCACAGGGTGTGGATTAGTAATTGTGAAGTTACTTTTGATGTTCTGGGATTGAGGAAATAGTATTCTGTAGATAATGAGAGGTGGATTTCTTTGTATTGAAAAAATCAAGTTACAAATAAGGAGAGGGAGGAATATAGAATAAACCCTGTGGTGTTGGATTGGGATGAGAGTTATTAATATGAATGCATAGGTTTTAATGTATATATATAGATAGACACCAATAGGAATATAGATGTGTGTGTATGTTTATGTGTATACATCCACATATTTCCTAGCTCTGCCTATTGAGAGGGACTAGAAGCACTGAAGCTCCAGTAGCAACAAGCACACCTCACTCCTAGATCTTGGTTTCTAAATACAGTTTTTTAATGAAAGAAATTATCTCCTTCAAGAAATTACTGATTCCAGAGATGGAACAGGGAGAATGTAAGATGACCTTGAGATGTCTTGTGGTGCCAGAAAGTAAGAAAGTGTTCAAAAAGGATAAGGACATGTTGAAAGGATACAAGATTCAACCTGCAAGAGTTCCCAATGGTCAAAGATAGCACAGCTTGAGCAAATAAGTCAATAAATAACAATGGTATTCCATTATAACCTATAGGGTAAATTAATATCCAGATGAGTCCTTATTGATACAAATGTTAAGAGCTTTAGACCAATTTCACAGAGGTTATCTGAGCAAAACCAATTCATGAATCAGGCAGCACTCAGAACCAGAAGAGGTTAAAGAGCTCCATCCAGTAACCTGAGTAGCAAGCTATTATAAGCTGAACGTGGAAGCAAGGTAGAGAAATCATCTGATTAGTTACAGCTAGGCATTTGCCTTACTTTGGCATGGTAGGCTGAGGCATTTCTGTTATTTAGCATGGTGTATTGAGTTGGCTGCCTCTGATTGGCTGAAATATGGCTGTTACAAAAACTATACTACCAAATTACGTTTTGGTTTGTTTGCATTCTTAGGTTAGGTTGCAGTTTGTTACATAGGAACGTTAAGTACAGAGGCAGCCTCAAACAAATGGCCTCCTTCTTATATAATTTACTATAAATAAATACTTGAATAGAAGAATGGGGAGAGGGAACTCTTTTTTTGTTTTCACGGAATTTGATTTAAAAATGTAAAAAGAATGAAGGAAATGGAAAATCTCTCGGGCAAATAATACAGTAATTATTGAGCAGGTAGGATGTACAGGAACTCTTGATGCAATGTAAGTCTAAAATTATTTGACACAGACAGAGAGAGAGAACGAGAGAGAACAAATCTGGGAGATGAATTGTGAAATTTGGCAATGGCGAGGCCATGAGTTAGAGAGATATAAAATTTTATGCCTGATTAAATGGGATTAGAGATGCTGGGGGAAGGAGGGAGGAAGAAGGGATAGAATTGGACTCTTGTTAATCCACTTTGGATAAATTCAACAGCTTACCCTTATATTTGAAATATTTATTTAGCATTGAGCAGCTCAGTGGTACCAATGACTTTGAAGGAATGAGAGAAGCTCTGAATCTCCAAATGGAGATGGGCTGAGAGTCAAATCTGGAAAATCCTTTCATGGGATAAATTCAATCTCTCCACTACTTCCTTTTGTTAGGATTCTGGATGTCTCCCTCGTTATAAAAGGAGAGGGCTAAACCAAATACAACTGAAAAATGATGCAACAAAATGACCTTATCACCAAATGAGAGCATCACAGGGCACTCCATGCTTTCTTTTCCTCAGATGCTGTGCTACACCAGGGCTTTTAGATGATTTTAGAAAGCTGTTTTAGAGAACCTTCTTTCTGTGACCAGATGTAATAAGGGTTGGGTTATGCACACAAGTGCACATGATAGACCAAAGAGAGTAGGGATTTTGACTGGATGCTATCTGAAGGCACGATAGAAAATGAGTTAAACTTCTTTTAAAAAAATCTTTTAATTTTTTGGAGAACATATTAAAACATTTGTGAAGATCTTGTATTGCAAAGTATTAAAGAGAAAAGAAAAACTTACAGTATAGGTAATAGACAGATTTGATATACATTTGGACTTTAAGGTATTAAATATTGCACAAGATAAGTATGCCAAGATACTTGTATGCACAAGATAAGTATCCTCTGTTAGATAATACAGTCTTAATAAAAGTGACCACTAATACTTTATATGTATACATTTTAATGTTTATAAAACCCTACAATGTAGTTAATATCCTTGCATTTTACAAATAAGGAATCAAACGTTTGGAGAAGCATTATCTGATAGAAACATGCAAGTCACAAATTTGAGTTATGTATATAAGTTAAGTTTTTGCAGCCACAATAAAAAAGAGAAAAAGAAACAGGGGAAAGTAATTTTAAATATATATATTATTCAACTCAATTCATCCAATATAATATTATGTCAACATATAATCAATATCAAACATTATTAATGAGGTATTTTTAATTTTTTTTATATACTAAGTCTTTGAAATCAGTGCCTATTTCTACATAGAGCACATCTCAATTTGGATGCTAAATTTTCACTGGAAATACTAATTTGATCTGCATTACAATTTTATAAAATGTTTAGTTGAAATAATAGGCTGTAAACCCAAAATATTCCAACATGCCTTAAAGTTTTTCCAATAATTAAAGGATCTACTTTTAAATTTAAATTTTAATTAATTAAAACGGAATAAAATTTATAATTCAGCTTCCCAGTCACAGTAGCCACATTTCAAGTGTTCAGTAGAATACATGGCTAATACATGGCTAATATTCAGTAGAATACATGGCTAAACAGTGTAAGTTTAGAGAATTAGAATTAATTACTCAAAGGCTCAGAGCTCATAAGTGCTGGAATCAACATTTAAATCTGAGTTAACACAACTCAGAATTTCATGATTTTAACTCTAACTTCTGGTATAAAAATTCTGTTGTGTAGCAGAAGTTGTGTAGTAATGAGAGTTTACTTAGTTGGATACATTCTCTCCTCTGCTTTTTGAGAATTGTACTGAAGTTAATGGGCTTGAATGCCTAAAATCAATTGTCCACTGTGAGGCAGCTTGTTTATGGGTTTTGAAGAGGAGGCAGGCCTTCTGAGAGCAGCAAGCAAGCACACTTCACAGGCAACAATGCTAATGTAGTTCTTAGTTAATCTTAGTCATTACTGCAACAAAATGAGGACATGTAAATGATCAGCTAAAGCCATTTTACTCAGGAGGCTTGTGCAGTTTACTCAGGTTCTCTAGTTGTATTTTATTAACAGTCTAAGTTGTTTGTCCTTGTCATGGTGCTTTTAATTTTGTTTTGTACCTTTTGGAGCTCCTCCATGTTAAAAAAAAACAAATGCTATTAGACTGCATTTCTCAAAGGGACTCACATTGATCTCTCCATGAGATTTGACTTCTAAAACAAAGAAAGTCTTGACAGAATCCCTTGATTGGCAGGAAAAATTGCCCTGGACTTGTTTTATTTTTCCTTAAGTGTCACAAGAGAATCATTTTCATATTTCACTCATTTCACTAATAATAATATTCTAAACCCCACAAACACACTGGTTTGATTTCTCAATAATGGCCTCTCTGATACAGACATGGTTCTCAGGGAAGATATTTACTTGCTGTTGATTTGTATTGTAAAATGACAGCACATTTTACTCTACTTAGGAAAAAAAACCTGTTAGGCAATATCTGTTGATGAAAGAAGAAAACCCGTTTCTTGACTTTGACCATTCTTTAGATGGCGGAATGTTGTTTTTGTATGGGGGGAGGAAAAGAGAAAAAAAATTGAATGACATGCCAGCAATTTTAGTTAATTTCATAATAACTTAATCTATGTCAGACAAAGTAAAACGAATCACAACCTAAAAGGAAATGACTTTTTAATGAAAATTGTTCAGGCGTGTCATTTATGCTGTAAGTGCACAAGCGTGTGTGTGAGCGCATGTGTGTGTTTTCCTATTCCAGACAGAAAAGCTGCTAAACAGAAAAAAAAAGAAGAGTGAATATTAAAAGACCGTAATAATTTTGTAAGCCAGTGTTATGTTTTTCTCTTTCATTTTCTATATGAAATGTTGGATGCAAATTATATGGGATAAAATAATTGTTCTCTCTCTGAACTGTAGTCGCAGTGTGACCTATTGGGTTTGCTCTATTTACTGTGTCTGCAGCATAATTATTAAGACTTAGCTGCTCTCCCAAATAGTTACAGATGTGGGAGAAAAATAAATTACTTTTGCATGCTAGCTCTGGAAGTCGTGCTGTTGTAATATAATGTAATCAGCTATGAACAAAAGGAAGCTATTATATTCATTTATATTAGTTTGAAAGCCTTAGAAATGTATTATATTATTTTAGGCTGGAGAATTGAAGCAGCACCATTGATGATTTTTTTCCATGATCGTCCAGCTTTACTCTAAAGGTCATCCTGGTGAAATGGCAATAATTTCAGCCTTATCATTTTAAGAAATAAGCAAATTATGATAGCTGTCATCAAATATTTGAAAACATACGAAAGAGGGGTTATATTTGTTCTGTGTGACTCCAAGTGAGAAGTAGGATGGATGGACGTAAGTGACAAGACAAATTTTAATTGAATATAAATGAAGAAATAACCACGGTCAGAACTATCTTAAAATAGCATGGAATTCTTTGAGAGTTGGCAAGTTCTCAGTGGCTTATGTCCCACCAGTAGGTCCCTTCCCTTTAAGTCCAGAGATTCTCTAAAATTAAATAGATGGGGTTCAAAAAACAGAGAGACCATCTAAAGTCCTTTATATTCCAACCCGGACACCCAGGAAATCACCCCTCTGGAGGAAGCCTGGGTTTTTAGCAAAATACCACAGAATTGTGTGTGAGCCACTTAGATACCAAGACTTTTGGGGGAAATTCGTTTCTTTTTTCTTCTCTTCCTTTCTCTCTTTCTTTCTCTTTCTCTTTCTTTCTTTCTCTTTCTTTTCTTTCCCTCTTTCTTTTTTTTCTTCCTCCCTCCCTGCCTGACTCCCTCTCTTTCTTTCTTTCTCTTTTTTCTTTCTTTCTCTCTTTTTCTTTCTTTCTTCCTCCCTCCATCCCTCTCTCTTTCTTTCTTTCTCTCTTTTCTTTCTTTCTCTCTTTTTCTTTCTTTTTCTTTCTTCCTCCCTCCTTCCTCTCTCCCCCTCCCTCCCTCCCTCTTTGTTTCTTTTTCTTTTTTCTTTCTTTCTTTTTTCTCTCTCTCTCTCTCTCTGATGTTTTTTTCCTTACCAGTATATAAATGATACTTTTTCTGCTTACCACACAGAAATATGATTAGGATAATATGGCTTTCTGTGAGATAAATTAATCCATTTGCTAAACTTGATGTAAGTAAGCAACACTGCAATAGAAGGATAGCTAAGTGTTTTGTTCTTCACCTGAAATGTGAAAAGAATAAGAAGAACTTGTTTTAAACTATACAGAAGACTGAATAAATGATTTGAGGTAAATGAAAAAATGTAAAATTAAGAACATTGGAATGGGCGATGTGTGTGTGTGTGTGTGTGTGTGTGTGCGTGTGTGTGTGTCCTCTGATGAGATGGCTTCAATATGTTCTCACCTAATGGAATTTGCTTAAAAATATCCACTGAGGTTTTTTTTTTTTTTTTAACAGTTTCTCAGGATTATCAATTATATTTTTAGGTTAAAATATAATTTTATAAGCATAATTATAGTCATTTTTAAAGGGAGAGATGCTTTTAACTTGTTAGGACTTATAGCCAGTCCTAACATGTTAAAATTTTTCTATGGTTTTGCCTGAATACTATGAAGACTACTTATTTACAGAAAAAGAGAGTGAACAAGAGAGAGCAGTCTATAGTGTCTAAAAGTGATTATTTTGAGTGAACTTTATTTTTGTTTCAAAATCTTTAGTGAAATATTAGTAACTGTTGGTTACTAACCAGTTCATGTATTAGCTATTTCAGGAAGGAGATTACTTTAGATTTACATTGGGAATTAGAGAATAAAGGCCTTCTGTAATAAAATCATCACCATCATGAATTTTCTCCAAAATTTTACATTGAAGATGTTCATATGGAGTATCTCCTTAAGTTGGAATCCACTTCTTGGATGGCTAGACATTTTTCTATGCCTGCTTTCCATTTCTGTTTGGAATAGTTCAGAATGGTTTAACTAAAAATTTGATCTATCATTGATAGATCAGATTAATGCTGTTTCATTGTTATTTTTCTTGTTGTATTTAGTTTGTCATTTGAGATTTCCAGTTTGAGCTATTTGTCTAATCTCAAATTTCGCCAGTACAAATGTATTCACAATTGTGAAAATTACAATGATGGTCTATCCCACAGTATCCAATCTTTTGGCTTCGCTGGGCTACATTAGAAGAATTGTCTTGGGCCACACATGAAATACACTAACACTACCGATAGCTGATGAGCTAAAAAAGAAAAAAAAGTCACAAAAAATCTCATGTTTTAAGAAAGTTTATGAATTTTTGTTGGGTTCTGTTCAAAGCTGTCCTGAGCTGCATGTGGTCCATGGGCCGCAGGTTGGACCAGCTTGGCCTATCCCATAAGATAACAGAATTCAAGAACAGAACTTACTTTGAGGTCAATAATGTCTTCGTAGTGACTCATTACTACTTTTTACTGATTACAGGTCATCTAGACAAGAGTCCTTATCTGCCTGATATTTTCTGATCTAGATTTTGCACTTTGTTGAGGGGCCTAGGTGAGGAGGCATTATTAGTCTAAGCAGCAGATATTCTTAAGTATTATACGACATGGTTCTGACAGCTGCTGTTTGACTGGTACTAGTTACTGATGGGACAGTGAGAAGACCTAAAAGTTTTTCTTTGGTTAAGTGAGGAGAGGCTCAAGAAAGAGTTAGCAGGGATGGATAGGGGAAAAGGGAAGCCTGAGTTAGTGGAAAATAATTTAAATTGCCTTAGATTTAATTGATAGAGTTTGCAATAGAAAGGAAAGGCAGGCAATGCATGGTCACTTGCAGTGAACCTGGTTTAATTAACCTTGCATTTCCACTAGTGCAGTCTTTTGGGTAGGTGAGGAGAAAATGCTGTGGGATAGAATTGACCTGCCTTCCTACACATGCATATGGAAATGCCATGCAGGAACTTTACAATTAATATTGGTTCAATGTCAGAAGCACAACATTGATTGCAATGAAAAAGACTGTTGGGGGGAAACTTCTGAAATTTTCGTTTGGAATGTGTGGAAGTGCAAGCCCTAATTATTGGCATATGTGGCGATATTGAGGGTATGCACTCAGACCTGCAATAATCGACTTCTCATTTGCTATAGAGGCAACTTTTTCATACCAGTTTGATTATGCTTTATATATTTCTTACTAAGAAGAAAGAAATTCTTGCTATATAACCAATAGAGATTCCTATTTTAAGCCTTTTCTGTGTCACAATGTATGTGTGTGTGTGTGTGTGTGTGTGTGTGTATCTGTAAATATAATCTTAGTGGTGGCAGCCTTTATTTTAACACATGATATTTGTGTACCATGGGTTTCTGTCAAGGAGGTATTCTGTCAGCAAGTAATTAACAAGGCCTCACATTGAGTAGGTATGACCAAATTCTCATTGGTTACTACAATGCTACAATCTCATCTGGGATTCCATTTTGTGCCTGGAATCCAAGGACACTCTTACCTTGAAACTATAGATATGAACAGGTTTCATGACCACAGTCCTGGGTTAACCACTACCCCAGGGAAGTCCAATTAACAAATTTATTCATTTGGGCCCTATTACACTTCTCCTGTCAACTCTAATTACTTATTTTTTAAATAAAAACTCTGGCCTTCACAATGGTCTCCAGTGCCGTTCAGTGAATGATAATCTGTTTGAATCTCTTCAGCTTTATTAGAATTTCACAGGTCTGCCATCTGGTAGTAGGAACCAAAGCTCGATCAATATTTATACATACAAAATGACACTTCCTGAGAAGAGATGGTTTCCATGCATGGTCCGTGTTTATACTAGAATTACAAACACAGCCATGACTTGTGAATCAATAATGATTATTCCTTTATTAAGAAAACTGAGACTTTAAGCACCTGTAAGCCTTTTTGTTTCAACTGTTATTGACTATCTGTCAAAAATGCATTAATACATTTGCTTGCCATGGTAAATTTTGTAAAATGAAAAAAAAATTCTGATTATTCCATGCCATGGATGTTTTAGTCTTTAACAGGGAAGAATCATTATGCTATGAAACTTAGAGGACATGAAGCTTGTGTCAACTGGTAAAAGGAAGGAGAGAGCCAGGCTGGCTAGATAGGGGTGGTGATTTTAAGACCATTGCTTACCATTTGTCTTTTACCTGGTGCCTTCCAGAAAAACTGTTTTCCATAAAAACACTGGCTGAGGGTCTATCCCTAATCAGCTGGGCTCTCATTCTTCCTCATGAACAGTTCTGGGACCTTCAAACACTTGTGAAATTCCCCCACATTTTTTTGTTATCACCAAGCAATGATGATGCCTATTTCAACCTGCAGACTGGGAAACTGAAGTGTGACTCAGATTAATAACAGTGGTACCAAAAGTCGTATATTTGCAAAACAGAAGGCACTGCAGTGATTTCTAGCCCTACTTTCCCCCGTTGCAGGTGCAACACTGTGAGGTACAGGAGAGTTAAGCCCCGCATTAGTTGCCATAGTCACAGCATCATTTGCTCAGGGATAACGCCCAGAATCATTGTGTATCCTATGTCTCCCTCATGGCTCATGCAAGTTCTTCTCAGCATTTATGGGTCTTTGACTATGTTAACTGTGAAATATGTGTCTGGATGCCCTTGGTCAATATGAATATTAGTTAAGTGTAAGTCTCCTTTGAAACAAGCCAAGAACACTAAAAATAAATATTAATCCCAAAGGTTGTTTGTGGATAGTTGTTATTATTAGCTTTCAAACATTATTTGTTCTAGGCTGAAATACCAGAATTCCTATGAACCATTTCTCTCACATTTTTTTTCATTGCAAGTTACTGTTTATTACCTAATAATGTAGAGTCTTCTCAACCTTTAAAAGATGTAAGCCTCTCATAGGGAACTTATTTAAAATGCAGATTTCAAGGTTCTATCTCCCAGAAATTGCTATTCACTAGTTCTGGGGTAGGGCCCAAATAATTGCATGTTAAGCAAGAATTCCAGGCAATCCTGTTACAGATAATCAAAAGAATTGTGAGAATCTTCAACCTAGTATGCCAACTTTGAATTTTGATTAATTTTAAATTTAGTGATAGTTTTACTGATAAGTTATGAATTACAATATTGTTTTTAAATGAAATATACATAAGTGTTTCTGCAGTTTTGAAGCTATTCAAGATTCTTCATATCTTGACCTCTATTTTGATAATTTTATTTTTATATTTAGACACATTATTCAAATACCCTCGAAAGTTTCTAGTGTCTCTTTAAAAAGACTGCAATGCCATAGAAATTAATACCTAATTTTCTAATTTTGTTTATGTTTGAGTATATAATCCAGTGTGAAACTGATGTTCTGGTTGCTTTAATATCTTCTTTGCAAATCTCCTAATAAATGCATAAATGAAATACAAGGGATAGAGAGTAAACTCTGCATAAATTACCTGAAATTGTTAGGCTTTCAAGAATTTACAAGTAATTTAGGCTGGGAGCAGTGGCTCATGCCTGTAATCCCAGCACTTCGGGAGGCTGAGGCAGGCTGATCACTAGAGGTCAGGAGTTCAAGATCAACCTGGCCAACAAGGCGAAACCTCATCTCTGATAAAAATTCAAAAATCTGCTGGGTATGGTAACGCATCCCTGTAATCCCACCTACAGGGGTGACTGAAACAGGAGAATTGCTTGAACCCAGGAGGCTGAGGTTGCAGTGAGTTGAGATTGTGCCACTGCACTCCAGCCTGGGTGACTGAGATCCTGTCTCAAAAAAATAAATAAAAATAAAAAATAAAAATAAAAATAAAAAAAATTGCAAGTAACCTACAAAGCTCTATAAGGCAAAACACATTCTAGATAGTTTTTCTATCTTCTCCTGACCTTTCATCTGTGTGTCTCTTCATCTTCTTTTTAGGATACTAGTACCGGTGGATCAGTGCTTCACTCTTATGATTTTATTTAACTTTAAATACCTCCTTAGAGGTCCTATCTCCAAATATGCTCATGTTGAGGGTTAGGGGTTCAATATATGAATATCTGGGGAACACAGTTGGGTCCATAATGATGGTAAATAGGTAAAAATAAGACATAATTAGTTTTCAGAGACACAATTTAGTGGGCAAGCAGGACTAGATACAGTGTCCACCCTAATTTGACAAATAATTGCATAAATCACAAAGCCTAGGAAAGCCTAGAGAATAAAGTCATCATAGGACTCAGTGCAGGAGGCCTCATGGAGGAGAGTGTACCTGAAACAGGTCTTGGAGCCGAATACAATTTCATAAAAGGAGAGGAGAGAAAGGGGGATTGGAGAAAGGACGCATGGCATAAGATTGCGTATTTGAGTGTCTACAAAACAAGAAGTGGAAGTGGGAATGTGTGCAGAGAAACGGTGGGTTAAGAGGCTGAAAAGATTGTTTCAGAGAATATTTAGAAAGGCCTTGGACACTGTGCCAAAAAGTCTGGACCATGGAAGATGTTTTTTTACAGAGGAGCGATGTGATCTCTGGATTGCCCATTGTGAAGTAGTAGTCAAAAGTTCAGACTCAGATGCTGGACAGGCCTGGGTTTTGTACGATCTTGGTTGGGTAAGCAAATTAACCTCAGAAAACTTTTTTTTTTTTTCTTATTTCTAAAATAGGGACAATAATAACCTCATCTTCTTAGGTCTTTTGTGAGGGCTAAATGAGATAATATATGTAAAGAGCTTGCTATGGAGCAAACACCCAGTATATGTCAGGGTGGAGATCATTTGTTTCATTTGGCAAATACTCAGAAAATACATATGCTGGGCATGGTGCATGAGCTATGGTTTGATGATGTTTAAATGAATTAAACTGTGCAGACTTTAAAATGCACGAAATCACATCCTTAGCAGCAACTTGCAAGGGAAGTAGTTTGATGAGTCGGATGGAGAAGGAATACAGAAGGAAGACCCTAGAGACAAAGAGAACAGATCAAAGTTATTTTAAAAATACAAGGAAGATAACCTTCTATCAGGACCTCCATGAGAATTATTGGGATGTGTTTTAACCTGTCGTATTTACAATCCTTGTATCAACGTTCCTGGACTCCATATTGGCATAATATATTTCCATCTGTTTCCTAGAATAACGGGGAAAAAAAAGAACACCTCCTACTGTTTTTTAAAAATTCCCTCATTCATTTGAAATCAGGGCTTTTATGCAAGTGCTGTACTCCATTCAATCAGTATTTCATCCTCGGAGGTAAAGTCATGTTTCCCAAACTAACATTGTTTTTCAATTAATTAAAATCAGCTAAGAACAATTAATTGAATGCTGTCACAAGCACCATAAATCATTGTGATGCCTCCTTGTCATCACCCAGCTTCTGAAAACACATCTTGTGGCAAGATCCGACATAGCTTACAATAATATCCAAAATGTCTAACCAGGATGACATAATTGTCAAATATGTAATTGTGCTTTTTACTGCCAGTAGCATTCACTACCATTTGAAAATGTCAGAAATTACTACTGTAGGCAAGTCAAACATTTAAATATATGTCCAGAATACATTCTCTGCCAAGATAAAACAGCATTGCTTCTCCTTGATGACTTTAAAGTTTAATGCTCTGTGTATCAGTAAGTGTCTTCTTGTATGTTCATACCACATTTCAAGTTGGAGAAGAATGCAAGGTAGTTTAGCTTCATCTGTCTATGTGACTAAGAGTTATTAGGTGTGGAAATTGGATACAAGGATCTTTTGAAGGCAGGAAGGATGGGCTTGTCACACAAGGTAATATTTTAAAATGAATTTTGACATATTCAATAGGCTTCATAACAACTGATTAGCATCTCAGAATATTTAGGAACCCCAGTGACACCAGCTGTCTTATAAGGGCCGTCAGATCATAGCACAGATGCACTGAAATCAAAGGAAGTGTTGAATTTATGTTGAATTTTCTCCTCTGTTTCAGAACTTCATGTTTCAATGTAGGATAGTATTCCGTAATATAAACTCTCACTAAATAATCACTGTTGTGTAACATTTATTTAATCTTTTGCTTTATAACCTAAATTGTCAAATTAATCTGTCCTTGCCAACTTCCTCCACTACCAACGGAGAATTAGCTGCATTAGGATGCACTCACATGACCGTTTTGTATCAGATGGCGAGATAGTTCTGTCAGACAGCTGAGCAACCACATTGAAATAACGCAACAAGTTGTTTGAAAAGAACAATCAGTTCAAATTAATGAAATTTTTTACTTACAGGAAGTACAAGTCACCACTGGTGTAGATATTAGCCATATTTATTTTATTAGAGTTCACACACGATAGGTCATTAAGGTGAACTGTGCTTTTCTTAAAATACAAGGAGTGCAAGCTTACATAAATTGTAAATGTGATGCATCTATCTAAATATTTATCTTCAAGGAGATAGTTCATGGAAAATTTTCTTTAGTCATTTGGTGGAGTGTGTAATAATGTCCTTTAATATCATGATGCTTTGTTCCTCTGATACTGTATTTGGTGGTCGAACTGTGCTACAGAAAGCATTTGAACATATTGTAGACTACTCATCAAGTTTTCTCTTCCATGAAATGGAATAGAACCATGTCCCACGTGAGAGAAAATGACTGTAATTATCCCATTCCATATGGAAGTTTGCGATTACTTGCAAAAAGAACAACCAACAACCTTTCAAGCCAGAGATAGGCAGACTCTTGATGGTCATCCACTGACATTTCTTCTAAATGAGATAATGCATGTGGGAGACCTGATTGATTACACTAGTTATCAAAGCAGTATTTCAGTTGTCTCTTTTTGTTGCTCCTGAGTAGTTAAAAGGATGGATCCAGAATAGGGCTGCCCAAGTGCAAATCCTGGCTCTGCCACGTGGGAGCTATGTGATGTTGGTAAGTTACAGCCCTTTAATACCATACCCCAGCTTCTTCATTTGTTACATGGACATAATAACAGTACAACCCTCATAGGATTATTTCAAAGATTGAATGAGTTTATTTACCTAATAAGCTTAGAGCAGTGTGTGACACATGGTAAGTGCTCCATAAAGGTAGCCCATTATTATTATTTTAACTTTTGTTAAGATGAATTGATGTGTTGAAGTTAAGTACTGTTAAATTTTTTTATGCTTCACTGAGCACAAGAAAGGTGTCAGGAGAATGGAAATGTTGTTTTAATTTTCTAAATTGATGGAACATTTGGATTCTGAAAATAATAGATTGTTACAATTTCTCTTTCAAAAAATTCTAGTCGAAATTACTAAACAGATGGCTTTTGAGCACTCAGAAAAAAATGCAGTGGTCACTAACCATCTTAATGTGTTAATTAAAAGCAAGTGATTTCAAACTGCCTAATCTTGTTTTTGGAAAGTGTTACTGGATTGTTGGTATAAGAGATGCTTTATCTGAGTATATGGGTTCTTTCCTTACGTATTTCGATCGAAACGAACATGAGTTTGATCAAGTGGAGTTACTGTTTCGTGGGTAGAGCACCACAAAATTACTGTATTCTCAAGTATGGGGGGTCTTTCATACCCTATGAAAGTATAATTATTTTGCCTACTTCCATTCAATTTTTGTATCGTTGGTTTCTGCATGAAGACCTAGAAAACATACATATCATGTAAGAGACACACATTTTAGAGAGAAAGCTAATGTTGACAACAGCTCTATTTTAGAAAGAAAAGCAATTAGTAGGAATAGTGGTTGAAACAACTGAAGTAAAATTTAATAGGAATATATGTAAAAATCATCTAATTTATTTTAAAAATCTTATAATAGTGAAGTAGTCTTGGCATAACAGAAGTTTATTTAAAGACATTTTGAACCTTCAAACATAAATAACTTTGTTTTGGACAGTCAACTCTTGTTGGTTCTATGGGGTTGACTACAGCACTGTAATAAAGAGTTGCTGAAAATAAAACAGCTTCTAATACCCAATAGTGACATAGCTTCTAACCCTCAGGAGCTTGTAAAGTGGTGTAGGTGGCAAATCTATAGACAATGATAGTACAATATGGAAACACTACAGTGGGGTAAGCATGGAATTCTTGAGAATTCACAGAAGGGATATTAAACACCACGTAATGCTGTAAGGAAATGATCCACAAAAGAAGGTATAGTTAAGCTAAGAGAATTAGGAGTTTATCAGGTAGGTGAGAGTAAGGACAGCAGTATTCCAGGTTGATAAACTTTAGAAAGGCCTGGAGATTTCAGCACATACTAGGTTCTAGGATTATAAGTACTAGTGGTCTCAGTAAGAACAGAATGTTTTAGAGGCAACTGAGTTATAATTATAACAGCTTATATTCATATATATGCCTCATACTTTTAAAAATGATTCACATATATTAACTCATTCAATTGTATTATATCTGTTGGCTTTTCCTGCATTAAAAAAAATCCAACCCCATAACTTAGTAACTTAAGACAATCATTTACTATTGCTCTTGAGTCTAGGAATCTGTAGGGTGATTCTTCCCCTATGGGGCAGGCTTGGGTCATCTTGGCTGGATTTGCTCATTCATCTGCACTCAGCTGTTCATCTGGGATGGCCTCATTCACATGTTCGGCAATTGTTTTTCTTTTGGCTGGGGCAGTGGAGATGACTGGGACAGTAGAGATGACTGGGCCACGTGTCTCTGGTCATTGAGTGAAGAAGCCCAGCCTGGTTCACATGACAGCCAAGGGCTCTAAGATCAGCAAGAGGACACATCTTAGTTCTCAAGCGTATTCCAAGTCTCTGCTAACTCGTCTTTAGCCAGATCAAGTCACTTAGTTAACCCAGATTGAAATATGTGAGAAATGACTTCCATTTTAAGGGGAGAGAAAGCATGTGTGGCCAATTTTGTAGTTTATTGCAACTTAAAACATCTCAATGAGGCACGTGTTATGTTGTCAACCCCAGTTACTTCGGATGTACAGAGAGATTTGTGAACTTGTTCAAAGTCACATAGCCAGTAAGTGGCAGGACTGGCATTTTGCAACCAGGCAATGTGACTCTAGAGGCAGATTCTTACCCATTGTGCTCTGTGGGCTTTTTAGGGGAGAGGTCAAATAGATACAGACCATGAAGAACATCGTATGCTATTGTAAGAAATTGTGATTTTATCCTGAGGGCATTGGAGAGCCATTGAAAAATGATGATCAGAAGGCTGACATGATCAGCTTTATAGCTTAAAAAGATCAGTCGAGCTACGTGATGGAGAATGAATTATAGAGGGGCACGATTGGAAATAGGCTGACCAACCAACTAGGCAGTACATTAATTGAATAGTATATTGAAGGAAGCCTGATCTAAGGTAGTGGCAGTTGAATAGCTGTATTGTTTTATTTAAATTAAGGAAATATGTGAAAAAGCATTTGTATTAATGTGACAGTATTGACTGGGTATGAGTTGCTTGGAAAAATTAAAATAGTGTGGATATATAAATAACACATTTAGGAAAGCACAATCACCTCATTACTTGTTAGTCAATAATGAATAATGAAGGGAGAAGATTTTAGTTGGTATAAATAAATGATTGGAGTTGACAATGGAGATGAGAAAGGGGCTTAATGAATATATTTGCTAATTGGTCCTGTAAAGATGCTAGTCCTCATTCTGTCTCTATGAGCTAAATGTATAGATGGTATTTATTCAGCGAACACAAAACTCCTTTGTGATTGTCCATCTGCCAAACTAACTTGCAAGGTGTGAACACACATTTTTACAGAAGACTGACTTAACGCAGCATCTTAGAAAAATCACATACATTGGCCTAACTATTCGGAAATGGAAGTGGGATTTTGTTATCTTACTTGACTTAGCAATTCCTGGCTTCTTGATTTTTGGGATGTTTCACGTGAGCCTGAATGAAAATGATTACAGATTTAATCGGGAGTATAATTATTTAGGCTAAATTTTTATTGAGACTGCATTTCTCTGTGATGAGTAATTAAAGTCACAGATAATTCAGAGACTGTGGAGTTCAGTTTTCTTCATTGCTTATATTACTTTGCATTTTCAGGAAATATGCTGTCCGATGGGTTAGCAATGTTAGGGACCACTAGAGGACATTTATTTAATCATTGAGAGCAACCATGACAGTAGCAAGCCAATATTTGAAAGAAGTGAAGTCATTTAAGCACAAAATAAATGTTCTGACTTTTAGAAGTAAGCTAACATCTCAACTTAAAATGAGCAAATGCTAGCATTTTGGAAGAAACGTAGACAGCATATATTTCAATTTCTCCATTTTATAGATAAAGATATTGAGGATCAAAAGAGTTAAATGATTTTTCCAAGGTCCCATAGCTAATTAGCAGTGGAGTTTAGAAATAACTTTCTAGTTCCTGTCCAGTGCATCTTCCATCGACATTTTCTATTTCAATGTCCCATAAGTGTTGTGATTAATTTTTTCCAAATATTATATGTAATAAATAGATTAGTATACCTGTTCCTGCTAAAATAAAGAAGTCTGTCTGTTTGCTGATAGATAACACCTCTTCTCAAAGAGTTAAATTGGTTCTGTAAATGTTTGAAAGAAGGTACTTTGGGTCATCTGGTCACCAGCTAATAACTGGCTGACTTCACTGGCCACAATGGCTATTATGAAAATATCTTGATAAGTTTGTTATTGTCAAAGGTATAATTTTTAGCTGACCAGCCCCCAAATTTAATTATAACAGTTTATCAGGATGTGCTCAACTAAGGATGGTGAATCACATTAACTAAACTTGAAAGAGACTAACAGAAAGCGGAATGCCCATCAATTTTACAATGAGACATGTGACAATCAGTCAAAGTAGACATTCCTATTGAACTGTAGTGTACACTCTCTCTTGCCTCCATGGACCTGGGAAGCCAGATTGTTTGGCGAACTCAGAGTAAGACTAAGAGTAGGTATTGAGAATTGTCACTTATTTTATGTGACATAAATTATATGTGTATATAATTAACATTATATAATTGTATAATTATCATATTCCAGGCTAATATTGCCTTTTATGCCATTTTCACTGTAGGACTACCTTGTGCTTGGACAAGACAACTTAGTTGCCTTCTACTTAGACAAGACAACTTAGTTCTTGGTTGTGTCTTTTAGTCGGTATGAGGACAGGCACTGCCAACCCTTGTTCTAGTGACTATCTTTTCTTTAGTTCTGACTGTCCTTTCTTCTGATGGATAATTCACTCCCACCCCATGCGTTAATTCTTTTTCAAGTCTTATTGCATAAGAGATACTCTGTCTCTGAAAGGGGACTTTACATGTTTTTACTATTTAACTCTCAGCAGGCAACCTGATTGCCTTTATTTCCCAGTTCTTGGAAGATACTGTGTCACTTTCCTGTCATTTTCATGTGCTGCCTCCAACTCTCCCTAGGTTGGACTTCAAATTCTACATAAATGTAAAAAATATTATACTTTGTCAGGGATTTAGATGGACTGATATATAAGAGCAGTTGTCTTCCTGGTGCTCTGTTAAACTCCACAATACTAGTTCTCATTCACCCACCATTAACAATAATGAAGCTGACAGATCATGTCTATTGTAAGCAGCAAAAAAAAGTGAGCACATGCTAAATACATGAATTCCTAAGACACATACAATGAGGATCATCTTGGAAGTCAGACACAGCTGGGTTTGAAGCAGGCCTCACTTTTTGCTAACTATGTGACCTGAGGCAGATATCTTAGCATCTGATTCTGTTTTATTATCCATAACATTTTAATGATACATATTTTTTAGGGTTGTTTTAGGAATAAAAGCAGTTCTATCTATGTATTAACTGTTTATTGTCAATGTGACTACCACATAATAGGGCTTTAATAATCATGTCTTTTCTGCTGAGAACTATAGATAGATGACATTTAAAGATGGATAAAGTAACTTCCCATTGTATTACACTTTCTTTATTATCCTAAGCACAGCCAAAACAGCCTGAACACAACTAAGGCTGTGTTTCACTGAGCATATGGCATATGCTCAATAACAATACAAATTTTGACCAGAGACCTTTGATAATGAAGCAAAAAATATGTGGTTTCTGGAATTAGCTGTAACCTATCCATTACGAGTGTCTTTAAGTGTATATCCTAAAAATACACAAAAATTAATACTAACTTAGGCGTTTCAAATAACAGAAAATCTGTCTGAATGCATAAAATCTTAGAGAAGGATCTCACCCATGTTCCACAAACAGTTATCACTTCTTCCCTCAGTCTTTAGAAAAAAGAAAGGATTCCTTGATTCCCCCGCAGTAGCATTCATTCCCATATGTTGTCTGTGTGAAGTGCATGGAGCTGACAAGGCATCTTTGAACTCAGCTGTGTAAGTATGGCAATGAAGTCTGGATTTTCCCCCTTTGTATGAGTTATAAAACTACATTCTAATTTCCTATTAAAATATACCCTTCAGGCAAACTTAATCTCATTTACAGAAACCTGAGCCTATCTTCCTTCTGCCCCCCACAGGCTCCACACTATTGGCTTGCTACAGTTTTCAGACCGCATTTTAAATGTATGCCTCTACTTGTTAGAAATAGACCACATTTTGCTTTTACTCTTGCATTAAGAACGGCCAAGATTCTTTAAGGGCTTCACAGAAGGCTGTCTGAATCCTTGATCTGATGTGCATTTGGGTAAAGGTCAGATTAATTTGTATTCCTTAATAAGATGGTCTCTTTCCCATGATATAATACGTTCTTGTCTCCCTGGATGTGTGTTTCAGTTAGAACTTCTCCTCCATCACTTACTTTCCATGAACTTCTGCCTTTCCCTCTTTTAAATTGGTGGTTAGCAAAGAGAATCACTAGACTGAGATAAATTGATTTCAGCTTACATATTGAGGAAGCCAGAAAGGAATAAGACTGTATTTTGGCCATTAGCTTCTGATGTGGTTGAAACTTTGAAAAGTAATCAAATACAATATGGTCTTCCAGAGTTGTCATGTTCTTTTTGGAACTATCAGCAGTATTCAGGGACCATAGGGAGGTAGAAATGGAGAGAAAACAAACCAAAACAAGCTTTTATTTGAGAATGTGAGCCTCTTTAAATTATCAGGCCCAGAGAGACATTTAAAATGTAACAGTCATATTTCATTCCCCCTTGAGCCAAAGAATCACCTCTTGAAGCCTTTTGCCATGTAGTCTCTAGACTAACTGACCCTAAGTAGCAGCAATGTGTTGACAAAAAGAGTCAAATTATGTAAAATATTTGAAGAGATTTATTCTAAGACAAATATGAGTGACCGGTGGCCCATGAAACAGCCCCAAGAGATCCTGAGAACATGTGCCCAAGGTGGTTGGGGTAGAGCTTGGTTTTACACACTTTAGGGTGACATAAGACATCAATCAGTATATGTAAGATGTATATTGGTTTGGTCCTGAAAGGCAGGACAATTCGAAGTGGGGGCGGGGGGCAGTTCCAGGTTATAGGTGGTTCAAAGATTTTTGGATGGGCATTTGGTTGAAAGAGTTAAGTTATTATCTAAAGACTCGGAATCAGTAGAAGGGAGTGTCTGGGTTAAGATATGGAGTTGTGGAGATCAAGGTTTTAATCATGCAGATGATGGCTTCAGGTTCTTCCAAGGAGCCTCCAGAGGCTTCCAAGCTCTTATCAGACATAAAAACATGCCACGCTCTTAGTTAATTTTCTCCTGGATCAGGGAAAAGACCTGGGAAAGGATGGGGATCTCTACAGAATGTGGATTTTCTCCGCAAGTAACAGGTTTGCATGGCCATTTCAAAACATGTCAAAGAAATATATTTTGGGCTAAAATACTTTCATTTCCTTCAGGGCCTGCTGTTATGTGATGCTGTACTAGTGTCAGGCTGGAATTTGGTGCCTTATTGCTACAAAGACTCTGTTTTGTCAGCCTTAAGATCTGTGTTTTATTATTAATGCTGGTCAGCTGTGCCTGGACATCCAAAGGGAGGAGGGTATAATGAGGCATGTCTGACAACCACTTCCAATCATGGCCTGAATTAGGTTTTCCTGTTAACTTTGGAATGCCCTTGGCTGAGGGGAAGGGTCCATTCAGTTGATTGGGGGGCTTGGAATTTTATTTTTGACTTACAAATATATAGCCAATGACTAACAAATGGTATTTCTGTAAACCAGTGAGAATTCTTGATGAACAAGTTTTGTAATCACTTTCTCTCCTGGTTTGTCCTTTTTTTCTTCAAAAGCTTGGGTATCTCTTTTGTTCTCGGGAGCATTCCGTAAGGCAGCCTAGAAGTGTGTTCTTGTAGCAGTCCTCAACCTTGGCCCAAATAACCTCTCTATATTAATTTTGCATCAGCTTTATTGTTCTAGTTTGATAGGACTTTATAACCCTTGGACCACAATTTGCTTTTTGGTCACAGGTTATAATGATAGTAGGTTTTACACACACACATTTGTCAGCAAACAGACAAAAACTATCATACAGCCTGTTCTGTAAGCTCATTTAGGACCTGATTCTGTCCTTGATATTGTTTGGCTATGTCCCCACCAAAAATCTTATCTTGAATTGTAATCCCCATAATAGCCATGTATCAAGGGAGAGACCAGGTGGAGGTAATTGAATCATGGAGGCTGGTTTCCCCACTGCTGTTCTCGTGGTAGTGAGTGAGTCTCACGAGATCTGATGGTTTTATAAATGGTAGTTCCTCCTGTGTTTATTCCTTCTGCTGCCTTGTGGAGGAGGTGTCTTGCTTCCGTTTCGCCTTCCACACTGATTGTAAGTTTCATGAGGCCTTCCCCAGCCATGTGGAACTGTGAGTCCATTAAACCTCTTTCCTTTCTAAATCACCCAGTCATGGGCATTTCTTTATAGCAGTGTGAGAATGGACTAATACAGTCCTCTTGAGTCCAACCAGCATTGGGCATGGCAGATAACTGGAGAAGATACAATGACATGCTGAAAACAGGACAAACAAACTATATAGGCAGATTAGGGGGCAGTCTTCCTTGAAGTTGGGGGTTCCTGGATCACTAGGGTTTCATGTTGCAAGCACTGCCTGTGAGGTATTATGAGGCCCCTGGCTTTCTTTCTCTGTCTCCATCACTTCTTACTTCACCTTCCCTTATGCTAATTAACAAACCATGTGGTGCAGATTTTAAGGTCTTTTGAGCTGTTAAGTGGATATCCTCATTCCTATTTTGTAGGCAGAAACTAAAACCCACAGTACCCATTTCATGGTTTGTTGTGAGAAATGCATTATGAATTTGTGTGTAAAATGCTCAGCCCAGTGACTTGAACATAGTAGATGTTCACTTTTATTATTGCGTACATAATCAAGAGTTGGTCATTGGAAGGAAAAGTGTTATGAGTGTTGTGAAAGAAGTCCACATTATCATTATGTAAGCAGATTATAGTGTTAAGAGGTAGTCTTATTGAAAGGGATATTTATTTCCTTGGTCATGGATTTCTCTTTTCAGTGCACATATTTATTGCCTGCATCTCTCAGGCATTCTCAATTCCAAACATTTCATGGTTCTTATTCCTTCCTTCTATAAATAATTGAAAACAATGTTTTTTTCTCCCCCTTTTTTTTTTCTTTTTGGTTCCCTTTAGAAAGTAGTGTTTACTAGAGTATCTCCTAAGTTGACGAACACAAAACACTTGTAAGTCTTCATTTTACAAACTCACCTTTTTAGCTTCATTGGGATTAGCATGTGCTTTGAGTCCATCTCTTCTACCTATGGTCTCATGTTCCCTGTGTCAATCTGTCGTTTTCACGTAATACATTTTTTGCTTCCCCTAGGGGACTGAATGAAGCAGTGTGCTTTCAGCCCTGCTCTGACCCTGTCTTCTCAAGAGGATTTAATAATGATGTGAATAGAAGACATGTGTACATGAAATTTCCTCATTTGCAATGTATGTTGTGTCTGCCTCTTTAAAGAAAGTGAAGGTTAATATGTTGATTTCCTATTTATAGGTAACTTAATGCTTCTAATTTTTCCTAATCATGGCACAAGGTTTTGGCTCAGTACCTACAATTTCTTAAATGATCTTTCTAAATCATTAAAATGATTTGATGAGTTTACTACTCTCCGAAGAGGTTGGATTGACAGGTTTAAAGAGACAAATCATACAGTACTTTTTTGCCACGTAATATCTAGTTACAGCAGCAAGCCCTTCCATTTACACGCTATATTTCTTGAGAATATATCTTACAGGCTTCTTTATTTTAGCGCAGGCATTTCTGCCTCTGCAATCCAGTCTTAGCAGTAGGACTAATATGACCTTCACATATATCAGAATGGAGTCAGGCAATATTTAGGCAAAAAGGTAAACTAGTACACCTACCAGAAAAGATAAATATTAATTTATTGTATCTCTGACATGAGAAAAAAAGCCTTTATGTTTTACTGTTTTTTTCCTATTTTTCTTTTTCTTTTTTTTTTTTTTTTTTTTACATGAATGGAACTTGAAAAAGGCCTTTATTCAGCCATTGTGATACCTGGGACCATATAAAAGTAATCAGGATTAAGCTTTTGGAGAAAATGTGTTCTCTAAAAAGGAGTGGCTACCTAATTGGTGTCTTTATGTTTTAGATGTTTTTGTGGAGTCTAATTGACATAACCTTTACTCTGAGTCACTTGGCTTCTAAGGAAATGCAAAGTACCATTTTTAATGAGTTGCAAATTGCCTGGCTGCCCTACCCCCCTTTAGTCTGCACTTCACCATTTTAAGTAATTCTAGAAAATATAAACTATGAAAAATATACATTTCTTTCAAGTAGCTGCTATTTGCACCAAGCATTGTGATAGGCAATAGAAATATTGCTACTCCTAACTCCAAATACATATGTCATTTATAGTGTGTGGATTAATATTTTTACATACTTTAATCCAGTTTTCCTTAAAGCAACCATATGGGGCAGGCACTCTTCTTGTCTCCATTTTAGCGATAAAGTAAAGTGCAGAAAGTTAATTGCTCAAGGTGCTACTAAGCGGTGGAGCTGAATCTGCACCCAGACAGCATTACTCCATAATCTATGGAGTAATTAATCTATTATAATTAGTAGCAAAGTCATTGTCCTTGTTGGGCTTGCAGGTTGGTTATTCATTTTTGTTAGGAAAATCCCTGGTCAGTGCTCTTAAGAGCGTGTCCTGTGTAGATAGCTTCAGGACAAACATAAGAATGATGTTTGGGTATGATGGCTCATTCCTGTAATCCCAGCACTTTGGGAAGCCAAAGCAGGAAGATGGCTTGTGCCCAGGAGTTTGACACCAGCCTGGAAAACATAGTGAGACCCCATCTATACCAAAAAGTTAAAAATTAGCCAGGCATGGTGGCATCCCCCTATAAGTCCCAATACCTACTATAGAGGGGAGGCAGGAGTACCACTGGAGCCCAGGAAGTTGAGGCTGCAGTGAGCGATGATCACATCACCGTACTCCAGCCTAGGCAAGAGAGCAAGACCCTGTCTCCAAAAAAAAAAAAAAAAAAAAAAAGTGATGAGTCATTGATGAGTCATCCCATGATCTATTCATAATTTATTAAGTGGGCATTTATTGAGTACTTCCTATGTGCCAAGTATCATGCAAGACATTTGGAGACAAAAGGAGAAATAATAAAAATCCTTTCCCATTTTCTTTCCAGTTTGTTGTTCATTATGTCATTTCCATCTTTTGTGCTGTTTTTGGGTATTTAAAGTAGGTATTGTAGGTATTAAAAGCATTTCATAAATTATAAAATGTGGTGCAAATGTAGATTTTACATTTGTTATTGTTTTATTGAACAACTCTTATGTGCATTTCTCATAGGTAACTGCAGCCATTTGTTAATTCCATCTTAATGATTAAACTTGGTGTTTGCAGTTCCTGAATAAAAGCCATATAGTGAAGTAAAATCTCAAAACTAATATTTAGCATGAGATGACCACATTGCTAAATAAAAATGAATATTATATGATGAAGAGAAGCTGCAAATTTACTTGGATTTTTTGATCAAATTAGCAACTTGCTTGTTACAGAAAATGAATGCTAATTAGTTCTCTGTGCTGAAAAAGGCAGCCTGCACCTGTCCTAGGACAGGATTTTGTGAGGCAGGCTTATTTCTCTAAGGTCTATTCTTGGCCCCCTTTTTCTGGCATTGACACGGAAAAAGGCGTGAGGAGAGACTGGCAACATTGGTGTGTGCCAGGAATGGTGCTGAATGATATCACTCAGCACAACAGAATCTGGGATAGTCATATTTCTCAAAGTAGAAGCAACCTTGTAAAGACTGAAAGTCCCAAATAAAATGGGTTGCTCTCAGCCAACAAAAAAACTGAAATTGGAAATGGCCTCAAATGGGAGACCCTTGTAATCAGGGCTAAGCAGATAAGCAGAATTCAGAGGGAAATGACAAAGCATTCCATATCTATCAATAAAGAATTTGGGGCTTTGGGGTTAATGGTTAACCAGCTAACTTTTAAACGCTATTTTTAAAGCACATATATCAAGACACTAGGCATTAGGGATGAATAAAACATGCTAGCAATTATTTTTAAAAAGACTTAACTTGATAATGCTTAAGTGCTTCTAGGTTGAAAATCTCAAGACCACCAGTGAAAACTTAAGCTCATCAATGGTTTTGTAACAAAGGAAGATAGATCTCAGTGCATAGACAAGGCAGGCAGAAAAGTAAGATTGAAAAACCTAAGAATGACATGGCAGTGAGGTGGAGGTAAAAGGAGGGTTTGGCAGGAGGCTGTGTTAATGATCAGCTGTTGGCAGTGTGAGTCAAAGAGGGAAACTTGGAGTGCATTATTATACCTATAGTACTTAGCAGCAAAGGAAGTGATAGTTCTGCTGTACACTGACCTAAACACTCATGCAATGCGTTCTATTCTTGGTAACATGTTAAAAATATCAACTAGAACATGCTCAATGGAGAGTTGCCAGTTGCTTTAAGGAATTTGAAATCAAAAGACTTCAAGGAAGGCATGATAAACCCTCACACATCTGAGACTTGTTCTCAGGTGAAAGAAGGGGGAATGGAAAAGGATGGAACGTTTACTTAATGTCCCCTGTGCTAGGTACTAAAATACCACAATTAATGGTCACCAAAACATCATCCTATCATGGTACTCAGTATAAAGTTGGGAAAATGAGGGTGATTGAGGCCGGGTATTATGCACAAGGTTACACAGCAAATACCAAGGTGTTACCATCATCCTAACTGGCATCTTTCGGTCCTCAAGTTCCATATTCTTTAAATTCTTTATTTTGTTCTGTCCTAAGAGATTAAAAATGGGACCAGTGAGTAGAAACTTCAGTGATCATTTAGACTCCATATAATGAATACTTTTCTACCAAATTCTCTTAATATAGAATAGCTTTTTGTATGGGGAAGGGAGTTTCTCATTATGGAGTTATTCAGGCCTGATCAGGCTGTCCCCTTGACTGGAATGTTCAGGGCCAGGTGCAGCAGATGTTGAAGTTCCCTCCAACCCTGGAAGTGTTACCCGATCCTGTGAATAAGCCTGTAGCGAGCACCATGGTGCAGTAGCCTCAGAAGCTGCACAGGGAAATTGAAAACAGGCAGAGAAGGGATAGGTCAAAGCACGTGGTTGGAAACCACGACACATTTTAGAAAGGATGGAAGGGGAAGGAAGGCCCAGCTGGCAGTAAAGAAGCTGAGAATTCACCAGAATCCCAAGAGCAGGTTTTCAAGTGAAAAAGAAATAATAGGCTGGGCACAGTGGCTCACGCCTGTCATCACAGCGCTTTGGGAGGCTGAGGTAGGAAAACTGCTTGAGGCCGGGAGTTAGAGACTAGCCTGGGCAGCATAGCAAGACCAGGTCTGTACCAAAATGAAAATAAAAGCCAAGCATGGAGGCACAAGCCTGTAGTGCCATATACTTGGGAAGCTGAGGCAGGAGCTCACTCACATGAGCCTAGGAGTCGGGGGCTGCAGTGAGCTGTGATTGTGCCATGCACTCCAACCTGGGTGACAGAGCAAGACTCTTTCTCTAAATAAAAAGTGAAGGTAAAAAAAAAAAAGGCCCATATAAGGCATCAGCACCATGAGAAAACTGATACAAAGGAAAGTCCTGCAGGAATCACCACTGAGGGAGGCACTGCAGTGGTGCATTCAGGGCCTCTAGATGTTGGCAAATACGTACGTGTATTGGATACAAAAAGAAAGAAGGGTCAATCCCTGAGGTAACGTCATATTTAATTTGTTTTAAGGTTTAGCGGTGGGGAGTTGTTATGAACATTGCCCCCACTGGATTGACCCGTTGGAGGGAAATTTGTCTGAATTAGTGGAAATGGTCAGATACATATTTCTACGAAATGCAAAGCACCGAGGGTACATTGCCTTAGTGCCTTGGCGGAAAGATGAACAGCAGGAATCTCCTGTTAAAATTAGATGCCCACTGAGTTCTGCAACATATAGCTGTAATGATATTTTCTAAGACATGTTTCCCAAAGGATATTTCAGTGATGAGCATACAGCTCACTCGCTTGCAACTATTAAATTATATCAGTTAATTTTTACATGGACTAAATGGCCTTTCCAAATGATTATAAAGATGCCATTGGCTCTGGAATGCATTTTCTGCATGCCTGCTTCCCACATTGCATGTTTGCTGATCCATCTCATGCCGATGACCCGTGCATACCACTGGTGTCAATTTACTCCGACATTTCAAGGTTTAAGAGAATTCTCAACTTATGGAAAATATCACATAGTCCATATTTGGCAGGAAGACCATTTCCCAGAGCCCAGATTTCTGTGAGTGCACGAGGTGCCTGAGTGGGCTCCTGTGCCAGGGGCATATTTGACCTCTCTCTTCTGCGTTTATTTTACAATGTCCCCTTTCAACAAGATACTTATCTGTTGTGGGGGGGGGGGAATCTGGAAAGTTGATCCCTAAATTGCTTAATTGACTGCAACTGCTCTTTCCGACCCTGGCACGGTCTGCAGTTGTAGAGCTGTGACTCCCTTCCAATCCAGGATGATGGATTGAAGGTGACAGCCTGAGTTAAAGTTCTAAGCTCCCAGCTGGTCAGTTGATTTCACAAGTACAATGTTGCAAGAGTCATTTATCAGAAGTGTGAACCTAGAGATTGGGATGTTTGAGGTGACAGCTGTTAGATACGCTACTTAGAGAAATAAGTCACAGAAGATTCGGGTAAGAGGATCTTTGATAGATGACAGTCAGTGGGTTCATTTGTTAATTTTTGGCCCGTATGATTGGGAAAATTGTGGTAAGGAAAGGTTTTCATGGACATTTCCACTATTTAAATGCTAGGATGTGTTTTTTTGTTTGTTTGTTTTGGCTGGACTAACACTGGCAAAGATCTGGGTGACCCCTCCACCTCCAAAACTCAGTTGATGCAACCCTTATATAATGTATATGTGTATTTGTTCCACAAAATAAAAAAAGCTTGAATAAAAGATACCGTAGAAATGCTTTTGACAAAGATTTACTTTACTTTTTTTTTTTTTTTTTTTTTGCCTAATGCTGTATTAGAGATGTTTAATAATCCCTTCAAAAACTCATAGGTGGTATTGCTAAAATCTTTTTAATCACAGACTGTAAAGTCAGTGACAGTTTCTTTCCTCCATAGGAAGTAAAATCAAATCATTATTTCTGGTTCTATTGTATTTTTTTTGTTTTCTAATCTAAAGATTGGCTTTGAGAAGACTTTGGACATTCACTTCCTGGAAAGGACTTAGGTTCAGTTTTTCCTTTATGAACTAATAGTTCCCATCACGGCATAGACTAAAACTCTTTTTGTCTTCTCACTATAATAATTATCCAACTTGTGCTTCAATCATGTGTCTGTGGATCTCCCTTCTTATAAACTTTTGTTGGTATTGGGTCTCCTGAGGTAACATAGCAGTCTCTAAGGCAGAGAAGGCTTGAATTTGAGAGAAAATTTTAATACACCAGCTCAGACATCACATATAAACTTAATAAAGTTAGATTGGCCCAAGGTGTAAGCTTCTTCCAACGCAGTCAGTCTGCATCAGGAGCTGCATTTACTCTTGGAGGCCACAGGAGTATTGTTCCACGTATCACCGTTGAGGTGAACTGTTTCTTTCATGATGCGTTTTGGAAGTATTCTATTTTTGTTTCTTCCCCAGTCACACACATATATTCATTACTCTTGTGATGTGTCTTTTTCTCCTTCTCACATCTCTTTGCCCCAGTTCCCTGCTTTAAAACACATACTCCTGCATCAATCTCTACTCACAGTTGTATTTTCTGAGATACTGATGAGTGAGTTTGTAGAGTTCCTTCACTCATAAAGTCATGTTTTTCTCCAATTTAAAACAATGTTTTTAGCCACTGTGTCTCTTATATATCTAACTTCTTCTAATCATCACTGACACTCATAAAATAGATGTTATTTCTTCTCTCTTGTACAGGAAATTGTGCTCAGAGAGGTTAAATAACATGCTCAAAGTCAACCAAAATTTGATTTTGGAATTGTCCACTTCCCAAGTCCTATTTTTTACTGCCATGCTATCGTCTCCAGAGCTTCGGCTCTATTTTTGTCCTCTAGGAAGATTACATATTTCTGACTTAAAAAAAGATAGCTTTCAGCATATAAAACTAATGTAGGTAGAGAATATTCCCAATTTTCTGTTTTTTATTGGGTTGATATATATATATATATATATATATATATATATATATATATATATGGGGAAAAAAAGGATAGAAAAAGTAGACATCAATCTTGAAAGCAACACATTAGATTGGGGTTCTAATGAGACTGGAGAATAGACAAGCACCAGAAAAATGCCGAGTGCTGTCAATTAGCTTGTGTTCCTAGCTAAAGTCTCACTCATCATTTTGTTTATGTATTTCCTCCTCTGACTCCTTTCCATGTATTAGGCCATGATCGGGTATGCTATAGAGCTAAACCAGTTTAAAAAAAATTAAGAAAAAACGATTTTAAAAAGTCTGTAACTGGGGCCTAGTGCAATTGCCCCAGGAGGCCCTCACCCTAATCAGAGTTTATGGCTTCACCCCCTTCCTTGCCCTTACCTCTATACATGAGGCTCTTATTGTACTGAACTAATTCTATTATTATTCATTGTTTCTCTGCTTGTCTCTGAACTTGGATCTTCTAGCACTTGAGCAAGTATGGGCAATGCTTTATTCAACTTGTAATAAAAATAATAGCTAACATTGAATGAACCCCCGATAAATCCCAGGCACCCTGCTGAGTGCTTCAGTGGCAATGCCTCATTTAATCCTCATAATGACCCTGTGAGGTAGGTGTGCTGATTGTTCACACTTAACAAAGGAGAAAACTAAATAATAATTGGAAGGGCAGTAACTTTTCTGATATTTCACAGCAGCTAAGTAATTTGTTCAAAGGCACAGAGATACTGAGTAGTAAAGCTGGATTCAAACTCTTAATTTCTCTGACTTCAGAGTCTAGGTCCTTAACCTTAGTACATATTATAGTTTCCTTGTCTAATGCAATATTTGTCACATATTAACTGCTCAATAAATGCCTCTTAGGTGGAAAAAAGACTGTATTTATTGAAACAGGCTTGTAATTGGAAGATAAAGGTTTGACTTACATTTATGCCTCTTTTAGCTCTCGTTACCTTTCGTTCATATCACCTTTCCAGACTCCATTTTCTTCATCTGTAAAATAAAGGGGAAAGGGTTCAATGAAGTCTAAGGTCTCTTTTAACCACTGGCTAATAAAACCAGAAGTGGTGACTAGAAAAATAGTTCAAAATTGCTAGCTGATGCACTACAGTTATGGGGCAAATAGCTATTGCATTATTCCAGCTGATCTTCAGTTCAGCCGTCGTGGTATAATTCCATTTAGATCCAATCTAGATACGTTTTTGCAGGGCCTCTATCATTTTTCAGAATGTTTGAAAAACAAAATACATTTAGGCTTCTAACCTTGAGTTTGGAAATCTGAAATATACATAAGATGATATGAACAAGGCTGACTTTGATTACCATAGAGTGGCATAGCTGGGGGCTGCAATGAAAAAACCTATAAAATTTAACTCGAGATGAACCATGACAGTCCTCCTTAATGCACGGATGCTTTGGCTTTCGAGTGTATTCTTTCACTGTATTATACAAAATGTGGATAAAGTGATAAGTGGGTTTAAAAATGATTGTATAAGTGAAGTGCACCATCTCACTGTAAAGTATTTGGCCCCAGGGAGACCACAAATGTGATGCAGCCTCATTTTCTTTCTTTTAAGTGCTTCCTGGGGCTGCTCAGGGTTGCTTTGGATGGGTTGGTTGGTTGGTTGTTTGCTAAGCTAAGATCATATTAAGTCTTGATTTGTTTTTTTTTGAGAAATTGTTATCCAAAGGGGAATTTTTGAGAAGCAGAAATAAAGGCAGAGAGATTAAGAGACAGGAAAAAGAGGAAGATGAGTGAGAGATGAGAGACTAATTCACAACCCTGTATAGATTATTCGAAACAGTTTAAAAGAACAGGAGAGTTATATTGGGGGGCCATTGGGCTTGCTTGAAGTCCAGTGGTTCAATAAAAATTAAAACACATGAGTTCATGAGTATGGTAGCCACCTTCTCTCGTAGTTATAGACCCCTGAGCACTGATGTCATTTCTCTCCTGGCCTCAGTGAAATTAATATTTGATACAGGTTTCTTTGCTCCCTGAATATGGTGGATTGCTCAAACCCTGCAGACAGCAGTAACCACGGAGCTTCAAGAGCACCCTCTGAAAACCAAAGGAGAAGGCCAGAGCTGTGTCTACTCATCTTAGCCTCCTCGCCTGTATCACTTGCCCTGCTTGTCCACTGGCTTAGTGGTTAGCCAATGAGAAAACAACTTCAGCCTGCGTCAGCAGTCAGTCTTGCTAATCTTTGAATATGGACCATCCTTGGAGGGGATGCTCTGACTCACACAGAAATCTTTTTAATGTTTCTTTTTCATCATGAACCAGTTCTCATGAAGAAGATTTGAAGGAGAATTGAACAGAATCACATCAAACCTCCTGATGGAGTAAAATAAGAATGGCCTTCGGAGTCAGCCTTGCATCCTGCCTCTATCACTACTGACTGTAGGACATCTGCCAAGTGCTTCTGCTTCTCTCTCTGCTGCATCTGAAGATGGGAAAACACATTTTCTTTGCCCAGATCTTGGGAGAGGTGGCAACAATACATATAAAGTATAGTTCCAGGCAGATAGCACATGTTCAATATTTGGTAGGCATCATTATGATTTTGATTTGCAGTTGTTTTCTCTTGCTGGAAGGTAGTAAACTCATCTTCTAATATAAGGATGCCTTACATTGAATCTTCATGTGTCAGAATCTTCTAATATAAGGATGCTTTACATTGACAGCTTCACATGTCAGAATGACTCAGCAAGGGCATTTTCTTGAGGGATACAACCATAAACTTTCTGATTCAGGCATAAACATGCTAAAATCAGGGTTAACATGATGCTAGGAGTATACATACCTAGCATGTTTTTAAAAATCATGTTTGATATAGGTTGAGCTTTCAATGTGTTCAGTCTGCAAATATTTTGGAGGCTTTTACTATTGTACTGTGATGTAGCAGAATGGGTTTATTAAAAGCTCACTTTCAAAGTTCTTGGTCTAATATTCTCAAATAGAAATATTCCAGGCTCCACTGAGGATAGTGGCAATAATAGCAGAGGCAGCAACAACAACAAGAAGCAAATATCTTTTCCTTATTCTGCAGTAATGTCTTGTGAATATTGTTGAAAATGAAAAGATTTCATGTGAACTCTTGTTGGATTTATACAGCTCTTTTGCTTTAGTTGCTACAGTTAAATATGTTGAGTTCTGATGGTCAGACCATGATAGTTTCAGGTGGTTTTTAAAGCATAAAACATAGGTAATTGAGCAATTTAATTGTATGCAACCGACTATCAATTATATAGGGGCAGACCAGACACACTTATGACAGAGCAAAGTTCTAGGCACTTCCTTTCTGGGCCAAGAAATTTGGTAATTGAGCCACAGCTGATTAGTGCTAAATGCGTGCTCGTCCCCACTCTTACATGAACTTCAATGGGCTTGGAAAGAGAAGATGGAGGCCTACTTTGAGGTATGGTAAACTGAGTGCTGGGGACAAAGAAGATAAAGTCTTGGTTTCCACTGCAGCTTTAACTGTGCAAACATAGCTGCCTCTAGGAGCTCTAAATATTGATTGCTCTTCTGAGTGGGGTGAACATACAGTTCTAATCAAGTACTTACATAATTTTGGGGAAGAACATGTCTCAGATCTCTGCCCTTATGAATAAGCTGCTCCAAAATCACAGGTGGATTTTGCACATAGCTAAAGATGTTTAAGCTTTAGGCCAGGTGTGGTGGTTCATGCCTGCATTCCCAGCACTTTGGAAGGGTGAGGTGAGAGGACTGCCTGAGGCCAGCCTGAGCAACATAGCAAGACCCCCATCTCTACAAAAAATTTTTTAAAAAATTAGCTGGCTGTGTCCCAGCTACTCAGGAGGTTGAGGCAGGAGGATTGCTTGAGTCCAAGAGTTGGAGGCTGCAGTGAGCTCTGATCGTGCCACTGCATGCCACCCTGGTTGACAGAGTGAGACCCTGTCTCTAAAAAATAAAGGAAAAAAAAATTATATATAAGCTTTAGCCCTTTAAACTCCTTAATTAGATACGCCCCTTCCAAATCCTGATTTAATTTTGCATTTGTTATTTTGTAGTCTTTTCCTTAAGTGACCCCTTCAAATTGTACAATCTTTGGGTTTCTCGGAAGTTGGAGAATTAGTGTTTGTTTTTGAGAGGGAGTTTCGCTTCGGTGCCCAGGCTGGAGTGCAGTGGCATGATCTTGGCTCACTGCAACCTCCACCTCCTGGGTTCAAGTGATTCTCCCACCTCAGCCTCCCGAGTAGCTAGGATTATAGGCACTTGCCCCCATGCCCGGCTAATTTTTGTATTTTTAGTAGAGACGGTGTTTCTCCATGTTGGCCAGGCTGGTCTCGAACTCCTGACCTCAGGTGATCCACTAGCCTCGGCCTCCCAAAGTGCTGGGATTACAGGCGTGAGCCACTGCACCAGGCCAGTGTTTGTTTTAATCATGATTTGAGGGTAAATCTGTTACTACAAGTTTAGAATACAGGGTACTTTACTACAGTATTTTAAGATGTTAAATTAATATTGTAGCTTGTATCAGTAAATTACCTATATTACTCAGTGTTCAAATTTTAGAAACTTTGGGAGAGCTTCAGATTCAGCTGTAAGTACTCTAAGTGAATAAACTATCAACATCAATAAAAATGACTCCAACAGAGCATTTTACTCTGTAGGAAATGTGGCAGAAAACCTCCTTCCACACAGAACCTTTTTGATAGTTTTTTAACTTTATATGCAGTGTATGCTCATTTTTATATAACTTTACAACCCAAGGGATTGAAACACAGTGAAGAAAGCAGATTAAAGAATAGATGAGAAACAGACCCACCTAGACAAGGAAAAACTAACTGCAGTGATCAGAGACAGCTGCGAAAAGGCAGAAGTAGCGTCAGTGAAAACATTCTGAGTAGGGACAAAATGATCAAAACTAAAACTGTCCCAAAAGATTTTACAGCAAGAAGGTAAGAAAATCACTAATTAGAACAACATTAATTAGCCCTTTATATCTTGGAGAGTAAAATAAGTGAGATGGAATTAAAGTCAATATACTTCCTTTTCTAAGTAGGACTTTTATCTGAGGCCATAGACTCTGGTGGTTAAGGGCATAAATTTTGGAGTTGGATTACTTAGAATTTTTTTTTTGTATAATTAACATACAATAAACTTTTTTTTTTTTTTTTTTTTGAGACAGAGTTTCGCTCTTGTCACCCAGGCTGGGGTGCAGTGGCACCATCTTGGCTCACTGTAACCTCTGTCTCCCAGGTTCAAGCAATTCTCCTGCCTCATCCTCCCGAGTAGCTGAGACTACAAGTACCTGCCACCATGCCCGGCTAATGTTTTGTATTTTTAGTAGAGACGGGGTTTCACCATGTTGGAAAGGATGGTCTCAAACTCCTCACCTCAGATGATCCACCTGCCTCAGCCTCCCAAAGTGCTGGGATTACAGGTGTGAGCCACCGTGCCCAGCCTAAACTGTACATTTTTAAAAGTGCCTGGTTTGATGAATTTTGACCGATATTGTCAGGTATGAAACCACCATAATTAAGATAATGAACATATGCCTCACCCCAGAAGTTTCCTCAAACCCCTGAGTTCCATCCTTCCCTAGTCTTTACTTCTTCCTGACAATCATTGATCTGCTTTGTATTGCTATAGATTAGTTTGCATTTTCTAGAAATTCATGTAAATAGAATAATAACATATGTGTTCTTCTTTTTGCCAAAATTTTTTCACTTTGTTTGAGGTTCTTCCATATTGTGTGTGTATCAGTAGTTTGTTGCTTTTTCTTGCTGAATAGTATTCTATTGTATGTGTATGCAACAATGTTTATCCATTCCCCATTGATGGGCACTGGGATTGTTTCCATCTTTCTGACTATTACAAATAAAACTATGATTCTTCATGTGCAAATCTTTGTGTGGCAATACTTTCAATCTCTTGGCTAAATAGCTAGAAATAGAACGGCTGGGTCATGTGCTAGATGCTTGTTGACTGCCTGGCTTTAAATCTCTGTTCTATCTACTAGCTTATGACATTGTATTAGTCCTTTAACCTCTTAGATAATACCTAAAAGCACACATTTTTTAGAAGGATTAAATTATATGACTCATGTTAAGCACTTAGCACTCTGTCTAGCTTATAGTTAGGTTTTAAAATCTTAACTATGATTTTTTTTAAGTTTAACAGTTTGAAAACCTTAGAAAATTTTAGTGTTAAAATTTTTAAGCTTATATCTCAGGAAAATTTGTGCATTTGATAAATGATTATTTCAAGGCACTGCATGATAGTGGATCTAATAAATACTCTGTGTTTAAAAGATATATTTACTTGTAACATGAGATGTGAATAATAATTCGCTAATGAAATACATAGAATATTAAGCAGACAACCTTTGAAAGGATAGAATGAAATGAGAGATTTCAATTTTTTTTTTTTTTTTTTTTTTTTGAGACTGAGTGTCGCTCTGTCGCCCAGGCTGGAGTGCGGTGGCGCAATCTTGACTCACTGCAAGCTCCGCCTCCCGGGTTCACGCCATTCTCCTGCCTCAGCCTCCCGAGTAGCTGGGACTACAGGCGACCGCCACCACGCCTGGCTAATTTTTTTGTATTTTTAGTAGAGATGGGGTTTCACCATGTTAGCCAGGATGGTCTCGATCTCCTGACCTCATGATCCGCCCACCACGGCCTCCCAAGGTGCTGGGATTGCAGGTGTGAGCCACCGCGCCTGGCTGAGAGATTTCAATTCTAAAAGACTCTATTCACATATTAAAATGCACAGGATGTGTAATCAGTTTAATAAGAGTTAGTAAATGTCTATGTATATATGGAGAGTCAATGACAGAAGAGGTAATATAAAGAAAATGCAATTTTGAAGCTGCTGCTTTGGTTGGTGCATTGTAATCTCTAGATTGAAAGCTAGAACCACTTTCTTTATTAGCTGCGTTGCTTTGGGGACATCATTTAACCTCTCTGCCACTAAGACAATTGGCCTCTGGCTCAAAAGTTTTATGATTTTTGTGACAGATTACATGACGAGATGCTTCCTTAACCATTCTGGCACTCCCTACAACCGAAACATTGAGTGGAAATCATTGTTAATTATGCCCATGGAGAATTTTATGATTGCTGAAGGAGATGTGTGATTTTTTAAAAGTGCGTTGTGCAGAAGTCTTCAGCGTGTGACTGGATTCAATGCTGCTACTCTTTTGGTCTGAATACTGAACTAGCCAGGCATCACAGGAGACACAGCTGAGCTCCCAGGCCATCATGGGTGACAGAGGGTCAGAGCTGAGCTGCTCCCTCCGTCCAAGTCTGCTTGAAAGTAGCCTGCATAAGGATAGTATGCAGACATATACATTTTTTTCCTTTCAAATGTGGAATAATACTTAAAGAATCCTCCCTGGAAGAGATGATTTTTCAAACACAAAGCCCAGATAGACCGAAGGAAATAGTGTTTTTTTTTTCTTTATTTTTAGTTTACTGTTTTGGATTTTCTTTTCTGCTCAGCACCATCTTATATGAAATTAACCATAATGTTGCACTTAAATTGTCACCTGCTTTCAATCTTTTCCACTAACAGCTGGATGCTGGATGAACGAACAGATGCCAGCGAGCAGTTGCTATCTTATAACCCCAAAATAATTTTGTCAGGACTATCATTTGTATTTTTCATATTTATTTATTTATACATATAGCTTCTTTTCCCTGAGTAATATTCAAAATGCTGACCCCATTATAGGAGAATAACGATTTAGAAATCTTGCAGTGGTTATAAATTCTGATATAATACATCACAGACTTCAACTACTGAAATATCTTAATTTTGTCTTTTTCAGATATACACTTGAGAAGACATGGACGTCTTCAATGTATTTGTGTCCCTCCCCCTCACTTCCTTCCCAATATCACTCCCTACTAGTATGCAAGACATTATTTTTTGATAAGAGTTTCCAAGATTGTTGCAAATATCTTTTCAATTAAAAATTGGTTATTTTCTTTGAGGATTCTTAGAGACAGAGGAAACTTACATCCAGTGTCTTATTTAGATCTTGCTTTTAAACAAAGTGGGTTTTTTTTTTTTTCCATTCTTATATAAAAAAGTAATGTTGGATCCCTAGTAACATTTTACTTACGCATTTGTGCTATTCAGTGGATCTGCCCGGGTGGTGCATATGTTGACTTCAGCTTGCAGTCATCAAGAAAGCAGTCAGCTTTTCCTACCGAGTTAAGAGCATATGCCCCGATTTGTGGGCAGTTCTTCTTAGCATTCTACTGTGGTATGAAGCACACGTTGAATTTTGCTCCTTTCAGTAAGTAGCTGGAATGTTTCCTCTCAAGCAAACTCAACTTCTCATTATCTATGTTAGAAAAACCATAAAAGCCTCTTTCTATGCAACTATAGATTGACTTTCGTTCTTTCTTTTTTCAAGAAAAAAAATCAGATAGCCAAGAAAGTCAATTGTTGGTTTAATTTCAACATTTCTAAAGTAGTAATCATATTTTTAGTTATTACCGTCGAAGTTATAAATTATGAAAGGTTTGTGTTTGGGATATTATTTCACTTCTGCATTATCCAAATTGATTGGCATACAGTAAAAATTTAATTTGCCTTTTGCCTTCTCATTGCTTTAAAATGTTTGCAGAATGCAAATGATTATATTAAAATTATTATACAGTATTCATAATCAGAGTCCTACTTCAAGGTTTGAAAAGGAAACTCAAAATGAAGCCTTGCAACTTTCATTCTTTGGTTGTCTTTAATGTCTGTGGTTTTTTTCAACCTAATTTCTGGAGAAGTAAGTGACCATTTAGGATGTAGAAATTGCACCAGAAATTCTTACAGCATAGGCTGTCCAATGCCAGTCTCTCTACAGGGAAATTTGTTGAGATCGTCAAATTTGCTATTCTTCAGGGTTTTTTTTTTTCTTTTATGTTGAACAACTAATAACAATTGAGAAGTGTGACTATGTGCTTAAAACTCAGTGATATTTTCAGCAATGTTCATTTAAGCCAATTTTGGTTTTTCTGGGGTGTGTGTAAAACAAGAGAAGCCAGAGAGTATGTTTGCCATAATGCTTGATTCATTTGATTCACTGAGATAGATTTGAGAACCAGCTCATCTGAGCCAAGGAGAAGTAGGTGTATACTTATACTGAGATTTTTCAGTGACCATGGAGATTTTCTGTTAGAGACCAGAGTACTGAATGCCCATTGCAGGACTGGCATCTGGCCAGTGGCACAGAGGAGGGTTTGTAGAGGGGAAGAGATTCTGCTCCCATCTCTGACTTCACTGCGCTTTTCTTCCTGGCTCACTTTTAGACACATTCCAGTTTGCTCACAGCTTTCACTCCTGCCGGTTTCCTTCTTCCTCGCCTTCTGGCTTCTGCCTCAGTCTATGTTTTCCATACACCAGCCCTGATTTGCCTTGTTAAATGCACCCTGACTGACTTCTGCCCTGAATTCCATTCCTCACTTTCATAGGATCAGGCCCTCAAAACCTACTGGATATTTAATTCCACTCTAGGTTCCTTTGATGTAAGCCTGTATGTACCTTGGGGCTGCTGTTTTCACTCATTTAGGGCATTGTAGTGAATATCACTTCATAGGAGATATCTGAATCTACTTTCTATAACATACTTTTATGCCTAAAATGGCTTTCTGATAACTTAGTTGGAAAAGAAAAGAAAGAGAACTTAGAGAACAGATCCATGTAATAGTTTGATGTAGTCCAAAGTATATTGGCATTGGGACCTAACTCTACCTTTGAATACAAAGTACAATGCAAATACATAAAGGAATCTATCCATTCCTCCTTCCTTCCCTATTGAGAGCTAATTGAGTGGTTAATGGTATATAAGACCCAGGAATAAAAAGAAAACATTTATTTTCCCCATAGCAACCAATCCTACTTGTTAATAAAATGATGGAAAAGATAGAGAAATAAGCAAATAAGTCCTATGTGATGTGATTAATTTTAATACTTTGAGGTTGTGAACATGGTGGCATATCCAGTAAAATGTAAAATGTAGTGGGACTCATTTATTTCCTTTCCATCTATCTATTTATGCTCAAAGTGAAGTCTTTACAGAGAAAAGGATGTATGATTTAGGATTTGAAGGAAGACTAGTTCTCCAGGGCACCGAAAGGTGCAAGGGAATTTCAGGAATTAAAAATAGAATATACGGAGGCATGGAAACATGGATGTGTGTTGAGCATTTAGGAGACCTGAATTCCTTGTGTGCTGCTGCTGCACGGATAGTGTGTCGGAGTAGAAGAACATGTCTAGATTGGAAGACGGGGACTGTAACTGAATCCAGGTTCCAATGCTCACCTCTCAAAAGCAAGAACTCCAGAGACAGAGTTATTCGGAGGAAAAGCAAGTTTATTTGGGGAGCCAGCACACTGAGAAGATGGTGGACTATTGTTCTAAAGCACCATCTTGTGTCAGTATAATTTTAGGCTCTTTTTATGTTAAGGGCAGTAGGAAGAGGAAGGGGTTGAGATCAAAAAGTGACTGGGTGCCAGTGAGGGTCCCAGGAGCCTGGGAACTTTTGTCCTTGGTCAGGTCACAGTGCCTCTACAAATCTTTCACAAAACATTGTTGGTTTACACACGTCTCCTTTAATTCAGAGCTAGTTTTAAAAACTACATGATTGCTATTTTTGCATATTATCTCACTGCTCTAAAATTGTCCTAGTCTATGTTCAGGAATGGGTAAAGGCCCCTTAAACAAAAATGGAGTTAGTTATGTTCTTTTCCTGCTTCACTGTTACAGGACCAGACGATGGGAAGAGGATTTTCTCATGAACCCTTGTCTGCCCCCATTCCCATGAAAATACACAAAATCACTTGGTCACAATAGTCTAGAAAACTTCTCTCTCTGATAGCAGGAATACACGACTGTAAACAGACATATTCCTGGGAATGCCTTGATGCTGGACATCCAGTACGGACTCATGGAGGAACACTGTAAGCTGTTGAGGGCCAGATCCAGCAACATAGCACATGGCTGTGTGTAGACTAGAGTTATTACTCTATAGGTTTTTATTTGGGAACTAACTGCCTTACTTGGAATATGATTACTAGTTTGGTGTGCTTGAGGGTTCACAGGGAAGTTATAGAGTATGGATGAAAACCTTGGAGAAAGTATCTCTGGTTAAAGGGAAGGTTTGGAATCTTCCATTTGCAACTTACAGAAAAATCATCTCTCCCTTGTCTCTGGTACCCAGGTCCAGAATTCATTGTTCACTTCTTTGCAATTTATTTGGTCATTTGGGATATATGACTGGGAGAAGAAACTGAACATGTACCCACTGTGTGCAAAGCACGGTGAACAACAGGCACTCTTACTTGATGACCTTAAAGTTGAGATTTTCGTAATAGCCACAGAAACAAGGATATGAGGATTTGTTGGTTTATTTCCAGCCTTGAAGCTCAGGGGCCCAAACTTTCAAATCTAATGTTATATGGGTGAAACATATTTTGGTCAAAAATCTATTCTTCTGACATTCACTTACCTGAGAGTAAAATATATTTTCAGAAATCTAATCTAAATTTTATCTTTCATACTTTAAAAGCAGTTAATTTTAAGGAATCTAAACTGAATTTAATCTTCCCTACTTTAAAAGTGGTTAATTTTAAGAACTAGGAACATACCCTGCCCTGTGACTATTGTAATAGCAGTTATCTATGATATTTACCTGCTTCAATAGCTGATGTTGACACAGCTAAATCACAAAGATATCATTCAATTTTGGTGAGATATAATACTCAGAGCAAAATCTCTGAACTCTTCTATTCATACTGGAATAATTCAGAATTTTTCCATTATAATCTAGAAATTTTTATAAATTCTCAAAACTAATTATATGCAATTTAGGACACTTGTCACTCATTTTTGATATCTATGGGGGAAAAAAGGCATGACCTTATTAAACAAAAATTCTTCTCGAGTTCCATGTAACATGGATTTTAATTCTTGGCTGACCTATCACTTGGATATCCTTTCACATTTACAGTAGTGATCAGAAAAGCCGAAACCAGAATGGGCGTATGAAGGAGCTTGTTTTTTTTTTCTTTCTGTTTTTTGTTTTTCGTTTTTCCAGTAGTGACAAACTTAAAGTTGATTGAACTGATCATTGGATATACTTGCAGTGATAGAATCTTCTCCCTCTTCTCTTTTGCCATTTTAAAATACTTTTTAGCCTGTCGTCTTGATATAACCTTTATGCAAGTACTTAGAAGAAAGTGGAGATGCTTAATAATCATGTAAATTAGGCAGAAAAGATACATCTTTGATAGGAGAAATAACTACTAGCAAAACATCTTATTAACAAGTGACCAGAGATGTGGCACATATTTTATGCAAATGGAATTAATAGTGAAACATGCAGCAACCAGCTAATTTTTTTAAAAATGAGATGATCATAGTTAATTCTGTTTCATAAGACACACTAAGGAAAAAGATGTTGTATAGGTGGTTTATGCAATAACCATGCGGTTCTTTTTGCAACATTTTCATATTTGAGAAGAATAGGGCAAAATGTCAAATACTCAATTTCACAGTAGTCTAAATGGCATGCTTCACAGTATCAATACCAATACTGTAGAATATAGGTCTTCTCTTTTTTTTTCCCCTTTGTTTAAGTTTCCTTGGTAACAATCTTATAACATCTGAAAAATATTTACCATGGATGCATTTAAGTAATTTCTCCCCCTGGTTATTTGCTATGTGAGCAAAGCCCTTTGTAGAATTCGTAGGGCCCAGTGTAGCTCACATGCAGGATCTTGTAAATAATATAAAACTCAGTGATCCAGGTCGATGAGTTTGGACCTTTCCCGTGACCCCAGAATCCCAGGTAGATCAGAATTTGCCTTGGGGACTGACAGAGAGAAGAATGCTTTCCTGCCTCCAGTGCTCATTCCTATTCATCCTATGGGATTTGATCCTCTACTGAGTGGTCACATAATATTATAGAATTGCTTGTCATGTTACCTTCTGATTTAAAAGATGCTGGGCATGGTCTTCTGTAATATGTGTGAGAAAACAGGATTCGTCAGGTAAGTTGTTGGGAATCCGCCATCGGCAGATAATGGGAGTACAGATAGAACCACCCACAGGTTTGGTCTGTCAAATCTTAGAAGTTGCTTATACATTTTGGGACAGATGTCTGCTAGGCCACGTCATCATTTACTAAGAAATACTCAAGACGTCTAGAGTGGTGTTTCTTAAATAACATTTGGTAAAGTGGTGTAAACCACACCAGACTAAAGGAAACCTGGGATATTTGATAAAAACCCAGATTCCTGGGCACAAACCTATCCTGGTCACAGATTCCTGGGTACACACCTACTACCTTACTAGCTCAGGGGAGACACTGTGTTCTATCACCTCCATTTAGATTCTATGCTAGTTAACAATTTGGCGAACATTCCCATCTCTACATATATCTAACATAGAGGGAGATCTTGTGCTATTTCAAAGTGTGCTACAGCCATTATGACATCGCATCTCTTAACTGCTAGAGTGCAGAGCATTTTAAACAAATACCTCTGCTACATTTTATACAGGCTATAGTCTTCTAAGCAGTGGTTTCTTAAGTTTAGTGTACATCAGAATCACGGGGAGGTCTTATTAGAGGACAAATTCTGGTCCTACTCCTAGAGTTTCTGATTCAGTAGTTCTGGGATGAGCCCTAAGGATCTGTGGTTCTGACAAGCTCCTAGGTGATACTGACGCTGCTGGTCTGGGGACTATACTTGGAGAATCAATGTTGTAGTGTATTAAGATACAAATTGTTTTTGGTGAGGACTCAAAAACTGTTTCTCCTCTGATCTGTTGAGCTCTCCTCTTTTTCTTTCCTGCCTCAGATTTGTATAATAGAATGAAAAGAATCATACTTTAAATTGTACCACCTGTATATTTTTATGTCTTGTTCTTGCTGCTTGAGAAAAACGTTAGAGGTCATCATTCTATTTTAATCTTTGTTAACCTGATGGACAAATAATAAATATCTTGTAAAACATCTGATTTCATTGATCACTGAATATTGAATACTTCCATTGTATGATACACAGTCCTCTTTTAATTTGGTTTATTGTTTATAGCTTATCTTTTTTATTGAGGTTTTAGTTTTTTTCTTGATGTTTTGTAAGAGGGCTTAATAGGTAAAATAAGTCATCCATTTATCTGGGAAATGTTTCCTTCCCCATTTGGCATTTTCTTTGTAACCCATTCAGCTTTTACATTTGCTACTTGAAGAAATCTAGCTTTAATGAAGAAACTAAAAATCTTTGTTAAGTGATTCCCTTTCACTTTGTGGCTGCTACAGGCTTCTGTTCTTCCAGCCACAGGGCTTGTGGTATCCTCTCTTCTATGTTAGCCACCGTTTGGTTTTCAGAGCCTCAGAAACAAAAGGATACTTTATACAATTCTGCAGCCTTGCTGTTTTGAACATAAATGAATTTGTTTTAAAATTCTATTTAAGGACTGCTTTTATCATTCTTGCAGCTTAAAGTTATTAACCTATACAGGAATGTCTTGAAAGAGTCATCTGAAGGTTACATAAAACTACCTATCAAAATTGATGTGTCTTGTACTGATCAATGCTAGAGAATTTCAGAGAATACTATGACCAGTGTCACCTGGAGCAGCTGTTGCTTGTGGGAGGTAGTGGCTTGAAATGGTTCTGTTGGGATTTGAATGTACAGAAAGATAGGAAAAGACAATTCTGGGTTGGTTTCTGTTTTCTTGCAAGCAAGAGAGGCCTCTTGTAACACAAAGTATATAAAGAAAAATAAATGGCAATGCTGGAATGTGGGCCCACCTGCTCATCTGAAATTGATTTGCCGAGTAGTAAGATGCGACTGTACACATCAGACCCAGCTGACCTTCTGGGCTACTTTCCACACACAAAGGAATACAATGTCCTTAGTCCTGGATCAAATTTGGCAGTACAATTCCATGATCTCCATGATTCTGCTGGGAGAGAATTTTGCCCTCCTCTATATCTTTATTTCATGTTCACCTGCATTGGCTCAGGTGATCTTACTGTGTAACTACAGAAGACTGTAAATGATATCCTTAGATATGCTGAATGGCTGTGCAGGAGTATAAATGATATTTATGAGGAAGTTGGGAGTGCTTTAAATATTGTGAAAATGCTGACTTTGACACATCCAGGATAATGATGCAGAAACAGTAGGCTCTTTGTAAACTGTTTAATGGCAACAATTTTCTAAATCAAAGCAATCTACACTTCCCCATTTACAATTTCATCTCCAACTACTACAGTCTCGTAAAGAGGTTTACTACACTGAATCTTTTGCCTTTTTGAATGATTATCTTAGTACCCTGATGCTTCAGATCCTTTACATTTTATCTTTCAAAAGCATAGAAATGTTACATGGGGGATGAGGGGAACATCATTTTTGCCAAAACATAGTATTACTGATAGATACAAAATTTCTTTAAGAAGCACACGTTTATAAAATCGTGAGACAACTTTCTTGTCATAATAGTGTTTAATACCCTAGATAAGTATTAATACTTAAGTGGGTTTGTGTGCTTGTATATAGAAAAAATATATTAGTAATCTAAACATGCATCTAGCCTATTGGTTAATGGGTTTGCTGTAGTAAATGCCAAAAGGATTATACAGTGCAACTCCATTACATTTAATGTTTCAAATGTGGCAAAGTTTAATCTATGTATTAACTTTTGTGTTTGCTAAATCATAGGCATTTACCTAAAAATACACTTTTCTCCATGTGTGAGCTGAAAAGAATGCTTGTAATCTAATTGTATTTGATTGTAGCCAGTGCTGTTTACATTTTATAAAGCCTACGTTTATTTCTGACCTGCTGTGTCTTCATTTAATGATTTTCTTCTAGAATTTTCCATGACCCCTTTTGCTTGCATTGGCAGAGAAAATAACACAAAATAGCAGAAATGTGGAAAAAAAAGTGCCTGCTAGAAAATACTTGAGCCTTTCCGAGGGAACCTGGAAAGAAAAAAGTGTCCTACTGTGTGGTTTGGTTTTGTCATATGGGGCATTTCTAGAAATAAAAATCCTGCTATACTCTGCTTCAAATACATTTGAATAACACATTTCTGTTAGTAAATTTTCTGATTCAATTTTCATTTTAATTTAAAAAGAGGGATTTCTTTTATTCACTAAAGTGATTTTCATCTTTGACAGCGTTGGGCATGGGAAGAAGAGTAAACGTAGCTATGTGCTCAGAAACACAATATGCCAACTTTATATCTCTGGGACTTTGCTATAAACTTTTATTTTAAATGTTCTGTGTGCTCACAAAAATTTAGAGGATATGAAACACATATTAGACTTTTTTTTTTTACCTCAAACACTGAATAAAAACTCATGCATGAAAGTGCCTAATAAAATGGAAAGTGCCCAAAGTAAGGAACAGAGATTTTATGATTCCAATACAGACCTGACAGAAAAAAAAAATTAAGGTAAAGCAGAGTCATCTCTTTGTAAAGAGCATCACCAACTGAAAGAAAGAAGATTTGCACACTTAATTATGGTGGCCTTTTGTGTCTGTGGATAGTCTATCCTGACATCTCAGGTCATGGAGTGTGTTTTCTTTGGAGGAATCTCAAGTCATTTTTAACATGCTGAAATTCTTAAAAGAGAGAAAAGAATTCTCTGAGTTCAAAAATGCTTTGCTTTACCGATGATATGTTTCCAGTCTGTATATTCCCTGGGGTAAAAGGAAAATGAACTCTAGCTTTTGGGACAGCATAGGCAAGAACTGTGAGTGGAAGCCGTGGTATCATGATTATTTAAACAGTAGGATTGGACCAAGGAAGTCTGTGGAAACAATCGATTTTCTTTGTGTGGGAATGCATGTCTGATTAGACTGTTTACGTGATAATGACTAGTATATATTTATGTAGAAAGTAATTAAAACGAAGATTCTAAAGGTTTTTTCCTTGAATATGTTTGAAGAGTCAATGTAAAAACATTGGTGATATATGGAACTTCAGAGTCTATTTTCATCTTTAGATATATGGGCTGTTTTCTTCCTTGTTTCAATACATGGTTGCACAGTCCATATGTGAACTATAATTGGAACAGGATTAATTGTCAAAGGAAAATGGAGGGGTAATATAGAAGAGAGGACTTTTCTTTGAATATTTTACTTTTTCAGAAACATAAAATCATGAAATTATATTTATGTATTGTTAATACATGTTATATTATTAAATATTGTATTACATCTCCATATAACCAAAATTTTTATGTTCAGCTATGTAATATTTGGTATAATCAAAAGTCAGAAAAATTGGTACCATGGCCTTGAGTATACAATGGAATGAGTTGCTTATTTTGACTGTAGATAGTAGTGTGTCACTATTCCAAATATTAGTCTCATTGTTAGAATTATTACTGTGATCATTCTGATAAGGCAGTAAGTGTTCACTGCTCCTTAATATATACATCTTTTTTTTTTCTAATGATTCAGTATTTCAGATGTTGGCATTCACGTAATGATTTTCCCTTTTTGTTCGGGTTTGTTTCTGAGAAGCCACATTGGACCTCTTCAGAGCAACACAATACATCAATGCAGACAGGACAGTTTATACATTAAAGCACAATAACCATTATTCTTTAGTATAGGTTAATTGAAGCTTGGCAGAAGTTGAACTAAAATATAAGGGAGGGGTGCTCACCACCATTGAAAGGATAGCAAAGAACAGCTTTATGTTTTGGAAAATGGCCTTTGCGTCTTGTAATGTGAATGTGGTCAACAGAACACGTTGATTGACCAGTTAGAATAATTGGTAGGTTTGGAGCAGAATTAGATTCTTTTTGGCAGTGTGCTGGAACAGACTCTGGCTCCACGAGCAGCAGCCGAGATAGCTCATGAGCCAATAATCTACCCAAGTGGTCAGTAGGCTTTGTAGGGTGTGTATTTAGTCATTCATGTTTAGAGGCTTTATAGCCCAACCAAACTTTCTTTGTCATATTTTGAGGATTTTGCTTACATGTGTGATGAACACATGGCATTCACCCTTCATCTTTTAGTCTATACTCAATCTGAAAAATGTGTGTCGTTATTTTCATTGCAGCCAGCATGGATTCTCTGGGATGAGATGAGAGTTCCTCTCAGAATATCAATGTAAAGATTTTGTTAAAATAGCCATAATTGCAAAACCATAATTGTCTCCCCCAGTATACATTGAACTGATTCTTGGTGATATGATTCCTTTAGGATTTGGTTGGAAGATATTTGAGTCTCATCATACCTTACTGCTCAAACTCCAACACTTCTCTCCTTGCTAAATTCACTTCGGTGAACCATAATCTAATCAGAGGCAGCAAAGAGAGAAAGAGGCCAGGTCTCAAGATCGGTGCTCTTTGTACTTCATGAGTGTATTCCTCATTTGTGATTTTTGTATGAGAATTTTAACTCTATTGAACTCTAGAATTCACTTGAAATATCACTTGAAATTTATGCTGCATAGCCCAAGAGGTCACCTGAAGAAAGACCAGAGAAGTTTACAAAAGATGAATGAAGATCTAACAGAAACACAGCTGAGAATAACCTGTGATTGGGAACTAAATGCAAAGGAGAAATATTCAGTTTTATTTCATATTTCTTTAATGGAAATTCTTCAAACTGCAGAAGTAATACCTCTTTGTTTTGTCAAGTGAAACAAGGCAACACAAAGATGTATAAAGGCAAAATTGGTTATCTGCCTTTTCTCCTGACCTTATCCCCACCTCTCCATCTAATGCAGCTAACATTGGTAGCTTGGTATCCACTCTTCCACTTTTTCTATTGCCTATAAAAATGTATTAAAGTATATTTAAGTTCTCATGTCATTAGTGGTGTTGTTTTACCAAAAAAAGATTATATATATATTGGTCTGTAATTTGCCTTTTCACTTAAATATATGTCATGGAATTAACAAGTTATGAATGCAAGACACAGAAGCAGAGGAGCAAGAGTAAAGGGGTATCTGGAATGTTCTTAGGCACAGTTGGGAAATTAACATTCAATAATTACAAAGTCTGTTGGGTAGTACAGGATAGGTGGATATTCTGAATATTAATGATTAGGTAGAAATTTACTTCTTTATTTCTTGTAATCAAATATGTAGAAATGCTATTTGGAGCTTTAGATTACCCTAGGAAAATCAATGTAGAATACACCAAGTTCTCCTCATCTAGTCAGGAGAAAAGGAACTTTAAGACTACAATGAAATATCATTTATTTGGTATTTCAAAGAATGACAATGAGAATGACAAACGTTAAAAATTCTAATTCTCAGAATGGAGTGGATACAGGAAAGAGGAATGATTTTTCCTACTATAAGTAAATTTGAAAACATGTTTTCATTATCTAATAAAGTTGAAGATGTATATATCCTGGACTTAATGCTTCCATACTAAGAATGTACCTTTGAACCAAGGTTCTCAAATAGTACTGTCTCAGGACACCTTTAGAGTCTTAAAAATTATCAAGAACCCTAAAGATTTTTTCTTATGTAACTTTTCATCTATTAATATTAGATATGAAATTTTAGTAAACTTTATAACATTTAGAAACAATAAAACCCATTATATGTTAACACAAACAGCGTATTATCAAAAATAACTTTTTAAAAAATTTAGCAAATTTACATGACATTATTTAAAATTTTTGAAAATGTCTTTTCAAATGTTTGGCTTCATAGGAAGCTGATTCTCATATTTGGTTCTGCATTTACTGTGTGATATATTGTTTGGTTCCAGTATGTGAGGAAAATCTGGCCCCATAAGTATACTTGACAAAGGAAGGAGTTTTTTAACAGCCCTTTCAGATACTGATGGCATTCTTTTTGATGCTACACTAAAACTTCACAAGTGGTAGTTTTTTGAAGTTAAGTGACAATGTGGGAATCTGAAACCAAATTAAAGAATTTTTACACTCTGTTCTATTAGCCTGCATATCTTTACCCATAATTTTGTCACTTCAAACAATGATCAATTAGAAAATGTTGGTTCACTGAGTTATTTATATCTTCTGAATGTTGAGCCATTTCAGAATGTAATATCAAAACCATTTTCATTACTATTACCACTGATTTCATCAGAAAAGCCTTTGTATGTTAGAAAGCTATAAAGTTCAGAGTAGCAGTTAAGTTTTCCAAAATTCTAATTTTCAATCAAAAGCACAAATTTTGTCATTGGCAATGAATACTGTTAGTTTCTTAAAACAATTATAGTCTCATTATTTATTTTGGAGAAAATGTCTGCTTAAGTCTGAATAATTATAGCTTTTTCAGACATTCTTTCAAGTAACACATGGCACTTCATGAAATGAAAAGCCAGTTTAGTTTATAACTCAGTCACATGAGAGCTTTTTCTTAAGATTACCACTGTACTTCAATATGCTGCAGAATGGCTTTATGCATAATTTTTGTTATTAAAAGACATATACTCAAGGGTAGAGACCTAATAAAATTAGTGATTTTTAATGTCATCAAGGACTTGAAACTGGCACTTTTTCTGCTGCAAGTAAGTAGCAGTAAAGGATACAGTGATTAATAAAGATTGGTGCCACAGTTTCCATTGTGCTAACAGCACCAGCGGTTGTGTCCACATTGAATTGTCCACCATCTGTGCAATATCAGTGTAGTGAAAACAGCAAATAATATTCTTGTGTTATTATTAAATTAGTTTTTACTGCCTGGATCTCCCAAAAGAGTCTTGGGAACCCCCAGAGTTCTGGAAACCATGTTTTGAGAATAATTGCCTTCAAAGCTTGGACATGAGCAACAAATTATGTGTACAAGAATGTTTACAGTACAGTTCCATTTAACAGAAAAATATTTGGAAATAATTTAAGTGTTCATTAACTTAAGCATGGATAAACAAATTGTAGCATAGCCATTTAATGGGGTCCTATCTCAAAAACATAATGTTACCTGAAAAAAGAAGCGCAGGCGATTACAGCAATCTGACTCGCCTACTGAAGTGGGTCTCCCTTAGCATAGGTGTCTTTGTCTATTTCATTCATGTTGATGTGTTAAGTAAATAAGAGTGCCTAGCATGTAGTAGGCATACAATAAGTATTTGTTTGATGTTTGAATAATTTTCATGAATAAAACTCAAAAGCATGTACTATTCAACGATATATCTAGAGAACACTACAGGAATCAATAATTCCCTCAACCCTCCCCACTTTTGATTTCAAAACCTCTAGCTTTAAAGTGGACTCCAAAAGTGATTTCATACTGGTGGTCCAAATGATTATTTTTAGCATAATAATTTAGAAACGGTTAAATTTCCTATCTTCCACCCTTTTTTTAAAGTCTCAGTGGAAGTGATGTTTATAGTTTGTTTAATAAACCGGGGGAATGGGAAACGTTATGTTTAGAAAAATGTGTAAGAACATGCTGTCTTAATGTTTTTGAGTTTGTTTTGATTTCCAATCTGTGCACTCTCTTCTTTCATAGCCATCAAGTGCTTGCAGATTGTTGCAGTTTTTGTTGTTTTCAGCACAATCCCTTAAATTCATTAAGTAGATAATGTTTATATTTCATTTAATGGGAAAGGAAAGATTCCGAAAATATCTAAAAAGTTATTTCAAACAGACTGTGTCTTGAGACTGCGTGTCATTCTAGTGAGAATATTTCTTTCTGCTGACTTCAAACAGTTGAGTGTGTGTGTGAGAGAGAGGGTTGGTAATTAAACTTTATAAGCAGACAAGCTTAAAACAGTAGCATAAATATACTTAAGCCTGAGGCAGCTGAAAAGTAGCTGCAGGAATCCACGTGTGCAAATACTTTTAACAGAGGCCCCACTTGCACAGCCTCGAGACTCACTTTTTTTCCCCCAAAATGCCATTGAAAATCCTTTTCCTTTCTCCTACCCACATAATCCCCTACATGACTCATAGACCTTTAAAACTATTATATACCTTAAAAGTCAGAGGTGATCTTATCCAGGGATTTTTACATCCCTGACAGTAGTATTTAGAGCAACTGAACTCAGAATATAAAATATTTCTATACATTTAGATTGTATTTTATAAATTCAGGCTGGTAGAACAATGCAGTTTAAATAATTTGAAGTCTCAAGTATTACGGAAAGGCATACCATCACGGTTGTATCTTCCATGCCTCTGAATTGTATCCAGTGCCATCTTACCGATGGTGTTCTTGAAGAGTATAGACCCAAACAACTGTTCTTCTGTGCATAAAGACTGAGGATTATTGTCCCCTAGGAAGGAAGAAGTGTATAGCATTAAATATTTGCCACCTTAAAAAAGAAATTTTCTAATTTTACTCTCCCTAGCCTTAGGGATAGTCATTAGACCAACTGCCTACTATGAGAAAGTGTTTGCTTTAGTAGAATTGTAAATGATAAGAGTTTAATTTTATTTTTAAAATTATTGATAATAAATGCAAGGTAAAATATGAAGGTAATATTTTTCCCCTTTAATATTAACAAAGCATTAAAAGTTTGAAAATGACTAGTGCTGATATTGGCATGGATATAGAAGGTAGAAACATGCATACATTGGTTAACTGGTGGTACCAGTTTTCTTGGAGGGCATTTTATCAGTAAACAGCAAAATCTCTTGAAAGTGATTCACATATTTCAATTTTTAAAAAACATTCAAAGAGACAGAAGATAATCATGCAAGTACACATGTAAGTATTTACATAAGGACACATTGAAGTGCTTTTTGGTATTTACAAAAATTAAATCAACCTGATATTCCATTAAGAGATAAGAAAAATATATAAGTAAAGAGGGTATTAGATAACTAATCATTAACACAAAGGTATGGTTCTATATTTATTGACACATAAGATGGTTATTATGTTAAATAATCAGGTTCAAATTATGATTAAAAATTACATATACATGTTCATCAAAACAAAACAGGAAAGACATACACATAAGTAATAGTTATGATCCTGTATGGAGGAATTTCCAATGATTTTTTGTTGGTTTGATTGGTCCTTATTCTCTTTACAAGATTTTCGTAACAATTATTTATTGCACGTGTGATTTTAAGAGTAAAGAAAAAGCTACCAACATAAATTATAAGTAAAATTCTGTTCTTTAGTGAAAAGAAGTTATTTCCCTTTTTATTGCACTATAATTGTATTGATTCAAATGTTGCTAAAAATAAATTATTCATTAATAAGGTCTTAGAAGACATTTTTGTTCTGTAAAGATTTTCTCAATGCTAGTGTTTCTTTTTTGTTTGTTTGCTTTTGTTTTTGAGACAGTCTCACTCTGTCACCGAGGCTGGAGTACAGTGGCACAATCTTGGCTCATTGCAACCTCTGCCTCCTGAGTTCAAGTGATTCTCCTGCCTCAGCCTCCTGAGTAGCTGGGACTACAGGTGCATGCCACCACACCTGGCTAATTTTTGTATTTTTAGTAGAGACGGGGTTTCACCATGTTGGCCTGTCTCGTCTCAGACTCCTGATATCAAGTAATCCACCTGCCTCATCCTCCCAAAGTGCTGGAATTACAGGCGTTAGCCACTAAGCCTGGCCAATGCTAGTATTTCTTAATAATGGCACCTGACCAATATGCTTTTGCTTTTTGTGGAGAAAAATAGTGGACACCTTATAACAAAATAAATGTAAAGTAGCCTTTACAAATATGGCCCTAAATGTAGAAGCCATTGAAGTAAAGTTTGATAAATTCAACTACATAAAAAACATGCTCATAACAAAAGCTACCCTAAGCAAATTCAAAAGACCAATGGAACTTAGGAAAATAATTTTTCAAATTCCTATTACAGCCAAAGGGCTAATATCTTTAAAATAAAGAACTTGTAGAAATCAATAGGGAAAAGACCAACAACTCAATACAGAAATAGCATAAGAATATGAGCCAAGCAGTCACAGAGTCATGAATGGCTCCTAAACATAAATAACACTTACAATTGTAACAGTTAGTTTGAGAATTACAAAAGAAAACACTCTGAAATGCCAATTTGTCACCTGTCAAATTGGCAAAAGCCCAAACATTTCATAATACTGTTGTCGTGTCTGTGGATAAAATCAACTGTTGTCTTTGGGATTGTAACTTTATAGAATCTCCACGTACATAATATTGACAGTGATTATTTAAACTATGAACCCACATATCCTTTGATTTACAGCTCACATTTTTGAAATGCTAGATATATTGCATACTAGCATACTATGTATGGAAGAGGTAATTCATCACAGCATTGTTGGTAAAAAGCAAAGACTACAGGCATCTTAAAGTTCATCGATAGGGTTCCAGTTAAATGCAGAGCAGTATGCTATATATTATTCTTAAAAAGAAGAAGATACCCTCATGTGCATTAATATTGAAAAAAATCCAAAAAAGACAGTGGGAAAAAGAAAGTTCAGGACACTGGATAATGTGTGTGTATAAAAGGGTTCAGTTATCTCTACACATACACATGTGTATAAAATTTATAAAATGAGCATATAATTACATAAACATATGGTATTTACATAAGAGCAAAAAAATAATATTTGTTGCTTCCAGGGAAGAGTACTGACTGGCTAGAGACGTTGTGGAGAGGTTGACTTTTCACTCCATACTCTTTACAAAGCTTGGAGTTTGGATAGTTTAAGTAAATCACTTAGCTTGAAAATGAATGAAACATATACTTAAAATATAATATGAATAATATATTAATGTGACTGCCTACAGCAACTTGTTTTAGGTATGTTTAGTGATTTCGTGCAAGGGAGATTGTATCAAACACAGGAAAATTTATTGGAATCACAGAGTATTGCTATTTTTTTCTCCCGTCCCCAAGTATTAATCTGGGGTTCCAGTACAAATAAGATGAAATAAGCAGGTAATGTCTCTGTATGCCATGTTTATTCTCTTTTCTTCCCCCTGCTCTTGCTTTGTTCTGTTGATATATTAAGCAAAGCAGAGACAAATATGGGTGACAGACTGTCATTGAGAAACCTCATGTGAGAATTTTTATGAGTTTATGACATCTTTGTTAATAAGCACTTAAAATTAACATCTTACAAGATGTTAACAGAGAAACGTTGTGAACTCCAGGGCAACTTGAGCTGTTTCATATGCATGTGTTTTCAAGGTAACTGAGCTTTTCCTTTTCGTTATGCATAATTTATTTTATTTTGCTTACTTTCTATAGTACCCACCATCATTGATCGGACCTCTTTCTTGTTGTTAATGTACCCTTACTAAGGTGAGGGAGAGGTTCTCTTAATACCAGAAAAGCAGGTTTTTACTTAAAACTCTAGAAAAGTGGCCTGGTTTTCTTAGTTTACTTATGATTTTGTCCAATATATCCTTTGCTGCATTAAAAAACTCAAAACCTAGTGGCCTCGAATAACTATGTAGCTCAGGATTTTCTGGGTCAGGATGTCAGGGAGGGCACAGCTGGATGGTTTGTTTTCCATACACAGCTGGGGCTGGAAGACCCACTTGTAAGATGTCATCTTCACTCACATGTGCAGCATCTTGATTCTCTGTGACCAGTCCCTCCACATGACATATTATCCTAAATGGTCTTTCTATGTGGCTTGGACTTCTCACAGCACAGTGCTATCAAGGTAGTCATGCTTCTTTTATGGCAGCTGATTTCCAAGAGCCAGTGTTTTATGAGACAGGAAAATGAGAACTGCCAGTCCCTTTAGGACTTGACTAGCGAATTGGCATGCAGTCCCTTCCTCCATATTCTATTGGTTAGTGCAGTTACAGAGTCTACTCAGATTCATTGTGGTAGAGCACAGACTTTACCTCTTAATAGGAAGAGTGCCAAAGAATTGATGACCAATTCAATTTTAATTTGCCCAAACTCCCCCTTTTTTTTGAACAACTTGAGCAAGATCCTAAAGACTGTATTGAGAAGTTTTTGAAAGTCATCAATCAGCTCAAACCTCAAAGTGAACCTTCCTTCCTTGTTATCAATTAACCTGTGCTTCTGTGCTAAGCCCAAAACTTAATTTTCTTTACTTTGTTAGGAAATTCCTGCCCAGGAGGGAACTCTCTGAATATCCAGTGCAGCCTCTGTTCTTCATTTTCCCCCTAGCAGCCTATTATAATCTAACCATCATTCCCCAAAGTTCTGCTTATCCTTTCTTCCATAAAAGCCTTTTGAAAGTAGCTTCCTTAGTCTTCCATCTTGGTGCACATCAAGCAGAGTGAAGTATCCTCCAAGAACATTGTTATGCAGTGCCACTATTAACATTGGGTCTTATTTCTAATTCTTTGGCCCTCTTACTGATGTGGTCTGAATGTATCCCCTGAAATTCATATGTTGAAAAACAATCGCCAATGTGGTAATCTTTACAGGCAGGGCTCTTAGGAAGTGATTAAGTCATAAGGATGGAGCCCTCATGAATGAGATTATAAAAGGTCATGTGTGACCTTATAAAAGGGCTGGATGGAACTAGCTAGGCCCCTTTTGCTCTTCCATCCCTTCCACCAAATGAGAAAGCAGAGTTTTCTCCTCTTCAGATTGGCTTACAAGGTGTTGCCTTGAAAGCAGAGATGGGGCCCTCACCAGACACTAAACCTGGGGAGTCTTGATCTTGGACTTCCCAGCCTTCAGACTGGAGTGCAGTGGCATGACCTTAGCTCACTGCAACCTCCACCTCTCTGATACAAACAATTCTCCTGCCTCAGACTCCCAAGTAGCTGGGTTTATAGGAGTGGGCTACCACGCCCGGTTATCTTTTCTTTATAAAGTACCCAGTCCCAGGTATTTTGTTATAGTGGCACAAATGGACTAAGACACTTATTCTATCAGTGTAGGAGAGCATGCTTTGCCTCGTTTGCCTGTTTCCCCCACACCAAGCTACTCCAGGAATGTGATTAGTGCTCCATATATTAGCTACGTAATGAATTGTGATAAAAATTCTCTTTAAACACTTATGAGCTTACTCACATCTTTTTCTACTCGCTTTACTACTACAGTACTCCCTCCATATCTTTTGGGGATACATTCTACCATCCCCATTGGATGCCTTTGGGCATCCAACTGTGGATAGTACTGAACCCTGTTGTCACCAGTTGGAACACATTTTTGTTCACGACTTCCACTGACAAATTTAATACCTTTTCTATCTTAACTGAGCACTTACCATGGTCTGTGGCCAATCATATTTCAGTTTGAGGCATGACAGCAAAAGTAGCATGAATTTCTTTTTCCTTGAAAATTTCATGGATGGAAGATGTATTCTTATATAGATCTTACTGTAGCAACATCAACAAAGTTTTTTTTTTTTTTTTTCCCCCTCTCCTTATTCAACTGGGAACTTTAGCCCTTTCACTTAAAGGAAGAACTTAACAGCTTTTCTATGGCCAATCCAAATTGCCTGCATGACTATTTTTGCACTTTCAGGCCATTAAGAAGTAAAGTAAGGGTGACTTGAACGCAAGCTCTGTGATACTGCGACGGTTGGTCTGAGAACTGAGATGGTTCCTAAGTGACTAATGGTTGGGGAGCATCAACAGCATGGATCCACTGGACAAAGAGATGATTAGTGTCCTGGGTGGGACAGACTGGGATGGCATAAGATTTCACCATCTACCCAGAGTACCATACTTCTTTGAAATATAAATTTTTTTATTTCTAGAAGTTTTCATTTAACATTTTCAGACCAAGATTGACCATGAGTAACTGAACTGTGGAAAAAGAAACCACAGATGAGGGGGGCTACTGTGTTTCTCTTTTGGCTGCCATCATCTCTTGTTCATCTACAGTCTCTTAATTGAGTTCCCTGTTAACCAGTTTTATCTCCCTCCTCTCTGCACTGCATCTGAAAGGATCATCCTAATGTAAAAATCTAATGATATGATTTCTCGGCTTAAATTCCTTTAATTCTGGTGGCTTTGTTACCACCAGAAAAAAGTCAAATACCTGACAAGCCTCTGAATGACAGCTGTTGCTTTCCTCTGGCTTTATTCTGACCTGTTTCCTTTTCTCACTTGATGTCACAACAGTGGGGATTACATTTGTCCCCCTGACAAGCTTTGCTCATTAACCCCAGACTGCTGGGCATGATGAACATTGGGTTGCAACACTTTTCCCTTTGCTTTGCTTCTCTCTTGCCTCTACCACATCTTAGGTCTCAGATTGGATGATGGGGCCTCCCCTGACCCACCAAAGCAGGTTAATTCTAATTTTGTGCAGTCTCATTTTACCCTTTTATTTCCCCCAGGATAGATGTATTGAATATTACTGTGTTGGCTTTGCTTGTTTCCTAGTCTATATCTCCTCTTAGATTACAAGTTTGAGGGAGTAGAAACTTGAGTTATTTGAATGCTCTATTGCTAAAACCTAGAACGGTGCCTGGTAAATCCAACCCTCCAGCCCCCACCATGAAGAATCAGTTGTGGGAATAAGTAAAGCCAATTGTATATATGCTTTGGCTGATGGTATGATCCTCTGAGTCAAGAAATTTTCACTGAAATTTTCATTGAAAACATGCTTTTGCTGACTAGAAGCTATCTAGCTTCCTTCCTTCCATCCTTCCATCCTCCCTTCCTTCTTTCCTTTCTTGTTTCTTTGCTTATTACCTTCTTGGTAGTGAAAAAAAAGCAGGTAAGATTCCCATATGAGTGACTTCCACATCAATGGGAAGTTACTGCCATTTCCAACAACATCTTCCCATATTTATATCAAATTTGGAGCACTGGGAAAATTTTCTCCTGCCCCCAGATCTTTCCTTACTATCTAGATTTTTAGAACAAGTTCCCTGTTTCCAGAAATACCATTTGACCTAGCAATCCCATTACTGGGTATATACTCAAAGGAATGTAATTTATTCTGTTATAAAGATACATACATGCATATGTTCATTGCAGCACTGTTCACAATAGCAAAGACATGGAATCAACCCAAATGCCCATCAACGATAGACTGGATAAAGAAAATGTGATACATATACACCATGGGATACTATGCAGCCCTAAAAAGGAATGAGATCATGTCCTTTGCAAGGACATGGATGAGCTGGAAGCTATTATCCTCAGCAAACTAATGGAAACACAAAACCAAACACCGCAAGTTCTCATTTAAAAGTGGGAGCTGAACAATGAGAACACAGGGAGAGGAATAATGCATGCTGAGGCCTGTTTAGTGGTGAGGGTCAGGGGAAGCAGAACATCAGGAAAAAATAGCTAATGTGTGCTGGGCTTCATACCTAGGTGATGGGTTGATAGGTACAGCAAACCACCATGGCACATGTTTACCTATTTAACAAATCTACATATCCTGCACATGTACCCTGGAACTTAAAAAAATAGTTCCCCCTTCCTGTCTGCTGTATCATGTATTTAAATCATAGTCCAATATTCATCCCTCCTTCAAGGAGTGTTCTAGTCATTCTATTCCAACTCTTTCCTTATGAGACATTCTTGTATTTCTGAGATACACAATTATGTCCATTGACTGAAATTTATGTTTTCCTATTTATAAAATTATAGAAACTAGTACTGCATTTTTTGGTATTTGTGTGGAGCCAATATCATAGTAAGCTTTTATTGGCACTAGGTTTTTATATGAATGAGTTAAGAATTGGTATATTTAAAAATTATGATTCCCATGAATAGATAAGGTACAGATAGAAAATGGCCATAGGGACTATAAGCCTTGGGCCAGGCCTGGTGGCTCACACCTGTCGTCCCATCTATTCAGGAGGCTGAGGCAGGAGGATCACTTGAGCCCAGGAGTTCGACGCTGCAATCAGCTGTGATTGCACCACTGCACTCTGCCTGGATGGCCAAGCGAGACTCTGTCTTTAAAAAACAGACAAAAACAGATTATAACACTCTTCAAGAAAAAGGTAGTATATTTGTTTTTGAATGCAAATATTTTTGTTTTGCTGTGTGTTCTTGTTTTAACACTTAGCAAAGATCTGGCCAGTGTGACCGTGTGGCTTCTTTTCTTCCTCAAACATGGACTGTGAAGTCTCTCAAAACAAATTCTTCACCCATCTACCAGCTTCTATGTGATTGCCAAACCATGGGATGCAATGACTTCATCACCCCTTCAGAATACAAGTCTCTTTGAATGTATCTTTATTCGTGGACCATCACAATGTTATCAAAGTTTCTGTGTGAGGGGATTGTGGGTCTTGTGACAATCATGTATGTGAACACCAATGTTCTTTGACATGGGACATCCTGATTAATTGAACAACCCGATTACTAAAGTTTCCACTTATACCATACATGGATTACTTAGTTTTGCAAAATATAGTGAAATAAGGTTTCTCTTTTCTTTGAATACTTGTATTATGTCTTATATATTCTCTAGCCCCTCAGCAATGAGTATAGTAGTTTATTCAAACTATATTCTACATCACGTTCATTAAAAAGATGTATGTCTGAATCCCATTTTTATATGAGGCTTCAAAATTTTAGGGTCTAAAATTATGAATATTGATTATCATTATACCATAAAAGCCTGGAAGAGGGGCTTGATTTGCCCTACCTCCAGATCTTTGCTTACTATCTAGATTTTTAGATAATGAAGACCTGAACTTTAATGCAGTGAGCCAAATTACTAGACCATTCTGACAATGGAAATAATTAGGCTCTCAGGTATGGATGCTTTTTAAATTCTTCATTTTGAATTATTCTCAGACTTACAAAACAGTTGCAAAAACAGAAGAGTTTCAGAGTTTTTTTTTTCCGAATTACTTGAAATTATTCTGGTTTGCAAACTCAAATAATAATGCACTAGAAAATTAGTTTCTTCTAGAGGGTTTTTTCATGTCCCTGTGCCATTTAACATTTCCTTTCCCTGTCCTTGAGAGCTCTGTCTGCAGCTCATTTATCAAGCTCTGATCAGATGCTGTGCATATGTCATCATGTCCCAACATCAGTGTTGTCTCTGATTTCCTTTTACATACAAATGTGAATCACCTTTCCAGAAGGTTGTAACATATTGAATTCCTATAATTCGTACTAGAAGCTTTCACTTTTTCAGGGAGGTCTTTCGTTAGAGAATCTCTCTATCCTAAATTTTGTCAAATCCTTCCTTCCTTTAAAGCAGCTTTTGCGAACTTCATTAAATCAGAGTTATGGAAGATGTGGGCTCTGGTCTTGGGCTTTGCTGAGCTGCTGATTGGCTTGATGCACAGCTCGACATATTCTCTGGAATGCTGAGTGTGTTCCAGAATTCTATAATCTGTCTTGTTTAGTGCATTGTCTATAGGTTACAAGTCATTACTTGGAAGGAAAATTGTCTTCTATGTTCTGTGTGTCCACATTTCAAATACAGCTGTGTTGTAAGTCAAGTATGTGCATCTTTGAATTCAATCTATTAATTTCTGCTGGGTGAGTACATATTTTAGGAGTCTGGGAAACTGTATGGGCATGGTGGCAGAGGCAAACTGTGGCTATATCCATATGAATGTATGTTCCAAGAACTGATGTGAAATTGGCAATATATTTTTTTTTAAACACACATTGCAGCTACTGACAATGTCTAGTTTAAAACTCCTACTGTGTTTTCTGCTTGGTTTCCCCAGATGGGAGAACTGTGATTGGAACACTATTGCAAAATTACTCTTGCTTTAGATAGCTTTATTTTTATTCAAGTTGCTTTTTAAAAGATTTTTAAAAATATATATACTCTCAAACATCAAAAGCACATTTGGGCTCATTTTTGAAGAAGGAAAATAAATTTAATGGATGCCAAAATGTCTGAAAACTAGCATGCTTGCCAGGATTGTGATAATGGTATGTGGATGATCAGGGAGTTTCAGGGTGGTTGCAAATATTAAACAAGGTTCAATCGTCTGCTAATGAAATGGGAAGAGCTTTGGACTGGGAGTTAGAGGACCTGGGTTCTGGTCTGGGCTCTGTTTCAGTCTACCTTATCTACTTTCTTCATGCAAATATTGTCACCTTTCTCTGCTCTGTCAACTGATTTGTAGAAAAAAAAAGGATGGACTGTATGATGTCTAAGAAGACTTAACTATGGAATCTCATGGCTGTCCTTGATTTTAAAGTGAACAGTAAGTAAAATAAATGGAGCAATGTGACCTTATGTTAAGACTGTGTAACCTCTATGAGACAACACACATTCAGGACAAAAGTCGCAAAAAAGTAGTCATTCGTCTAAGTGTCTTATCTCAGAGACCATCAGGAAGTCAACTCGGAATGCTTAGAAATCCCTCACTAATGGAGTGATTTCTTTTCAGTGGGGTATTGACTGTCATTGACACCAGTAGCAAAGCACTAATGGAAATGCACAGATGCATGAGGAGGTGATTAGCTTGCAGCCAACTGAGTCTGTGGAGGAGGCAATTTGGGTTCTCAGAATCATTTATGCAGCTTCTCTTTCATTCCTCAGAGATGAAATTTTCCAGTCTTGTCCACCATTTTCAATAGTGTGAAGCTTAGCAACAGCTTTAACTGGCCATCTGCTTCAGTTATTAAATTAGGCCTCGAATATAATTCTACCTAGAACAGCCCAAATGAGTAAAAGATGCTTCCAAAAATGCATATTGACCATATATCAATTATGTGCTATATTGCATTTTATTCAAAGGTACACATCTTTTCATTTTAAGTTCTGAATTTGGAATTATTTATCGGTGGCATCTTCCAATTAAAATTGGTAAACCTTTTGCAATTAGTGGCAAATAAAATCTTGATACATCTTACATTCAGTAATATCTTTGATTTGATGGGTTATAGTATTAATCTGTAGTATCAGACATGATCTAAGTTTCTTTTTAGGAAAATATTTATAATAGAGACAGAAAACCTCCATTAATATGGTTGGGATGTTGGATGTGGAGGAATTTTGCTAAAAATAACTCTTTCACAAGTTGCATTTCACAATTGAGTCAACTGTCTCATGCCACTCCTCTGCAGCCCTTGCCTGTTCACTTTTCTAGCTAGTAAAAAGTGTTTTATGGAATTAGAACTCTTTAAGTAAATGGATTTTCGTTTTTGCAAATGCACTTCCTTACAAGAAAATAGGTGTAAAGCACTTAGCCCAGAGCCTGACACAGAATAAATGGTAACCATAAAGTGCCTTCTGGGTAGAGCACTTTCTAGCTAAGTGCATAGGTTTTTGCATTTCCATATTTAGCTTTCTGTGAGGGTAGCTGTGTCTTGCCAGGGGCAATGAAGACCCGAACTTTAATGCAGTGAGCCAAATTACTGGAGCATTCTGACAATGGAAATAATTAGGCTCTAAGGTATAGATGATTTTTAAATTCTTCATTTTGAATTATTCTCAGACTTACAAAACAGTTGCAAAAACAGAATTCCTGTAAATCTGTCTCTTAGATTCCCCAAACTGACATTTTCAAGAACCACATGCAATTATCAACATCATGAAATTAACATGATGCAATACTCTTTTCTAATTCAGAGATTAGTACGCCTTTTCAGTAAAGGGCCAGAGAATAAATATTTTTGGCTTTGTTGGCTGTAAGTTCTTCATCTCATCTCTCATTTCTGTTGTTGTAGTAGCTATGAAAGATACTTAAAAGGACAGTAATGGCTGTGTTTCCAAAACCTTAATTATAAAAATAGGTGACCAGCCAGCCTTAGTTTACCAACCCATAAATCCACAAATCGTATTTCTAATTTTCCTACTAATATCCTTTCTCTGGTCCAGAGTGCAATCTCAGGTCATGTGTTGCAAGTTGTTGTCGTCATCTTAGTCTCCAATTTGTAACAGTTTCTTCATCTGTTTTTATATTTAATGACTTCAAAACTTGGGAAGCATATTAGCCTGTTATTTTTTAGGCTGTATTAGTCCATTTTCATGCTGCTGATAAAGACATACCCGAGACTGGGCAATTTAGAAAAGGAAGAGGTTTAATTGGACTTACAGTTCCATGTGTCTGGGGAAGCCTCAAAATCATGGCGGAAGGCAAGGAGGAGCAAGTCACATCTTACATGGATGGCAGCAGACAGAGAATGAAGAGGATGAAAAAGTGGAACCCCCTGATAAAACCATCAGATCTTGTGAGACTTATTCACTACCATGAGAACAATATGGGGAAAACCACCCCCATGATTCAATTATCTCCCACTGGGTCCCTCCCATAACACATGGGAATTACGGGAGTACAATTCAAGATGAGATTTGGATGGGGACACAGCCGAATCATATTATAAGCTATATGTCCACTTGGGCATCTCTGGTATTTCTTCAGGGTTGTATTTAGATTGTGCATTTTCATTATGCATAGCACAGATATGATGTTGTGGCCTTCTCTGCATTGTATTAGGAGGCACAATCTTAATTTGTCCCATTATTGGTGATGCTAAACCAAGTCATTTGGTTAACATGTTATCTTCCAGGTTTCTCCTCTCTAAGCTTGTTTTTCCACTTGTAATTTAGAAGTTACAATTTTCCCTTTGTAATTGTCATATGGTTATGCTTTAAGAACACATCAAATATTGGTTCTCTATTCTTTTTCCCATTAATTTTAGCATCTAGTGAGGATTCTTTCCTTAAATAGTTAATACTGTGTTTTTTGCCAAATGGTGACATTTAAATTTTATTATTCTAGGCTGGGCATGGTGACTTATGGCTGTAGTCCCAGCACTTTGGGAGGCTGAGGCAGGAGGATCACTTGAGGTCAGGAGTTTGAGACCAGGCTGGCCAACATGGCAACACTCTGCCTCTAATAAAAAACACAAAAATTAGCCAGGCATCTCAGGCCCCCAAGTAGATAAGCTTGGGAGAATTGCTTGAACCCAGGAGGCAGAGGCTGCAGTGAGCTGAGGTCATACCACTGCACTTCAGCCTTGATGACAGAGCAAGACTTTGTCTCAATAATGAAATAATTAGACAAATAAATTTTCATTATTCCTTCTATATTTGTCACTTGGTACTCTATGGTAAAGACATGCTTTCTCTTATACTTTATTTCTTTATATTAGCACGAGCTCATGGATTATTATACTTTTGGTTAAGTTTTCATTGCTGTCATGTATTTTGTTGGTCAAAATTATCCCATATTTGCCTGCTATGAGGCCCCTAGAATGAGCTGCTGTCTTCTTTTATGTCCCCATCATTTTCTAAAGCACTTTTCCTATTTTATGATACCACAAGCTATTCCAGGCTCATCTTGTGCTTTGCTTGCTCTGACCCTGGAATCAGGGTGTTTTACCAATGATTCCTTGTTTATTTTATTACAGAATAGTATTTGGAAACCATGGTTGGGGAGTAAGGCATGTTATTGTTATTGGAGTACCATTGGTTTCAGGCCTTCTCAGTGAACAGGACTAGAAAATGTATGTACATATACGTGCACATACATACACATATATGCACACATTTGTATACATTTCCATACCTATCAGTATATATATATTAAAATCCACAAGTTTATCCCAGTACCTCTAATTTCAATTCGACATAACAAGAACCTACCCCTTCCCTATTTCTTTATTTCTAACTCTTTTCCATTGTGGAAGTTGGCTACCATTATAAACGATATGCTTGCTTATTTGTTAATCGAGGAATATAGAAAAGTAGTATTGAAATTTCTAACCCATACCCCTGTGAAAGAAAATCTAACTGTGTGAAGTTCTTTTCATCTTCATAGAGTCAATTTACTATTTCCAAGGTCATATAGATTATCTCAACACTTCAGTGTGGATCATGCTATGCATTTATAATGGAGTTAGTTTCATTTGTTTGTAGTGGTATGTCATCTTCTCATCTTTAATTATTATATAATGTGTGAAACATGATCATAGTTCTGAAGTCAGAAATACATGAGTAGTTATACTCAGAGAAATACCTCCTTCCCATCCTTTTGGCCTCAATCCGGATTGCTCATTCTTACCATTCCATTCCCATTATCTCCTAGGTGTAGCCAATCTCATTAGTGTCTGGTATATCCCTCCTGTGTTTCATTTTGCACAACTGAGCAGATACATAGTTTTTTTAAATACAGTCTTCTATCTTCAGCAGTAGGAGAGAAGTTGGGTTAACTTTTGTACATTCTCGCAATGGAGGGCTATGTAGCTGTCACAGAGGATGAACATCTCTGCGAACTAATATAGCAATAATTCCAAGATGTACTGGTATCTGAAAAAAACCAATACATGAAGAACAGTTTTAAGAAAAGATTCCAACTGGAAGCCCCAACAACATGTATTGCCACACAGTTCTTTCCCTACCACTGTTTTTGTCCAAAATTCTTTCACTGGAGGATTATCTTCTTAGGCTTTCATGCCATCCCTTGCAAAAAAAAAAAAAAAAAAAAAAAAAAGCAACTGTGAAGGATAACACAGTTAACTGTCACTTGCAGGCAGAGGAGCTGTAAGCTAAAGATGGCAGGTATAATTTCTGTAGATACCAGGTACCAGGGGAAATGGGGAAGTGTATCACTGAATGGGAATAGAATCCTGGTATTAAATAGTTTTTCCTTCTATAGGCCAGCTAGGTTTAGATCTAGTGAATGCTTTGAGTGCATCTTATTAAGAAAAATAATGAGAGTTGAATGAAAAAATAAGGCAGAAGCCCTGACTTGAAAGGTTTCACCTGTGGTTTACATTAACTAGGCAATGAAAGAACTGCCCACATTTTGCAGGGAGGAAATAAACAGAAGAATAAATAAGACATAACAAGAATTAAATCTCTGGCCATAATAAGTCACTGAAACAAATTATTAGACATTTAACAGCCTATTCACTATCCCAAAAATATTATGGATTTGGGCAGAGTGGGAAAGAGAGGAAAGAAGAGGTGATCCCATATGGATTCCTGGGATGCTTGGCCAAAATGTAGGCATTCTTGGAATTAAACCCCATTTAAGTGAACTAATTGCATTTTTTTTTTTTCTAAACCAGGTATCTTGGAGTGTTTGAGGGCACATAGATTCCTATTTTTTCACTGTTTTTCCTTGTCCCTTACCCTTCCTTCAAGAGATGCTAAGGAGCTTCTTCCATGTGCCCCAGTATCCCATTTCTCTCTTGCCACATGGTCTTGTGCATGCACTTTACATGGACACCTGCTCGCCCTCCACTCCAAACATAAGCTACCTTATTTTGGCTAATTACACTCGGTCTTCAGGTCTCAGGTTAGATGTAACTTCTCAGGCAGTATTTTTCTTGACTCTCCAGAACTGGTGAGAGTTTTCTGTTTTGTATTTGTTTGGTCAGCTCATCTAGCAAACTGTCCTCCATTTGCTTACGTAATTGTCCACTTACCCTTCCTGTAAAGTCTTTGTGTGCAAAGGCTATATCTATCATGTATATCATTAGATTCACCTAGAGCAGTGTTCACCACCCACAACCTATTTGCTAAGTGAATGATTCATCAATGGTCCAACAATTTAGGATGCTGGATAATGTGCATTCTAGATCCTTCTTCCCCTGAGTAATTTAGAGTCTATGGATATAATTGGAGATGTATTGGAAAACAGTTTAAAAAATCAGGGTTATTGTGGCATGATTATCATCTAAGATATATTACATATTCTTTGTCGCATGGTAGACAGCCTGATCAGAAGCCTAATCACCTAATATTAATGGAAATTATTTTCTTAGCTCATGTCATAATAGAGATCATTCTTCTAGTGTAATCTTTTCTACAACTCCAAGTGGGATACGATTAATAATCTGAAATGTGTAACAATTTGACATGACTCTAGTGGATCTAATTTAGTTAACGGAAGTAACAACAGGCTGCAGATCTCTTAAAATCATACTAGCAATTTTTCACAGAAGAACTTCATAGAACCTCTCATATACTGCTGTTCATTGAATCTCTCAGGGGATATAGTAAAGAGCATTTCCAACTTGATCATGGGGTACTTTTCTGCTTCTCCCCACAACTTCTAGAGCATCATCTAGAACTAGTGCATATTGCTTTCTACCTACCCACCTACTTGCCTGATTATTGAAAGAGTGATATGTGAATTTTTACCTTCTCTTCCATTTTCCCATGCTTTCATGCCTTTCCACAGTTCCTATCTGCCATTAAACTTCTATTTTTTCAATTTATTATTTCCTGTCTACAGAAAGAAAGATTGACTTCAGATATGCTTTTTGTTTTTGTATTGAAAGGAACCCAGGTCTTCCTCAGATGAAAACATAAACATAAATCAATCATGTTGGGGACTAGTGTGTTGATGGCAGATGTGGGAATGTGCCCCTACAATTTTCCAGATGAGGAAGAGCATTTGTAATTATTGGGAACATAATAGAACTATTGAACATGCATATCTCAACTGTATAAACCCTCAAATACTTCACTTCTGTTTCTGTAATGGTATAATGTGGCAAATATAAAAATAGTAAAGTCAAAAATTAAAAATATGGCATTAGTTGGGGACATACATAAAACAGAGTAGGCAAGAGGAGTGAATTTATAATGACAGTTCTTTGGGTTGCTGGAGCCTTGGAGTTTGCTTCCACTGGCTCTGATTGGTCTCCTTAGCTTGTTCTACCAAATGAGTCAAACCAGTTAATCATCTTGTCATGTGGTGTGGGACAGAACAGAGAGGTTGGCCGCACATAAATCATTTACAAGGCCCTTTGCTCCTTGCTTTCTCTCTCCCTCATTTGTTTCTCTATACGTCTTCTCTATACGTCTCTCTATTTTTAATTTATTAGCAAGCAGGTTTCTTGTAAAGTATGCCCATGCCTACCTTTGTTTTTAATGAGAAGTGCTTTAATAATGTGGGAAACTCTCATGGTGAAGCAAAACAGGTCAAATTATGTCCACTAAGTGACATATTTCCAAATGCCTGGCAAAAGAAAGAGAACTTAAAACTGGTACAACTATAATAAGAGTATTATTGAGATTGAAAACATTATTTTGGTTAATTTGCTGTTTTTCTCAATTTTACTTTGAAAAATTTCAAACCTGTAAAGAGGCTGAAACAATAGAACAACAAACTGGTTTTAGAGCTCCTCATCCAGGTTCACCAATTACTGGCATTTTGCAGTATTTGCCACCCCCCGACACATGTGCACACATGTGTGCATGCACGCACACCCACATACACACACACACTGATACTTCTAAATTAAGCCATTTTAAAGATAGTTTCAGATATCTTTACAGTTCATTCCTGAATACTTCAGCCTATATTCCCTGCTAAAAGCAAAGACATTCTATTATATAACCACCCTATCGTATCATATTCAGGAAATTTAATATAAATTAAAATTTTGCTATTACTTAAGAAATGTAAATTTAAGATAATATAGATAATTATAATTCAATTGTATATTATATTAAATATATAAAAATAATATGTATTATGTCTCTTATATATTTGTTATGATCTGAATGTTTTGTCTCTCTAAAATTCATATGTTCCAGCCCAAACCCACCATGGGATTTATTTGAAGGTGGTGCCATTGGGAGGTAATTAGGTCTGGATGAGGTCATGCGGGTGGTACCCTCATGATATTGGGTCCCTTAGAACAAGAGACAGTAGAGAGCTTCCTCTCTCTCCATGCTTACCCATGGAGGAAAGGCCATGTAAGGAAACAGTGAGAGGGTGTCTGTTTGCAAGCCAAAAACAGAGCCTTCACCAGCCCTGACCATCCTAGCACCCTAATCATGGACTTCCAGTCTCTGGAACCATGAGAAAACTAATTTCTGTTGTTTAAGCCCCCCATGCTATGGCATGTTGTTATGGCAGTCTGACCTAAGACTTTATCATATTTAATATGGCAGTCTGACAAGACTATATCATATTATATAACTATATGTATTATAGATAATATATCTTTATCTTCAAACACATTGTATCTAATGATATACAATTTTAAAGTGGAGAGAAACAGTGTTGGTGGTGAGTATACTGTAATAAAATCACCTATCTCTCAGGTAGTCTCTCTCCCTAGAGGATGAATTCTTTAAGATCAAGAATCACATGGAATCCAGGGCTCCTATACCATTTATCCTTGCATTCTCAGCATCTAGAGTTGAGCTATACTTTGAATTAATCTTATTGACATTAACAGATAGAATGATATTCCTTTAAATCAGATTTTAGGATGTTTTGGAGCAGAATTCAAGTATATACACATTTCAGAGATAGTGGTTTTATAATTAAGTGGAAAACACTAATAGGGAAGATTTATGAAGAAAGATTGGACAAGAGTTCTTATTTCCTGGAATGCTTCTTGCCTCTGTCAGAGAAGGCCTGAATCCATATTAAGTTTGTGAATCTCATGTGCCCACAGTTTTCACCTCTTGACTTGGCCCAGGAGTGCTGGGACTTAGTCTAGTTGGCCATGTCCATGCATAGATGTGTCCTGTGGAGCTCTTTTTTCTCTTCTGGTTTGTTTTCTTTGTGTACAACCTCTCTTGGAGTAGGCATGATGGTGGCTGTGGAATGATCTATAGATAACTCTTGTTTGTCTCTGTTTTTGTCTTTATTTCCCCTCAGAACAGGCTATAAAGAGCAGACCTATGTCTCCTGAGCTTTGCTTTGGTAGGGATTTCATTAGCTCCTTCCATGTCAGGCTTTCTCTATATATTCAATAACCAGATTGTCCGTGATGTAAGAAATGGAGAATTAAACCCACCCACTTATTTTCTGTGTTGCAATTTTCTCTTTTTGCTGTGCCTTTGTATCCTCTCTCCTTCCTGTATTTTTTCTTTCCCACCTTGGAAGTATTATATATGATCTTCCCTTTCTTTCTTTTCTTCATATTTCTTATAACTTGAGGCCAATTTGGTGATAGACTTTTTATGCAGACTTTCTAAGAAACTAATACTTTTGGGGTAGAGGCTTTCTCTAATTAAATTGTGTCTGTGGTCTTTCAAACTTGAACCTAGTGAAATATGACTCTGTGATCATCTACAGTGAAGAATAAATACCACGAGTTAACCATGGCTACTCATTTTGAAGGAGGGTTTTCAAATGGAAAATCAAGAAAAGCTTGGGTGCTCTGCCATGGCATATGGCAATGCTAAAATAAAAAAAATATATAGTTTGTAGTAACAGATGGATTTGAACCACACTTGGATCTGTTGAATACTTTTTAATATTTAATTTACAATGAATCTTTAATATAACATTTAACTAAGTGTTCTGTCATATTCCTTTGAAATGTATAAAGCCTTGTCAATGTAATTGTGTCTAGGAGATTTCCTATGAATATTAAGTATTTAAAATTAAAACTGTTGTTGAGAAAATGGTAATTTTCCTGAGATTTTTATGGTTCACTTATATTTGTGCTGTTTAAATGTTGTATATATTTCTTAACAGTCTGTCAGTTTCTTCATTTCCTGTTAGCTATAGAAAAAAAAGGAACCAAATAATGAAAGTAACTTTTAGGCATGGAAATGAAATAAACATGAAAACTATGCTGAGGCCATTGAATTTATTCTGTTTGTTGGTATGGAGCCAAATGCCACAACAATGGTTGTAGCTTAATCATAGTTTCTATGCTACATGGAAATGGGCTGAATAAATGTAGTCACTAAGTTAAGTGGTAAAACAACGTAGTCAACCACATCTGAAGACACCCATGGATAATTTATATAGAATTACTTACAGTGTACTTGCGAAGACATTTCATACAAAATTTATTTTTAATTTGTTTAAAAAAGTAGTTTAAAGCTGGGTATGGTGGCTTACACCTGTAATCTGAGCACTTTGTGGGGCTGAGGTGGGAGGATTGCTTGAAGCCAGGAGTTCAATACAGCAAGACCCTATGTCTACCAAAAAATAAAGCAAATTATTTACTGGGCATAGTAGTGTGTGCTTTAGTCATAGCTACTTGGGAGGCTGAGGCAGGAGGATTATTTGAACCCAGGAGCTCAAGGTTGTAGTGAGCTATGATTGTGCCACTGCACCAAAAAAAAAAAAAAAAAAAAAAAAAAAAAAAAAAAGTTTTTCAGATAGCAAAGATGGAGAACATAGCATTTTAGATATGTTCTGATTTATGCTTCATACTTCATATGCTTCATTGGATTGCCACCTCTTAATCATGATTATAACATCTGGGTCCCATTAATATAGAAAAGAAAAATAACAGTGTTCCTACTTCCAGGCCAAGATGACTTATAACAGTGCCTTCTCTTGCCTTTGATGATATTCTGTATTTTGGTTTGTGTTGGGCTGAGATTATCATTTTAAAAAATATAGTGGGAAAGGGGATGTTAGAGACATGCAAAGCTCATAGAGAATTATGACTAGATATCAAACCTTTGTCTAGTAAACACCTACTGTAGAACAGAAGGGAAGGACTTGGCTGAGGATCTATTTTTTTCCTGATTTGGTAAGAAGAACTTGTACCAAGTTATGGTTTGTTATGCATTTGTAGCTATCAAGACTTCAGAAGACTCACAGGAAAAAAAATCCGGGTCATAACTCTCATAGTCTGTTTCTCTGGCTATTTCCTGTGCACCCTCATACAATTCTGGGACCTAGAGGTTTTCGTGTTTGTTGGTGTGCTTTTAGTTTTATTTGCCTTACTGTGTATTATGGTATTTCCACATAATGTCCCATTAGGTGTAGATGTTTAAAAACAGTTTTATAATCCTTCCTCTTAATTAGGACCTGTGGATATATTGTCCCTTTGAATAAAACCAAACAAGGATGAACAATGAACCGTTGTCTAATTGGGTGGGTTATGGGGGAATCATCATGACATGGCGGCATCTGCTCTTTGGGTCTTTGATCTTAGCCTCTAATCTGCGTCTAGCTACTCCTTGTACTTTTCCCCCTCACCCTGACTATTTGATAATGACATGGGAAGATGTATTATTTGATTTGGCTCATCTCTAGGTTTTGTTTTGGTTTGGTTTGGTTTAGTTTTTGTTTTTTTTGAGATGGAGTCTTACTCTGTCACCTAGGCTGGAGTGCAGTGGTGTGATCTTGGCTCACTGCAACCTTCACCCACTGGGGTCAAGCGATCCTCCCACCTCAGCCTCCCAAGTAGCTGGGACCACAGACACGCACTGCCATACCTGGTTACGTTTTTGTATTTTTGGTAGAGACAGGGTTTTGCCATGTGCCCAGGTTGGTCTTGAACTGCTGAGTTCAAGCAATCCACCCACCTTGGCCTCCCAAAGTGCTGGGATTACAGGCATGAGCCACCATGCCCGGATCTAGTTTTTGACTCTAATGTTGGATCAACCTTGTATATTTTGGGGGGTTATGATACTTTTACAGAGAAGCAGCTGGGCTTATCCTACATAGCCATTATTTGATATTTGAACCTGAAGCTTCAGAAAGGAAATGAATAAACACTCAATTTCATAATAGGCCAAATGCTCTAATATTTTATTGTATTATGTTTTTTTCTTTTCAAGAGACAGGGTCTTGCTCTGTCGCCCAGGCTGGAATATAGTGGCACAGTCCTAGCTTATTGCAGCCTTGAACTTATGAGCTGAAGGAATTCTTTTACCTCAGCCTCCCAAGTAGCTGGGACTATAGGCAATTGTGACCACACCCAGCTAATTTAAAACACATTGTAGAGATGGAGTCTCACATTTTACCTAGGCTGGTGTCAAATTTCTGGCCTCAAGCAATCCTTCTGTCTTGGCCTCCCAAAGTGCTGGGATTACAAATGTGAGCCACTGTGCCCTGCCTTAATATTTTTATACACTCAATCCATTCATATTTCCTTTGAGCAAATGGTCTCTTTGCCCACTTCAATGAGTGCCAAACTCTGTTGAGTCTTGGAGCCAGTGGTTTGCTTTAGTTTGGGGGCCATGTAAATGGAATCTCAGTTCCCCCTCCATGGTCTGCCCGGTTCCCATGCATTGACTAACTTTGATATCCTTTCCTGAAGGGTATCCTTTTCACGTGTACTTCTTCTGTGGCTTCGTACGTAAAAATAAATAGCATCACTAATGCTCAGCCTATCTTGACGCTTTCTGAAGGGTAACAAATGGCAATGTTGCATTCCAGAATAGTTTTGCTTTTTTAAACAAATAAGAGTGCACAGTGAAATGGATTGTGAGTGATTTGTGCCCCACCGTTCAGTGACATTACTGCACCATATGGTGCTCAGTGAATGATTTCAAACATACTGGGAAATGTTACCTACTCCACAGTACAATAGGCATTTCTTTAAAAATACATGTAGCAATAAAGCATGGACTTATTTAGCCTTCTTTTCTCCTGTCAGGCATATTCTTTTAACAGAGCTTTTATTTTCTAGTTCATAAGCATCACATAATATGAGTCTACGTGCTTGTTCTCCTTGTGCTGGGACATGTGCTGGAGCTGGTGAAGGTTTAATTACTATCTCTGGTGCGATAAAGCCGACAATTCATGCAGCCAAGGGGCTCCCTGATAAGGAAGATGATGATGTTATTTTGAATTTACCCTGTCTTGAGAACGTATCAGCAATGCATTTAGGATTGCTTACATTGGAAGGGGATTGAGAGCTGAAAGAAGAGATTAGAGTCAACTATCTGCAGTTGTACACAATTTGAAAGTTTAAACCCCAGAGTTAACTCACAGTTCATGAGTCTAAATTCATATTCACTTTTTTGTTATTACAGAAAAATGGTGTTGATAGACACTTCACCACTGACACTCTCTTATCTCATTTGAGCACCAGGGTTCCGAAGATCAAACTGATCTTTCTTTCTCAGGCATGCTTTATTTTCCAAAATGGGCTGGGAATTATTTCATCTTCAGGGAAGGGAGAGCAAGGGAGTGAATAATGTAGATTTAAAAGGCTATTTTTTATATGAGGGATTTGGTTCAAAAAATAATATGAACTTTGCAGAGAGATCCTGTGGGTTTTCCTGGTGACATACTGGTAGTTCAATGGACATCCTAAATGTGTATTGATGATACTGCACTTCAGTTGGAGAAATTACCACTGTACCTTCACTTTGCTTTTATCATAAACTGTTCCTCTGCTGTTTAGTGCAAGATGTAATTCACTTAAATGATGACAGAAAGTGTGTGTTTTAAATAGAGTTTGTCTGGTGTTCCTAGCCAGGTGTCCAAAGATGATGATGTGATGTTAGTTTTAAAGTTCTACTGGTGAAACGAAGTTGGAGGAAAGAAATGTTAATGAGAATGAGTTTTCAAAGTGTAGTGAGCCATTTCCGTTGAGCAAGAAAAGTTACTATGAAAGTAGTCTCCTTAAGAGCTACAAGAAGGTAACAATGTACAGATTAAAGCATGTGCAAAGCTTTTGTTTATGAAGAATGGACTAAGTATGGTAGAGTTAGGTTGCTCACAGAAATGAGACGAGACCAAAAGGAGACTACTAGAAACTAGCTTCTTCCTCACATCCATGTTCACATCTCATGTCAGGCATCAGTGAGCTCCCAAATGCTTATTTGTTACTGTCTCAAAAGGACACACTAAACTCCCGTTTCATTTATCTTTAATCTTCCTCTGCCTTTTAAGAGATTGCAAATGTATAGCCAGGATCTTCACTGGTTCAGACCTTTTGTGAGGGAAGAAGAACTGGTGACAATTTGGGGTTATAGAATTTAAAAAAAATACATTTTATGGTTGTATAATGCATTGAGAATTAAATGCTGACAGTTTTGTCTGAGATTCTTTGGGGCTCTACTTTAATGAGGAGGTAAGACTAGTTTTAATTAGCAGATCAAATTTTCATATAAATGAACCTTCTAAGAAGAACGAGAAAATTAGTTTTATTATAAGGAGCTAAATGTTCTTTTTACAATCTTTTCTATATTATTCATTTTCATAGTTGACTTTTAAAATCCTATATAATAGAAAAGTGGACTTCAGCTAAGGCTTATATCCAAATTATTAAAGCCTGTGATGAACAGTTGAAATTAGTGAGGTTGTTTTATAGGGAAAAATATTTTAAGTACAATCCAGAGTGGGAAAAAATATTTACGTGTAGGTTCATTCCATCTCTCTTGCGTTGCAAGGTGAAGAAAGAAAGCTTTATGAGTTTGCTGTCTGTGTAAGACTCTGTCTGCAGTGGAATCGCAAAGTAATTGAACTAAAAAATGTCTGTTAAAGGCACCAAGATAATTACCATGAGTCACTGAAGTATAGGTTCTTAATGTTCCACACCTTGATCTTTGCTACACTTATGGGTGCTGGGGAAGGAGAGAGAAGAAAAAGAATGTTCAACAAATTCCACACGGGGAAATCAGAGATGGTTAAGAAACCCTCCTCCCGCAGTTGAGCTTTTATCTAATGAAAAAGACAACATGCACACAAAAAAGGAATGTGAATTACAGTTCAGACCATGCTCAGTGATGGCAAACCAATGCTCATACAATAATAATAGAAACAAATAAGATTAATGGTGTTGGCTTTACAATCTATATTTAATTTTAACAATGGAATTTCATTTGTTACAAATCACCAACATTTGAGAGAAAGCAATAGAATAAATGAAAGTCATTGAGAATTTTCTTCTCTTATCCAAACTGTTAATTTAGCTGCATTTCATGGAGTCGGCAGTTCCTAAAGCTGTAAAGGAATTGCCTGGCAATTGAATTTGCCCCTTTAGTTCAAATGCATTTTTGAAACAAGGAATTATATTTTTAATCCCTTTCATGTTAGAGCCCAGGGCAGTGCTTGGAATCCCAAGTGCTGATGATTTTTAGATTTTCAATATAATATGATTTTCAATATGAAAATTCCAGATATTCTACCTCTTTATACTCTCCCACCTCCTGAATCTCAGAAGAAATTTGAGATGTTTCCAGATGTTGGTTTGGGCAAACTGTGGTCTGTATCTTATGGTGCTGAAAACATTCTTGTATTATGTGTTTTTTGATCACATACATACAAAATCTTACCACTTTCTATCTCAAGTAAAATTGGAGTTATCAAAACGAATTGAAATGTGCTGTAGTGGTGCTATCTAAAGAGTAAGTGGCATGCTGAGTATCATTTGCTTGGGGGAACCCTTTGATTTGGGGCAATCATTTGTTCCATGCATTTTCTTTTTGCACTAGTTAGCAACAGCAACAGGAGAAAAGAGGGGTATGTTTGAATTCTAAGTCCTTCCTGAAAGTCTTTTACCTAAAAGGAGAGATTATTGTACCTTCTGACCACAGGCCAGAGAGAATTTTTACAGAATGATGTATTTGGTGAAGAACGAGTGATCCTGTTTCTGAAAAGTCCCATGCGGTGAGACTAAACACCGGACCCAGGGGTGAGTGAGCAAACCATGTAAATGGGGGGTGCCTAGCTTGGTTGGAAAGAACACTGGGCTAAAAAACATAGATGATATGTATGTAGGGAAGCATGTATATTTAGAGCGAGAATGGAGGAACAGATGTCTTTTTGGAAGTTTATGCCATTGATAAAAAGAAAGTTGATGAAAATTTGTGGGAAGATGTCCTAAAAACCCATGATTCCTTTCATACTCCTTGGAAGTCACTCCCCAATTTGAGAACTTTAGTGATCCCTCCTGCCTAGATAATGGAATCTATTCAAAGCCTTCTGCACTTGGTCCTAACCTTCCTCTGCAACATGCAGTTGCTGTCCACAGCGATCTCTGAACTCTAGCCAGCAACCCTCTTCTCCACACCCTTGTTCATAGTGTTCATCAGCCAGGAATGATCACTGCTATGTCACCATCAGTCCATGATTTACCATCCTCTAAGGACCAGAAAAAGTCGTATCTTTTTCATAAAAGCATCCTTGAGCCCCTCATCTCATAGTGCACTCCTTCCTCTTTTCTGCTTTCCTTTGGTAAACTTGATTTGTTATTGATTGACTGCTTATTTCTCCTTGCATATTTAATTTATGTATGTGTCGTCGTCTTCAGTTGGATATGAGGCTTTTTCACAAGAGCACACCAGGTGGTGTATCATTTTGTCTGCTTCTCAGGTCATCCTCTGCATAGTGCCTTCTTGCCTAGCAAATACTCTTTGCGTGCTATATGGATGGTGGCAGACCTCCATTACAAAACTATCTGGGGACACTCCAATCTGAGCTGGGACGCAGTGGTCCTTTCATCTGTGTAACAAGGTGAGGCTTTCTTTTAGGATCCTCTCCTGGCTCAGCTTTGGAGTGACTGTTGTCTTGTGCTGTGGAAGTGCAGGTGTCCTATCTGCATTTTAAATCTTGCAGGAACCTGTGAACCCAGCTCCTACTGAGCACAGCTCTCCTGGAAAGCACAGCAGGCAGCACCAGGGCATTGAGTGCTCGGTGTGTCTCTGCAGGGCCTGGGCTTGGGATTATTAAAGCGGAGTGTTTCTGTAATTGCAGCTCAGTGGGAAAGCTCCCCTTGCCACCTTCCAGCATGTTGACCTCAGCTTCCTGCTGAGCAGGCTGGGGATGTATCTGTAAACCAAGCTAGGACTGCAGGGACAGCTTGAGTTCCTTTGATTCATCTGCCCTTGTTCCCTAGTTTGTGTGTGTTTACATAGAAAGGCGACAATATATATCAGAGGCGCCCCAGGTGAGGCAAGGGGAAGACATTCATATCCATGGGTACTGCTGGATCCCTGTGACATCTTAGGTCGCTTTTCTGAAGGATTTAGGCAAAGGGTCATATCTGAACTTTTTAAAATGAATGCCTCATGCGAGTCATTTGATTTGCTTTATGCACGGTTAGTTTTCCTCTGGAGATAAGTCATCAGTCTGTGTTCTATGTCCTTTATTTCTGTTTTCCTCTTTTAGGAGGCTCATCCTTCATTCTCTCACCATATTGCAAGCATTGCAGTGTCACTCAGAACTTTTCCTGCTTTGTGCTGTCCTCCCCCTAACTCTTTGTATAATGTTTGGTTCCCAGTGATTAGGTGATTACAAATCACTCTGGCTGCTGCTATCTGGTCACTCACATGCTGTCACTCTATGCCCCCAAACCTTTACTGTTTTAAAAAACTCTTCTAAGAGGATAAGCATGCTGGCTTCCAGACTGCGATCCCCTATCTCCTGCCTTGTGGAAGCCCTTGTTAACAAATGTGATGTACATGATTTTGAATACCTCTCCTTTCTAATACAAAGTACCTTATAAGTGTTATCTTCTGCTAAAACAGAAAATTTTCTCTTATGATTCATTTTTCACTTAGTGTCAACCCCCTAGTTGTCTTGCAGTACTTCCCTGGAGTGTCTGATCTTCCACATGGGTCCTGGGCACAGCAAAAGGACTTGAAGAGCAAGTAATGCAAGACTTCTGTGACATCTATCAGGACACAAAGGGTGCTTCAAGGATTTTTGCAAGACTACAAGCCTTGGTTGATGTCAAGAGGCTCACCCCCTCCGGTTTGCCCCATATTTGAGACCCTGCCCTACCCTGTGGGCTTGCTACATTATGGTGTCTCCTGCCAGAGGTGTGAATCATCCAGCATTCATACTTTTGGCTGTACCTGCCTGATCCTGGCTTGGAATCTGTTTCCCTTCCCTTTTGGAAGCCATGTGGCCACGCAGACATGGTGCCTACACCATCAATCCATTAGTTTTAGAACTCATTTTACTATATTGGCCAGTGGAAGCTCTAAAGAGAGATGAAAAATTTGAGTGTTTCTGTTATACACCTGGATTGTGAAGGTCCTGTGGCCTAACAGGGTGCAGGATGGATGACGAATGGAACAGGTGTGGTCTAGAATGGGAATGGTGGGCTGGGGAACTCCTGTAGTGGCCTCAGTCAAATTGCCTTCTCACTGTGTTTCATCTGCACCTTACACTAAAAAGCAAAAGGCAGTGTCTCTGGTTTTGTCAGGTGCAGGAGTGGATGTGATTCAGCAGGTGTCCTTGATGATTGGGAAAACCCTAGAAAGGATAGAAGCAAATTATCTGGCGTTATATTTACAGCTACCTCCTGTGTTGAGAAGAATAGATAATTCTTTGGATTCCCTCCATTGCTGACTGGGGAAATAGGACTGCTAACATTAGAGTGGTGGTCTCTTGAGCTGAGGAATGAATAAAAGTCATCTCCTTCCACCTGCTCCTTTGACAGGAGATCACCAAAGTCTAGTAACTTATAGTCACACAGCTACCCAGTGAGGACCCCTGACTTTCTCTCCAGTCTTCTAGGACACTGTGCATGTTGCTTAGTTACATTTTAGCCCAATTCCCACCATCCTGATGAAACAGTCCGCCATCACCTTTCCCTTCCTGGTTTACTAAGTGCCACAGCAGCTGCTCCTGAGCCCCGCAAGTTGGAGATCTGAACATCATCTTCACTCTTCTCTTTCTACCCTAAGAGACTGAGTGACTGAGCCACATTGATTCTACCATATCTAGAGATGCTGTTGTCTGTTCCCTTTCTTCCATTATCTTACGTCTGTGCGATTCTTTTCTAGAACAACTGCAGGCTCATTCCCCACAGCTTTCTCCGACTTGCCTGGACCGTCCTGCACTAAATTCCACCGGTGCATCTCTGTGTTCCTATGGACCTATCCCTATCTTTAAGTCTCCCTCGACTCTCTGTGGCACTAGAATATCGACCTGAGAACCCAGGTTAGGAAAACCTGTGACTTAATGAGGGGAAAGCCAAAATTAAGGTTCATAGTTACACAAAGGTGTGTATGAGGAGACAAAGGATGTACTGAGACATCATAAAGTCTAGCTTTGCCTTTCCTAGTAGCCTAAACAATGTATGCTTTGATATATAAAGCTGCTAATGTTTTATACATTTATATTATATACTCATATACATTTTTATAGATCGTCTTAGGCAGCTTCTGCTTCCATAATGAAGTACTGTAGACTAGGTGGCTTAAACAACAGAAATTTATCTCCCACAGTTCTTCAGGCTGGGACACCCATGATAAAGGCCTTAGCAAGGTAGGTTTTATTCTGAGATCTCCTCTCTTGGCTTGTAGAAAACTCTTAACCTATAATTGGGGAGGAGGGTGTGGGGGGGCGGGGAGAGAGAGAGAGAGAGAGAGAGAGAGAGAGAGAGAGAGACAGGCAGAGACTGAGACAGAGAGGCAGAGACTGAGAGGGAGAGAGAGAGAGCGAGAGGGGGAGAGAGAGAGAGAGAGAGAGAGTGAGAGAGACCAAGACCTCTGGTCTCTTCATGTAAGGTCGCTGGTCCCACTATGAGGACCCCACTCTCTGCATTTAAACCTAATTATTTCCCAAATACCTTGTCTGCTAATACCATCATATTAGAGGTTAGAGCCTTAATATATGAACTTGGTGGGGGGGCATACAACATTCAGTACATAATGTGCACATGTAAACAGACATACATAAACATTATAATATGATGCACGTAAACTTTTCCTCATATTTGAAAGAATGATGTGCTCTCTAAGGCATAATGTTTTATTTAAGGAAATGCTGAAATCCTTTCCCAAGAGACTCCATTTAGACTATGATTTTTATTAATATTGATTATTCTTTTTATTATAATTTCATGCTGTTAGGATTCTGGCCTCTAGATTAGAAAGTCAAAAGCAAAGTTTATTTGAACCTGGTCTCTTCAAGCAGATAAAATTAGAATTTAGATGATAGAGGGTGATTCTGGATGTTATACAATTAGGAATAACATGCATTGACAATTAAAGCAATGTGTCAATCTGTATATATTGCACAGAAACTGATCACTATGTATGCATTGGAATCATCATTCTTAAACCTATAGCATTTTTTATGTCCACTTTAAGAGAAATGAAGAAGGCTTGAAGAAAAGGTAATTTATTTAACATCACACCTCCCAAGACCATGCTTGCCAACCTCTTGCTTAAGGCTCTAAGTATTACCTTCTAATCACTGAATAATGAGTAAAAGGATGGTATTGTGTTAAATTCTGTGGATGGCTACAAAGGAAACAGGGAGGGAGGGAGAGAGAGAAAGAGAGAGTAAGTGAGTGAATATGTATGTGTGTGTGTGTGTGTGTGTGTGTGTGTGTGAAAAATATTCTTCCAGGAAGAGTTATTGATCTAGTTAAATATATAAGGCAGTCAAATTGGTATGATAGCCAGCATTAAAAATCAGCTTCCTAAATGTTCCAAATGAATGGAAGAGAAAACGCCTAGGAATTTGAATGAGATCTGTGTAGGTCGGCTGGGATGATCGTGAAAGATTTTATGGAGAAAATAACACTTAAATGTTGCCTTTAGAGTCCAAATAATTTGTCTTGTTCTCTTTACCTCTACCTCTTCCAGGGCCCTGAATCGTAGGTGATTTATAACCATAGACTCTCACACTGGAGAGGAGTTGGGCCGGCCACACTGGCTGTGTTAACAGATCCCTTCCAGCTACTGCCTCACACAAGTCCCTTACTCAGTGATTCTACTTTCCAGAGAGCCTGACATAATCATCAGCTCTGCAGCAGAATCTTCCGCAGACTCAGCTGTGGGCCGTGATTATGTGTCTTAACTATTCTTATTTAGAGTGAGTCATTTAATTCAAGAGAAGATGATCTATATTCTTTTAAGTCTCATTAGTAGTCATTAGAATGCTTAATCCCGTGCATGTTTTTTTTCCCCAGTCTGAAGCACTGCCATTAGTTTAGATAGCACTTATTAAATTTTTAGACTGCCAAGCCACTGTGCTAACATGAAATATTGAAGTTTTGCTCCTTTGATTCTAAGCATAAAGTCTTTATCACAAAGCATATAGTCACCCTGTGTTTTGCACACCTGCGTAGCCTTGACTTAGCAGAGCCGGTGCCTCCTCTCCTTTTCATGATTTCTTGTCACAGATTTCTGTTGCTTTTGTTTTGTGCCAGCGATTTCATTTCATATTAAATCTTCATTAACTTAAAAAGTGAGTAGATGTAGTACAGAAACACTGCCAGGAGAACCTGTTTGAAAGTTGGATGTGATTTCAAAAGTGAGCATTGCAGCATTTTGAAAGAACACATTTGCCTTTTGGGATTTAAAAATAACTTTGTAATTATGGATTGTTTCAGCACAGATACATTTTTAAGTAACAAGTGCCTGAAAATCCTAACACAGTAGACCCAGCACAAAGCAGTCTGGAATAACCTTGAGGAGTTCACAGTTCTGCACAGACTAAGATAAAATCTGTCAAGGTGAATTGAAAGGCATCTAGACGGCTGGAGTTTGAGGTTCCCCTACAGAGGTTGATGACATTTTTTGATATGTAACACAGGTCAGACAACTGTATTTTTTATCCTGCTTTAGGTGTCTGTGATGTCCTTAGCCAAAGAAGAAAAGAACATTGGAGAGACTTTCAGAATTTCCTCAAGTCACTTCTTCCAAAACTGAACTTGTTCATGGTCTTTAACTTCCACATCTGTGAACAGAGATGTCCCTTATTTTTTTATTTTAAAACATTTAGCACTTTATTTTGCTGGTTTGGGATTTTAAAGATGTATTATTTATAAAAAGTACAGTTTTTCATTCACCTTAAAGTTTACTGGCTAAAGTACTTTATCTTTTGTGTTGTCTTGAGACGGGGCTTTAATATTTCATTGGTAATAAATTCCAAAAGATGAATAAGAATTGCAAATGAGGTTTTTGCTTTGTAGATTTATAGTGACTCTGTCTGGACTTGGCTCCTGCTGTCATATCTCAAGAAGGGCATTAACACTCGCCAGCTTACACATTGCTTGGATCCCAGAATGCTGGTGAGATTCTGCATGCCCCTGGACGGTGACCATGGCTTTGATGTTTCTGTGAAAGTGCATGTTTCACTTTTACATCCTTGGTCATAATTACTTCTCTAGTTTATGGATATTACCTACATTTTCTTAACACTGTCATCGTCTACTTTTCACTGCAAGTCCCAGGAATTCTGTGGCATAAGGCAGCACAGGCTCAATAAACTTCACATGTTGGATTAAACCTTGCTTAAAATACTCCCTAATGCAAAGTACAAGAAAAGGAAGTGCATTTAGTGATGGTTTGACAGCCCTTTACAGTTTAAAGAACACTTTGATATCAATGATCACATTAAAGTAATTCAATAAGAGGGTAATTTACTATCACCCTGATTTTATAGACAAGGAAACTTCATCACAATGACATTAAATAGTTTGTCCAGCAGCTTACCATTGGTAAAACCTGAGCTCAGGGTTGAACTCATGCCTTTTTATTTCAGGGCCAGTGTTGATTTCATTACTCTGCCATTTCCTCCCATACCCATCACAGACAAATATCTAGTAAAAAAAAAAAATCCTCATCAAGAGGAAATCTCTATACATAATATAGTAATTAGATCATGCCCTTGAGAGGCCGTAGTGACCTGGAAGGAATGAAGATGACTAGGCAATGCGAAAAGTGTTATTAGAATTAGATAATTGTATACCCATTCCTTTGAGCCTATAGAGGAAAAACTGACTGCTGTTATCTTAGAGCTTTCCAGGTAAAACGATCTTTCAACAGGGGCCCGATGAATAAATACGCAGATAAAGAGCCTCTAAGGTAGGCAAGAGAGCATAGGCAAACTCATAGTGGCCGAGTGAGTGTGAACTGTGGTTGACCACAGGAAGAAGTGGTAGCAAATGAAGCAGAACAGGTGGGCTTTACAATTAATTGCAGATCAAAGCTTAGTTTCCAGTGTATGACCTTGTTTTATGGTTGAAATGTCCTTAATTTTTAACACAAAGCTAAGTTCATGTGTGTCGTGGTGGTAAAACATCAACATTTAAGGCCTGGTGTGGAGACTCACACCTGTAATCCCAGGGATTTGGGAAGAGGAAGCAGGAGAATTGCTTCAGCCCCGGAATTTGAGACCAGCCTGGGTGACATAATGAAACCCTGTCTCTACTAAAAAAATAAAAATAAGCGGCCGGGCGCGGTGGCTCACGCCTGTCATCCCAGCACTTTGGGGGCCCAGGTGGGCGGATCACAAGGTCAGGAGATTGAGACCATCCTGGCTAACATGGTGAAACCCCATCTCTACTAAAAATACAAAAAAATTAGCCAGGCATGGTGGCAGGCACCTGTAGTCCCAGCTGCTTGGGAGGCTGAGGCAGGAGAATGGCGTGAACCTAGGAGGTGGAGCTTGCAGTAAGCCAAGATCGTGCCACTGCACTCCAGCCTGGGTGACAAAGCAAGACTCCGTTTCAAAAAAAAAAAAAAAAAAACAACAACATTTAAAATAATATGGTCTTATAGGTGTATTTATAAAATTAACTCTGTTTCCCACAGTATTTAGAACAGGCTGTGCACCTAGGGTCTCAATGTGTATGTGATTTGACACATGGTATGTATTATAAATATGGGTGCACTGGCATGTATGCATTCTAACACATCTGGTCCAGTGTTACAGTATCTCTCCTCTCCTGCCCCCTTTAAATTGAAAGGGGTTTGTGTCTTTGAAGTCTTTGCTGACAGAGCCAACCTTGTAAAAGAACCTTCTGTTGTTAATGCTTGTTTATGCTGTGGAACCTCACTGTTCATTCCCCTAAACCCTTATGGCCTCCTAATGAAATGCAGAACCCTTAATCAAAGTTACACATGGTGGCAATTGCAGAAACCCAAAGTGGGACAAAGAAAAGAAAGAGCTGAGCCACTGACCCACATTTATAGCTTGTGCTGATTAATTAGCGGGTAAAAGTTTCAGTGTATTTCTTTCTCATTTTTTAACTTGACAAGCCTAGAGAAGATATTTGCTCTCCAAAAAAGGCGGTTGATCTACCTACCATAAGTGTATCTCTAGTCTTGTTTATGACCAAAGGTTTACACTTTTACATCTGTGAGTTGACAGAAGTCTGGCAGCAATGTGGGAGTGTCTAGGCACCCCAGAAGTTGTGGGACTAAGCTTTGGAATCTGCACAAAAGGGGAGTCAGTTACATGGGAGTGCTCTGGGAGAGACACTGAAGTTGAGGTGAGGGAACATCAGGTCTAGGTCCTTCCTACCGTGTGTTGAAATTATACCTACTTGTTATTTTGAGAATGCCAGTGTGAAGTCACAAGAGACCTTGGCAGGCTGCCGTGTAACCTCACTCTTTCCTTAGTGAAGTTTTCTTGGCTTTGCTAGTGCTATGAAATCATAGAAATTAGGGTGGTAAAGGTCTGTTTCATCTGATGATCTCACCCATCCCTTTACTCTCTGGCAGCATGGGGATTACTCCTTATGCTTGATTCTCTAGTGCTTTGTCCAGTCCACTTCTTAATGCTGTGAGTGATAACGTATTGACCTTCCCTAGGGCTGAATTTCTTTGGACCTGTTAAAGCTGCCATTCCGCATACAAACTCTGGTAGCGCCTGGTTAAGATTCTTCTGCTCTCTGAATCCTACATGCCACCAATCTTATAATGGGGATGGTTACTCTGTTAGACAAAGTCACACCTGTTGCTTTGTCTTCACATCCCTCTACCTACCTCTTTTTAACAAAGACAACAGTAGGCACTTTCTTCAGATTTATGCAGAAATTTAGTTAATAAAGAGATGGGTGATTGTCTTCTTTCTAGTTGAAATTGTTTTTCATGGTTCACAATAATTTCTGACATCTTAAACCATATCTAGCTAACAATATTCTATTTTGTTGTAGTAGATTGCTTCACTTTCACATCCAGATACGATTCCATACTATCTATAATTGATTTACCTTCTTAATGTACATCTCAGGTGTGTCCACAGCATGGAATAATTGTTGTTCATACTCAAAATTTAAAGGACACCATACTGCATTTGAAACGCCAACATTCGTGCTTAATTTAATCTTTTATTTTTTATTTTTACATCTTTCTCCCAAGTTTATCTCTTTTCAGTAAAAATTTCTAGGAGTAAGAAGTATTCATAAAGTCTCCTATCACTGATTTTTTCAAGCCACTTAAACCAAATCCTATCAGAGCATCATCTGCTCCAATTTAAAAATGAACTTTCCAACAAGGAATTATTAAAATTGTTAGCAAAGAGGGAAATATGGTATTTCTTTCTATAGACATGTACACACCCCACTCAATTTAAATAGGAAAATCACTCAGCCCTGAGAGCCTGCAAATCAATCGCTTGCCTTTCTAAAAGTACCTCATTGTTTTTTTAACTGGAAGATTCAGTGATTTCTTCTGTTAATTATTTTTTACTAAAGGGAGGCTCAGTGCTATGAAAGGGAAATCGACTAAAAGCCTGAGGAGGGAAAAAAAACATCTAGCTTGTAATTTTAGAAGAGCTGTTGCTGTATTGTTAACCAAACTCTGCCTGCACTGGGTGCACGGAATCTCTGACCTATGAAAAATTGTTTGGGTTCCCCCCATTTATCTTGTTTGAGCAGTAAAGAAAATATAATTGAAGAAATGGCATTGAAGAGCATCTTGAGTTATTTGTTATCAAAAGTGGCACGCGGGAGGCTTTCCACATTAAATTTAAACATAGGAAATGTCTAAATCTGTGACTGCGGGAAAGGGACAATTTGAGCTCACCTTTCCTTTGAAAGCTGTGGTAGAAAATGATATAGATAGGGCTTACTTTGCTTTTTTTATTTTTTATTTTTCACTCTGAATTTTTTCTGAAGGGGATAATGAGGGGGAGTTAAAGATTGGAAATGAGAAGTGACTTATGTTCATGAATAGTGGAATGTGATTTTTGCAGTTTGCAAATGATGGATGGTGAGAGGGAATTCCCCCCCTGCTATAGTGGCAGCATCAGCATCACCTAGGTGCTTGTTAGAAATGCAGATTCTCAGGCCGGGCGCAGTGGCTTACGCCTATAATCCCAGCACTTTGGGAGGCTGAGGCGGGCAGATCACAAGGTCAGGAGGTCGAGACCATCCTGGCTAACATGGTGAAACCCTGGCTCTACTAAAAAATACAACAAAAATTAGCCAGGCATGGTGCTGTGTGCCTGTAGTCCCAGCTACTCAGGAGGCTGAGGCAGGAGAATGGCGTGAACCCGGGAGGCAGAGTTTGTAGTGAGTGGAGATTGTGCCACTGCACTCCAGCCTGGGCGACAGAACGAGACTCCATCTCAGAAAAGAGAAACGCAGAATCTCAGGCCCTCTGCTTCCATCTGATGCACTCCCAAGTATGAGAACCCCTGGCTTAAGCAGTTTTCATAGATAAACTTCCCTCCTTTTTCTCCAAAGTGCTTTCTTCACTTGCTCAAAATGCTTCTCTTTTGCTAGTGCTGGAACCTTCTTTAATATTTAATAATTTCACTAAATAAGAGATAGCAGAGACATACAGAGTTGAGATTCAGAATGGAAATACTTCAGCTGACTACCTGTATTTGATGCTCAGCTAGGCCACTTGATGGCTGTGCAGTGTTGAACAAGTTCCTTAACACCTTTGACTTTCAGTTCATGTGTAGGTTTAGGAGGGTGTCATGATCTTCATATCATCCATCTCAGTAGGATTTAGGAGTACATGTGTTTAGAGAGACAGTGCCTGGGACCCAGTAAGTATGCAAGAAGAATTAGCTATTATTGTAATTATGATTAGCAATAAAAATGATTTGGGAAGAGTCTATGTATTCAGTATTATAGTGGTGTGTAAATGAATACTATCTGCTTCTTTTCTAAAAGGGAAAATTGATCGGCTAAGTAATTAAGAAGAAAAATAATACCAGATTTCCCAAAGAGCAGCACACTAAAGTGTTGGGAAAAGGCCAAGAATGGGATAAGAAATAGTACTGAAGAGGAATTTCCTTAAGACCTGCTCAGGAATCAGATTTTTATTAAGAAGGAAGTCTTGGCTGGGTGCGGTGGCTCACGCCTGTAATCCCAGCACTTTGGGAGGCTGAGGTGGGTGGATCACCTGAGGTCAGGAGTTCGAGACCAATGTGGTAAAACCCCGTCTCTACTAAAAATACAAAAATTAGCCAGGCATGGTGGCAGGCGCCTGTAATCCCAGCTACTTGGGAGGCTGAGGCTGGAGAATCGCTTGAACCCGGGAGGTGGAGGTTACAATGAGCCAAGATCGCACTGTTGCAACTCCAGCCTGGGTGATGAGCGAAACTCCATCTCAAAAAAAAAAAAAAAAAAAAAAAAAAAAGAACAAAAAAGGAAGTGTCTTAACCAATGGCCCCTTTTCCCTAAGTTGCCTAGCACTGAATCTTCAGTCCACCATACTTGGAGCATGTTCAACATGTAGTTATAAAGGCAGTGTGTTTCCTTATTTTTATAGATATAAAGGTTTAGATGAAAAAATTCTACCATCTTGCAACAGTAATCCAAATAAAAGGGTTACATGGTCAAATAGATCACAGGCAAGTACATAGTATGGTTGTAGATTTTTGGAGGGCATATATTCATATTGGCATATTTTCAGCCAATTCAGTTTAATTCAAACATAACTTCTGTGTAAAATCTCCATGCACAGTGTTGTGGCTATAAAGGTGATGAAAGATAGTCTATGTTGCCAAGATTCTTACATGTCATTTTCCTAAATAGTTGTTATCTTTGGCTTATTTGTCTGATTATTGAATTAAGAGAGACTGATTTGTTCCAGAATGCACTGAATAAACTATCTTTTGAGGTGAAATTTTGGCATTGATAAGGGAGTTAACTTTTAGGGATGAAAAAATAGAGCTCTCATGTTGAAAGCCTAAGGTTTCCTAGCGAAAATAAGTAAGGCATTTTTTTCGATGTTCATTGACAGTGTTCATTGTCATTGTTTGTTTCTTTCACTAATTTCAGAATTGACAAGTGAACTTGGAATCACTTAGGGTTTGTGTGTATAGTTATTTCTTATCTGAATGGAAGCAAGATTCTTCACACTTTTTCCTGTGGTTTTTTTCACTGCATGTGTATCACAACCACTTGTGGAATTTTAAAACATTCAAAACCTTGGGGTCCATTTCTGGAAACTTGTGTTCTGCTCTGATGTCTAATGGACATCTAGGGTTGAGAAATCCTGCATTATTCTTGATTTCTGTTATTTGTGGCCCTCTAAAACTATAAGAAAAGAAACTAGGTCATTGCACTCACATTTTAATGTGTGTGCAAATCACCTGAGCCCCTTGTTAAAATCTGGGTAGGGCTTGGGACTCTGCATTTCTTTAAAGTTCAAGGTAATGCAGATGCTGCTGCAGGCTTTTGGACCACACTTTGAGTAACAGAGAACTAGATTATCATTCGTCTTTTGTTTGGAAAACAATACCACAACATGACTGTAAGAATGAAAATTCTGATGCCCCCTGTTGAACCTAGATCTCCCCACATCTTTCCCCTGCCTCTTTTATAAAAAACAAGAAAGAACATTATGACTTGCTAAATAACTTGCCCTTTCATTCTTTGCATGATTAAATATATAATACCAAGGCTGAAAACTACTTTGCAGTGTAGAAAGGATTTTGCAACCATGGTTCACCTCCTTAATGGAATTCTGGAAGTTAATGTTCTGGCTGATTAAAAAAAAAAAAAAGTCTCATGGGGCAATATGTACAAGCAATGGGAAGTTAAAGGGATTGAGAAAGAATACGTGCATGACTATCCAGATAGAGTTAACCTACATAGTCATAATCATCATTTCCTATTAACAGAATAGGCAACAGAATATATCCACCTGTTAATCCCACCTGTTAAGAGAATTGTCTTAGTCCATTCTTGCATTGCTATAAAGAAATACCTGAGACAGAGTAATTCATAAAGAAAAGAACTTTAATTCGCTCATGATTCTGCATGCTGTACAGGAAACCTGATGCTGGCATCAATTCGGCTTCTGGGGAGGCCTCGGGAAACTTCCAATCATGGCAGAAGGCAAAGGGGGAACAGGCATGTCACATGGCCAGAGGAGAAGCAAGGAAGGGGGAGGTGCTACAGACTTTTAAATGACCAGATCTCACAAGACCTCACTCACTATCAGGAGGACAATACCAAGAGGGATGGTGAGAAAACCAGCCCCATAATCCAATCACCTCCCACCAGGCCCCACCTCCAGCATTGGGGATTACATTTGAATATGAGATTTGGATGAGATAAATATCCAAAGTATATCAAGAGTTAACTTAAAATAGGCTCCGGATATATAGTAGGTTATCAATAAATAATAGTTGTCATCCTGATTATTGTTACTAGTATTACATAAATGATGTCAATGCTCATTTTTTTTCTAAGATTTTTTTAAGGGTGTGTTCTCAGCATTGGTTACAATATCAGAAAAAAAAATATTCTGGAGAAAAATTCCAGGAGAGAAGCAAAGTCTTTAAGGAACAGAATTGAAAGAAAATATTGTAAAAACGTGTTTCCAAAAAAGTAAAATTGATCTTTGTGTTAAGTAAACACAACCAAAAGAAATACTTTTCTTATTTGTTGGTAACACTCTGGCATTTCATTAATCCTAGCTAAGTCTCTCTAAATTTACCAATGCATATATTTCATTTTCAAATATCTCATTAGTTTCTCTTTATGGATTAAATGTTCATGTTCACTAGTGAAAACCCAGTTCCAACTGACAGGTAATTTGGATATAATGGATTATAACTCTTCTTCATTGTCTTCTGAGCTTGTTAAAAGAATGTACCATGTATTCTCCCTATTGTTCTGAGTTAAAAAACAATAAAAACAGGAACAAAATCTAAATGCCACATGCAGAAAAGCAGTTGGTTTTTAGTGGGCAATGTCCAAGTACTTTAAGGCACACTGGGAGCTTTCTTGTTTTGTATGCCGCTGGGGCTTGTGTTGGGTTGAGCTTCTGTGCTTTCATCTGTGACTGCTAATCAGGAAGTACAGGAGGGAGTAAAATCTGGGAGTGATGCATAAAGGATGTTATATGCTGTAGGCATAGGAGGAACAGTCTTGACAAAAACGTTTGCAAAGAAACTAGACCTGGTTCTGCTGAGGCAACATATTTGTTCAACCTTAATGTTATGAAATACAAGGTTGTAAAGTGCAGAAAAAGCCACCCCGTGTACTTTCCCAAAAAAGATTCCTGGGATTCCTTCTTCTCTATCATCATTTCTCAGCTCTAGATTGAAATTCTTCAGTTAGTGCAGCAGAAGCCAAGCAAATTATTTTTTGGAGTTAGTCTTATCCCAGCATCACAAACATACATGCAAAATTTAAGTGTCTAATTAAGAAAAATGGGAAACAACATGGTATTCAATTAATGTATATTTTTATTTCTATAACTCCATTTTTATATTTCTTCTCTTCAGCATAGTAGTAGTCTATTCTGGGTCCATGCCCCCCAGTCTTCACAGCTGTATGAAGACATTTTGAGTTATACCAGTGGAAGAAATGCCCCATGTTGTGTGTGACCAACATGCTAAATAGGAAAAACTATTGGTCAAGCAAAGCTAAGTTTATTAGACTTACGTAGTAGGGGAGAATCCCAACTTGAGTTTTCATAGCCTCTCAAAAAGAGGAAAATAGGAAGCATATTTATAATTTAAAAAGCCTGGGGTGAGTGATTTGGGGGCAAGTCTCACAAAGTGAGGATGATTAGAACTGGCAGTTCTTGGCATAAAAACTTTGGTCTGGTGGGCAAAGTGAGATGAGTGGATGTGAATATTGGTGAGGAAGCCATTAGTCTTGCTGGTAAGTAACCTATTGTACTTGGTTTACAAACATTTTCTTTTTGCTTAGTCTTGTGTTCTTTAGCACGGGGACTGGAGACTATAGTGGACTCAATTCTCAATCTTGTTGGAGAAATGGTGTGTCCTATTGTTGCTATAACAAATTACCACAAACTTAAGACTTAATAACACAGATTTCTTTTAGAGTTCTGTGGGTAAGAAGTCTGAAATGGATTTCACTACTCTAAATTCAAGTTGTCTGTAGGGCTGCATTTCTTTCCAAAGGTTCTCTAGGGGAGAATTTATTTCCTTGGATTTCTCAGCTTTTAGAGGTTGCCCATTTTCCTTGACTAGTAGATCTCTCCCTCCACTTTTGTTTTGGAGTCAGTATCTCTGTCACCCAGCCTGGAGTGCAGTGGCACCATCCTTAGCACACAGCAGCCTCAAATTCCTGGGCCCTAGGCAACTGACCCTCCCACCTCGGCCTCTCCAGTGGTTGGGACTATGGGAGTGTGCCATCACACTCAGCCAATTGTAAAATGTTTATCCTTTTGTAGAGACAAGATTGTATTGTGTTGTCCAGGGTGGTCTCAAACTCCTGGTCTCAAGTTAGCCTCCCACGTTGCCTTTCAAAAGTGCTGGGATTACTGGCCTAATCCACCATGCCTGGCCCCTCACTCTATCTTTAAAGCCAATAAAATTGTGTCTCTCTATTCATTCTTCGGAAAGTTACACCTCTGTCTTTCATGTTTAAGGAATCTTGTGATTATATTGGCACACCTAGTAATCTAAGATACTCTACCCATTACAAAGTCACATCTGCAAAGTCCCTTTTGCCATATAAAGTAATACTCACAGGTTCTAGGGATTAGGATAAAGACATCTTGGTGGGGGTAAAGGGGTGGAGGGTGGTGTCATTTGGCCTATCATATAGAAGATGGATTTCACAGAAATTGGAAGAACCTTGTTCATTGCAGCCTTTGGCCACTAGAATGGCTATCTCATGGTATAGATAATTCTTTGGTATTTATTACTTAGCATTTATTTATATTCATAAAAAGCAAGAATTGTAGCATTTCTTCTTGGAATAAGGTTGGATCTCAATGGGATCTATTTGATAACATTCATATATTTTGTTCTTTTTAAAAAATCTTTTCTGGGGTGATTTTAGGAAACCACTATTCTTTTCATCATATGCTAGTTAGTCCCATGAGGACCTGGGAAACCTACTTTAGATAATTATGCAAATGTAACTAAATATCTGAATACCTATTCCTACTTTTTGTCCTCTGGAATCTTAATGTCTCCCTTTTCACTTGTCACAATACTATTTCAAATTATCTTTGGTGAGAAATGACTTGTATTTGAGTTTTTATATCTCACTGTCATGTAGATCATTCTCAGTAATGCTTTATGTGAATTAGGAATCCACCCTGCTCTCAGGCACACTGCAGATAGTACTCACCAAAGTATAGAAGTCAGCAGGACAGTTGTCGCCTCATTTGAAAAGCACCAGTGACAAGCGTAGATTGGAGTGTCCTACTTTAGGTATTGAAAATGAAAAGCACCTGTGATTCAGGGGAAACTCTCTCCTCCCTTTTTCATTACCATAAGGTCTTCCAGCCATAGAAGATATGTGGCTCCTGTGTGAAGGCCTGTTTTAAGGAAAGGGAAATTGGAAGAACTCACTATAGATCTTAAAGATCATTTTAGTTTTACACTTTTGTGTGGCTGAAAGAAAAAAAGAAATAAATATATACCTGGTAAAGGACTTTTTTTGCTTTTGTCTTCTTTTTTCTCTTCTTCCCTTTCTTCTCCTTCTCCTTCATCCTTCTTCCTCTTTCTCCTTTTTCTCTCTCTCACTCGTTTTGGTTTATCTTTTTCCTTTTTTTCTCTTCTTGACCCTAGGAGTTTACATGATGTGTATTTCAGGCAAACCACTTACCCTTTCCTATGAAACCAATCATGTTTGTGTCTTAGGGGTAGTTCTTCAAAAGCAGAAGAAAACGATATGTACAAAGATGTTTGTCATATAATTCTTTATGTGATGAAAAATTAGAAATAACCTAAATGCTTATTAAGCAAATAATTTATGAAAGCGATGCAATGTCAATGAATATATACTGACATGGGAAGTTGCAGAACAGTAAAATTCTATTTGTGGTATATTTCTCATGTTTCTTGATCTGGAAACAAGTTACAATCTTGTGAAAATACAAAAGAGTTGTACACTAATGATTTACTCTTTTGTGTGTATATATTTCATTTTAAATAATATTCAAAAAACCATGTCCATATTTATAGTGAGAAGAATGTGGAAAGATATATTTTTAAAAATAATGCTAGGATTGGCATATTCTTGGGGCTTTTGCTTCCTACTTTACCTACATCTAGATAATTTGCAATTTATGATGAGCCTTTATTTTCATTTTGTAAAAAAAAAATTAGGAAGCCTGGTGAATTTATGGTATATAAAATAGACCTCAATAAAGCTGTTTAAAGCAAATATGAAAGCAAAAACTACAATGAGATACCACCAAAAAGGGAGGAACCTAATTCCAGCTTCAATGTCATCTCAATAGCAGGAAGCTTAAGGAAAAAGGAGAAGAGTTTCTATGTAAATATGGAGAAGTATGCTTTCTCATTGCAAGAAATCTTGACATTATAATTTTCAGGTCGTGTTAGTAGTGAGAAAGGCACGAGGGACAATCTTTAGATAAAGGGTAATGGAAATAGTGTTTCATACCCTTTTTGTATCCCAGAAACAAGCAGAGTGCCCAGTGCTTGACACCTAATACCTTTGTTAGATAAAGAGATGGATGGAGCAATGGGAAGACCTCAGCTTCCCTCAGCTTTCTTTGGCTGTTTGTTTTTCCTGTAATGTGCTCTGCCTAGTTACTTTTGCAAAAATAAGAAGCATAGGGCTATCCTTCTGCATAAAACTAGCGGGAAATTATATGGATAATGTGTGTTAAGTGCTTTGGGAACTTCAGGTTGGAAGAAAGACCTTTTATTCAAGGCAGTAGTTTTTTCCAATGTTCACATCTTAAAGAACAAGGGCTGTTTCTATTTTTATTACTTTCTGCTAATATCTAGCACTATAACTTGACTATTTGGACAGTTTATAATGCTAGTTGATCATCAAAATGAAGATGAGATAAGTACTGCTTTTCCCTGAAGATGTGGCTATCAGAAAAGACTTAACCAAAAAAGCTACCTGGAAATCTAATAGGGTAAAAGAGAACACCATTTGAGCAACCTTTTCAATATCAAAAAGAAAAGAAAACAGGAGATAGTGGGGTGGAGTCAGTATTAAAATCAGCCTAACATTTGGATTTTCTTTTGTCTATATTGCTCAAGTTGTCTTTTTTTAGTTAAAGAAGAATTTATGTGGCACATATACACCATGGAATACTATGCAGCCAGAAAAAATGATGAGTTCATGTCCTTTGTAGGGACATGGATGAAATTGGAAATCATCATTCTCAGTAAACTATCGCAAGAACAAAAAACCAAACACCGCATATTCTCACTCATAGGTGGGAATTGAACAATGAGAACACATGGACACAGGAAGGGGAACATCACACTTCGGGGACTGTTGTGGGGTGGGGGGAGGGGGGAGGGATAGCATTGGGAGATATACCTAATGCTAGATGACGAGTTAGTGGGTGCAGCACACCAGCATGGCACATGTATACATATGTAACTTACCTGCACATTGCGCACATGTACCATAAAACCTAAAGTATAATAATAATAATAATAATAAAGAATTTCTCTGAGCTTACTTTTAGATTTAGTAGTAGAGAGTAAATCATTTGACAGCTGGAGGGGTCATGAATAATCAACATACACCACCACTCCAAACTGCTCAGAACTCACTTCTCTGTGTTTAGTGCTGGCTGATTTCCATCCCGAATACATAGACAACAGCTAACACTAGATTTTCACAAGACAAGAAAGCACCTTTCATTCAGCACAAAAATCTGCAGGCACTTCCTCAGCCTCTGACTTTATTTTCCTCAGATGTCAGCAGGTCTCAATCTCCCATTCTCTACAGTCCTCACATGTCCTGTGTGGCCCATAGCTGCAGGATTCAAACTCGATTCTTCAGCACAGGATAGAGCTGGGGCACTGGCACACAGGAAATTTGACCTGACTGTCAGGAAAATACTTTTATCAGCAATGACTTTTCCTGATATGGTGACTTTATCTCTCTGGGATTAAGAAGAAAAAGCCCCAGAGCTTGAGCCATGGAAATACCAATTTGTAGAGCATTTAATATTAATAATTTAGTAAGTATTAGACTAACTAGCCCCTCAAGGCATAACCCTGAGGTATTTATCTCATATTGCTCAACCCCTCTTGTTTAACCTCTTCTCTATTTTAGCTCTGAAATCTACATGTAGGAATTTGATCATTGTGTCAGGGGTCCCCGTAACTACTCTCAGGGTTGATGAGTCACCAGGAGCACTCATAGGATTCAGCGTATGGTTGTATTCCGTGGCTAAGATGCATTACAGCGAAAGGTTACGCAGCAAAATCAGCAAAAGGAAAAGGCTCATGGGGCTGAGTCGGGGAAAGCAGGCACAAGCCATCAAGGGTCCTCTTCAGTAGAGTCACACCGGGCGCACCTCGTTCCCCAGCAGCAAGCTAAGACAACACATGCAGATGAGCCCAGCTAGGGAGGCTCCTTAGAGACTCAGAACCGAAGGTGGCTTTTCTTTTCTTTTCTTGTCTTTTTCCCGGGAAACAAAAATCTCCCTCGGTCTCCCAGGCTGGGATGCAGTGGTGTGATCTCAGCTCACTGCAACCTGTGTCTTCTGGGTTCAAGTGATTCTTTTGCCTCAGCCTCTCAAGTAGCTGGGATTACAGGCATGTGCCATCACACCCACCTAATTTTTGTGTTTTCAGTAGAGATGGGGTTTCACAATGTTGGCCAGGCTGGTCTTGAACTCCTGACCTCAAGTGATCAGCCCACCTCGGCCTCCCAAAGTGCTAGGATCACAGGTGTGAGCCACAACACCTGGCCCTGAGGTGTTTTTTTTTTTTTTTTGTATAAATTTATAGGATACATGTGAAGTTTTGTTATATGTGTATTATGTGTCTCTTCTGAGCCCAAGCGTTTTTTGTTTGTTTGGTTTGTTTTTTGTTTTTTTGTTATTATGAGATGGAGTCTAGCTCTGTCACCCAGGCTATGGCATGATCTTGGCTCACTGCAACCTCTGCCTTCCAGGTTCAAGCAATTCTCCTGCCTTAGCCTCCCAGGTAGCTGGGATTACAGGTGTGTGCCACCACACCTGGCTAATTTTTGTATTTTTAGTAGAGACAGGTTTCACCGTGTTGGCCAGGCTGGTCTTGAACTCCTGACCACAGGTGATCTGCCGGCCTCGGTCTCCCAACGTGCTGGGATTACAGGTGTGAGCCACCACGTCCAGCCCAAGCCCAAGGTTTTTACTGGAGGCTGATCCTGTAGATACCCTCTGCTGGGCACATACCAACATTCTAGGCTTTCATAAGGAAGCAGGGGTCTAACACAAGCCGTAGTGTTTGTACCAACAGTTCAGGCAGAGTGATCCACGCTTAGCAGGCCTGGAAATGGTGTAAACCTTCACAAAATACAAGTTCCCAGATGCCAGGCAAGAGCCAGTCTAGTCAACAGTCCTTTTAAGGAACAACAGTCTGGACTATGTTAACCTTTTTTTGCACAATTGTGTACCAATTTACAAACTTCTCAACTTATTTGCCAGAAGTGTAATTACACACATAGCAGATGCTTCTTGAAAACTCAAGTTGCACTTAACATCATGCATTGAGTAGGTGCTTTTCAGCTGGTCTTTGCCCTGTTCCCTCATCCCAGTGTACAGTTGTCTGCCAAGTTCTGTTTCATCTAGATTTAAAATATGTTCTGAGTCTGTCTCATTTGTTCTCTCCTCTTCCGCCTCCTGATTCAAGCCACTCTCGTTTGTAGTCTGGGTTGCTGCAATAGCATCCAAACTGGCTTCTCTATTCAACATTTGCCTTCCTAATTTAATCCACACTCCACCAAGAGCCTGAGACTTTTTCTTGATTTAAAAATTGGATAATGTTACTCCTTCACTTATAATTCTTCTGAGACTTCACCTTGCTCTTAAGATTGAAGCCCAGTGTCCAGAATATGATAATAGGTGATCCTGATGTGTCCAGCCCTGTCTAGAACCATTCTTCTTGTTACTTTGCATCTATGCTGGTCTTCTGTCATTTCTCCAAATTCACCAGGCTCTCTGAACCTTCAGGGTTTGAACAAACTAATTCATACATAGGAACACTGTTATCTCTTATTGTTAGTGAATGCCTATTAATTTTTTAGAGCTTATTTTAAAGGTAGAGAATCACATAATTTATCATCCAAACCAGGACACTATTTAGAGGAAAAGAGGATGTTATTTATAATTGTTCCATTTCAACAACTGTAACCTGGGAATTTCAGTCACGCTACTAATAGGTCCTTCCCTTGCTGGGGCCTTTCTTGACCTCCTTCTTTTAAATTGAATCACTGTCTCCCTCTATATATAACAACCTATCATTTTCCATCATACTACTCATCTCATAATCACTAATTATGTCATAATTTATGTGATTATTTGTTTAACATCTTTTACCTCCACTAGGCTGTGAAGTTTCAGGAGTTCATGGGCTTTATAGCCAGCACCCTACAGAGCTAGTAGATACTTTATAAATAGCCCCTTAATTTGTAATTAGATACTAACAGTGCTTCTAAGCAGACATTTAAAAAAAAAGTGTCTCTTCTTTATTCCACTTGCTGTATTCTCCTTTCATCTCCCCCCACATTGAAGTTGTATTTGAGAGGCTCTTCCTTAAATTCCTGGGTTTATCTTTCAGGTGTCTTACTGAATACATAAGGAATTAATTTGGTTATCTTAGAAAAATGCAGTGGTGGACCGTTTAGTGGTGGGATGTTTTACCTCTGCAAAAAAGTCTCAGGCTTGTGGTTTTGTTAGTGATTTGGACACATTTTAAATAAAATGGGCATACTTCAAATTTCATTTCATTCTTTAAATTTTTAAACAGGAGTTTAAAACAGTTTAAGTAGTTTTCAATAAAACAGTGGCTGAGCATGGTAGCACACACCTGTAATCCTAACACTTTGGGAGGCTGAGATGGGCAGATTGCCTGAGCTCAGGAGTTCAAGACCAGCCTGGGTAACATGGTGAAACCCCATCTCTACTAAAATACAAAAAAATTAGCTGGGCATGGTGGCATGCACCTGTAGTCCCAGCTACTTGGGAGGCAGAGGCAAGAGAATTGCTTGAACTTGGGAGGCAGAGGTTGCAGTGGGCCGAGATCACACAACTGTACTCCAGCCTGGATGACAGAGTGAGACTCCATCTCCAAAAAAAAAGTCCTTTACATAACCATTAATTCATCTCTCCATTGGAGGAATTAATTTTGCTCTGACCTCCTGGAAGTGGTAAACACAAAATAGATTTCTAGGAGCAAACCAATAGACTGTTCATGCTATGCAGAACCTCTGCCATTTCCTAGTCCTTTGAGTGGTAATCCAGACATTGCTGCCTATTTTTTTCTTTTAAGGCCTAAATAAGTCATATAGGTCTACAAGTTGTAGGTAGAATTAAAACTTACCCCAACTGCTATCATTTTGCTATTTTGATATTATATTCTCTAGAGATAGAAAGCTTTTATTTTGTTCTGATTCAACTCAAAGTGAAGAGTTTGTCAACTTTCAAGCCACGTATTTTCTGCTATCTTTAGAAACTCGTTTATAAGCCAGTTTCTACATCTGGGCATCACAAATTTGCATGCATACATATGTCAAAAGTTAGTACACTTAACATCTGTGTCTCTTTAAAGGATAAGAAAAAAATTGAGAATTGGAATCAAGTTTGTTTTAATTACAGGATAAAGGCTTTTCATTGCTCTTAATTCAGTATAACAATTTAAATTTTAATTGTGAAAACTAGGTGTGGATGCAGTTGATTGCCCACCAAGAAGGTTCCTCTTTGCCAGCAGAGCTATCCTCAACTCTAAGGATGAAAGATGCAATACTCAATGTTTTCTGAAGCCCCTGTGGCCAAGAAATAATGGGCATTTGACACAATGGGACCTGAAGGGAAATGTGAGAATAGGGTCTGACTGTAATCAGCTTGGTGTCTTCTGGAAATGATTCCCTCATGATAAAAAACAGCTGTATGAGGAGAAACTACCACTTCTGCCTTTGTATAAGATTATTAAGGATACGATGCCTGGAGCAATAGCAGCCCCATTGTGATCATGAAAAGTCAACCCTGGTGATGGCTGAGTGGAAGGATGAAAAGAGCTGGGGCATTCATGACATTATTAGGTAGTTGCACCAGCCTTGGAAGCATCTTATCCCCCAACACTTGTGCTTGGGAGATAATCCATGTCTTCGTAGTGTAAGCCACTTTTAGTTGAGATCCTTTTTTTTTTTAACAGAAAAAAATGCTGATATACTGAGAAAATTAATTTTAAAAATCCAAATGCATTTTAATAAATCTACCTTTAAGATGCCTATATTGTGAGTGTGTAGTTGTGTGCATATTCTGGTGATATGTTATTAATTCAGTATCTGAAATGGGAAGATAGATATTTTCCCATTGTGCTTAACCATCAAGCTCCTCATTATCCTGGATTACGCTAACAACAATTGAAGCAAAATTTTGTCAGGCAGGGACACTTTCTTCTTTGCTGGCCTTTTCTCTTCCTTCCTTATATGTCTAAAAACAGATGTAGACTTCATTTTTTTGGTTAATAAAACAAAACCCTGCACTCACCTCTCCTAGCTGTATTTTCCTTTGGTCATTAGGGTAAAAAATATACCAGCATGTTTTGTTGGTTTTTATCAGGTTACACCCAGAAGCATCATCTGATAGTTGATGAAATAAATCTTGATAGAATTTCATAGGCATTCCACTCCTGTCCTCATCTTCCACCACATTCAAAATTGACCAATTATAATCCTTTGTCACCCCTCTCATTCAGCTCCACTGGTGGGGAACGGTAAGAGAAGTGGGATGAGAAAATTTGTAATTGCCACTTTTCTTGTTTTAGTTACTTGTTTTTGCATCTTACTGAGTTTTGTGCATGTGTACAGTGGAGGGGGCATGTATATAACTGATATATAATGCCTGTTTATTAGCACTGGATATGTCCCCAGGAAGCCGTCAGTCCTGCTGATTTCTTGGCACCAGTAATACAACATGCATTCATACTATTACTAAAATTACCGGAAATAAACATCAACATTATATAATTATAGAAATGACAGCCTAGAGTAACTATAGCCCTCTTACAAAAGAAGGTAAAATACTCATAATTAAAAAGGAAACAGTCCATTTAACCATGATAAAGATACTGCTATAAAAAACAAGGGTCCAGGTGTGGTGGCTCAAAATGAGGGGCCAGGTGTGATGGTTCACACCTGTAATCCCACCACTTTGGGAGACTGAGGCGGGAGGATCACCTGAGGTCAGGAGTTTGAGACCAGCTTGGCCAACATAATGAAATCCCGTCTCTACTAAAAATATAAAAATTAGATGGGCATAGTGGCACATGCCTGTAATCTCAGCTACTCAGGAGAGTGAGGCATGAGAATCACTTGAACCTGGGTGGCAGAGGTTGCAATGAGCCGAGATCTGGCCACTGCACTCCAGTCTGGGCAACAGAGCGAGACTCCATCTCAAAAAGGGAAGGAAGCTGGGAGAGAAATACTTGACAGATGAACGAGACAGTTCTGAGATGAGGACAACTCATTTTTCCATGCCTATCTTTTATTTAAGACTTCATAATATCATCTGTTTCAAAGAAATTTTAAGAGGAAAGGGTACACTGCTTGTTTCAACCTTACTCCTCTCTTTCCCTAAACTGAAAGTTGGTGCAGCAGACACCAGGCTAGAATAAAGAGACGTCTTACTAAATCCCTGTGCACCAGGTTCATATTCCAGAACAAATTAAAGAGAAAAGATCTCTAATGTGTAGGGGTTCTCTAGAAGACTGTCTTGGTTGAAGATATACGCAAAGACCTTTCGGAAGCCTTCAAAAGAAACTGGCAAAGTTGGCATTATCCTGTGAAAATACTGCCATCTTTCCTGCTTACTTTCATCTCCTGGACTGTGTTCTTAGTGAGATGTGAGAAATATTCATCTTAATTCTGTGTTGTAAATAATGGATTGAACCTGGACAGCTTTTTCTCATGTACATACCTGCGAACACTCTGATCATTCTGTGCATGATTGTTTTTCTGCTCCATGTGGATCACTGAAAGGCCCTGTACTTCTCAGTGTTAGCAAACTGATATGAAAGGAGTTTGATCTTTTCACGCTACGTGGAGTGGCTTATAGAAGATGTAATCTTTATTTCATTTGTCTGTCATTATCCCCTCTCCACCTGTGTTAGTCCGTTTTTACACTGCTGATAAAGACATACCCAAGACTGGGTAATTTACAAAGAAAAAGAGGTTTAATGGACTCACAGTTCAACATGGCTGGGGAGGCCTCACAGTCATGACGGAAGGTGAAAGGCACGTCTTACATTGGCGGCAGGCAAGAGAGAATGAGAGCCAAACGAAAGGGGCTACTCTTATTTATAAAACCATCTTATCTCGTGAGACTTACTACCACCGGAACAGTATGTGGAAAACTGCACCTGTGATTGAATTATCTCACTCTGGGTTTCCACCACAACACGTGGGAATTACGGGATCTACAATTCAAGAGGAGATTTGGGTGGGGACACAGCCAAATCATATCATCACCTACGTGAGAATTTGAAATGTTCACATAATCCATGTTCTCATGACACACTATGAGACTGGTTTTCTTGGGGTGTTCACCAACTCGATGACCAGCTTATCTGATAATGGCTTCTCATCCTGGCCTCCAAGTGTTGGAGGCATTAGGATTCTGCAGTAGGATGCTCAGTTTCTTGCTACTGCTTCCTCTTCTGACCATCCTTACTAACCTTAACACTTCTTACTTTTTAGCCCCAAAAGAATAGTGAGAGGTTGAGTACTGTGGCCCTTAAGGAATGGGGACAGTTTGATGTACCTCAGATCATCCTGTTCCTAATTTCCCTAAGGACTCTCTATATTTGTACCCACCTTGGATCTGGTGCTGCCCCACTCTTAGAAAGCCACACCTGTGTCAACATTCATTTTGCCTCATAGTCCTGTTCTTTCTCTCCAGTATCATGGTCAAATCCTGCTAGGTCATTACAAGATGGACACTATCAGGTTCTGGGAGTCAGGGAATACATGAGCTAACATTTACTAGCTTTTGCTGTTTCTACTCCATGTCACCTGTATTTACTAATCAGGCCAGGCCATCATATTATACCGTGTAAATCACAGAAATGAAAGCATAGCTATTTGTAATGTTCTTACCTTTTGCTAAAGCTTGTTGGCCAGCAATGCTATGTCACTGTGTCACATTTATAAAAGCTGCATTCAGGGCACCTCCTTAGCAAAACTGCTGTGTGTTAACACCTTTGTGTTGCTACCTACTGTGGCAGTCTGGGCAGCTAAAGGAAGATGCTTCTGTATCCAGCCTAAAGCCTTAGAGTTGCAGTCGTCCTCACTATCCCCAAATCCATTGCGTTGCATCGACTGTGAGTAAGATACTGAGCTAGGCACTGAGGACAGAGTCTTCGGAAGTACCTCAAGTGGAAGAAAGTGCAAATATACATTGTGTGTTCCTTACCTAAAATGTTTGTGACCAGAAGTATTTTGGATTTCTTTGGATTTTGGAATTTTTGCAAAACACATAATAATTGAGCATCATAACATAAAAATCCAAGATCTGAAATACTCCAGTGACCATTTTCTTTGAGCATCGTGTTGGCACTGAACAAGCTTCAGATTTGGGAGCATTTTGGACTTTTGGGTTTTTTGATTAGGGATGCTCAACCCATACCTCAATGCCATTCTTTCGCTCACAATAAGAAAATTCTGCTGCTAATGTAGAGAATGACCAAAACGGTCATTGTCATTGTCTTCTTCAACTGAATAATTAGATCAAGCTAAATTCAGATAGTCACTCCTGGAGGGGCAAAATCTGCTGTCTCCTGGACTGCATTCCCTCTGTCCATCTTCCCCTCTATTCCCTCCACTGACATTCTCTCCATTCCCCCCACCAAGTCATATCTCATGCCAGCTCTCCGGTTTGCTGTGTGAGATGACAGTGTGGGTGTTGACGCGTATTGCCTGCAATTGTTCTCCCAGCCTGAGGTCCCGCAGATGGTATTCCCTTCTCCAGCAGCTACTCCCTAACAGCCTGAGACAGGTTGTTATAGGACATGAAGTCGCTAGAGCCTCTCTTATATTGAAAACAAAGGCAACCCTTCTGATAAATGGTAACTGTTGGTAGATCTATTAGGAAAGATAACAGTATGTGGAGATGGGCTGGAAGAGGAATTTGCCCAGCATGGTTAGAAATTTCAGAAGGAAGAAGTCTCTTAATGGTTTGGCAAGAGACCAAGAAAGCCATTGAAGGGTTGAGTCACATATGTGAGATACCATGTACCATCCTGAAACCCAGCAGCAGGGTTTGAGAAGGAAGAGAAGAAACAGATACTAGTTATAAAGAAAGCTGGGTTTTGTGGTGCTTGGACTTAGGAGGTTTGGGTTCAAATGCTGTCTATACTTTCCTGCTGAAAGTATGATCTTAGAACAGCAGAGTTGATGTCACCTAGGAGATTATTAGATTATTAGAAAGGGATATATTAAGGCCTCACCCTGAACTGTGCCAAATTAGAATCTGCACTTCAACAAGATTTCCCATGTGATTTTTTTTTTCTTGAGATGGAGTCTCACTCTGTTACCCAGGCTGGAGTGCAGTGGTGCAATCTCGGCTCACTGCAACCTCTGCCTCCTGGATTCAAGAGATTCTCCTGCCTCAGCCTCCCGAGTAGTTGTGATTACAGGCACCTGCCACCACTCCTGGCTAATTTTTTTGTATTTTTAGTAGAGACAGGATTTCACCACGTTGTCCAGGCTGGTCTTGAACTCCTGATCTCAGGTGATCCCCCCGCTTCGGCCTCCCAAAGCGCTGGGATTACAGGAGTGAGCCACCACGCCTGAGTCCCATGTGATTCTTATGCACATTCAAGTTGGAGAAGCATTGGTCTATACTAAGAATGGCTAAAGTGACTTTTTAAGTTAGACGCTATACTTCAATATTCTATTCTTAACTAAAAAATGAGTTTTAGAGCTACCTCACTATTAGTGCACATATTTAAAAAATATATTTGGATGTATTTATGAAACATAAAGCTTTTTAGAAACAATATGTGAGCAAAGAGCTGTTAAAGCCAAGAATTCAGAGACTTCCTGCAAGCAATCTCATTTTTCATACCAGCAGCATTCCATGCCCAAATAGTGGTAGCTGCATGCACCCAGATAATGGGGAAAGGAGGAGCAACAGGAAACTCAATGTTGGGTGTGTGGGGAGGCTAGTGGTGGTGTGTATGATAGAAATCAGGTGGTGTGTAATAAGATCATATTGGCTCCCAAAGAAAATGAACCTTGTATCCTAATTAACATGTTGCATTTTTCTGAAATTCCATAGATTGAATAGATAACATCATAGAGTTACTTCTGGATTTAAGCTGAGCCTATGATGCACATATTACCTTGTGCCAGATTTGACCAAATGGCTTTAAATTGTATAGCAATGTGACCTGGCAATAGCAATATAGATTTAATAATAATTGGAAATGATTAATTTGCATATCCACATTTCCAATGATAAATGTGAAAGAAGTATGAGAAAAAATTCTCTCCGCCTTTTTTTAAAAATTTCTGTCAGAATTAGTGTTCATTTGGTAATGACGGTTCCCCTAATGTTAAACTGTTTCTCAGAGTTGACATTCTCTATTCACAACTTTTTTTTTTACGGGCTCTGAAATCACATTATCACAGTTGTTTCATTTTCTAATTTTCATCTTCATTTCTAGTTACAATTTTGACCAGCTTTTAGCACTTCTTTCTTGTAGGAAAATATTATTACATGTAACGATTTCCTTTTAGTGTGCTGCACTGCAGTATGTAAAAATAATATCTATGTGAATATAAATATAATTCACTGAATTTAGAATCCTGACATATGTAACTCAAAGATTTAGCTGTATTCTAGGTTTGCAGACTTAAATGGACTAAAGGGAAGGAAAATGCAAAAATTTAATATTTCTGAGTATGCTAAATTTGTTAATGTAGCATTAAGTTAATTATGGACTATGAATAATTAAATGTGTTTAATGAGATTCTTTGAAATTTCCTTCTATTTTATCATATTTCAGGCTTGATAGTAAAATAGTGCCTCAAACGGGATGGACTAGAGATAACAAACTTTGATCCTTCCGATTATAATTACTTTTTAAAAAGGCCTTTAAAAATAACTGAATTATCTTTAATAACATATGTTGAATGCCAAACCAAAAGATGACAATACTTGGTAAACTGTTAACTGTTTTCACTATTTGCATCCTGAGGTATTGACAAATTGCACATATTTTTAGAAATCATAAGTGATGTTACTTTGCAAGGAGCCTTTTTCCTGCAAGTTATTTTTTTATGAAAATGAACTTTTCTATGACTCACCATGTTTCTCAGTGATAGCAAATACTGCAACTTTTTTCAGCATGATTAAACTTAGCTACCTTAATTTTCCAAGATAGTACTTTAATCTCAGTCATATTGGGCTGGTCCTGAAAAATTGCTGTAGGGTTATTTGGACTAAAGAAGTTCAAAGAGTGAAAGATAGTACCAGCTTCAGCTTCAAAAAGTATACTTCCCAGAGAGAATCTGGGACTGAGTGAAGTGTGGGAAGGCCAGGGACGGAAAATAAACAGGAAGTTCTCCCTTTCCTTTTAAAGGCTTCCCCGGGGCTCTGATACAATTTTAGGACTTGAAGTGATGCTCTGGATTTAGGAAGCTGAAGTCTAAAGAATGCTAGTGTCTTGTTCAAGATCCTATAACTAGTTGGTGACAGAGTTAGGATTATAATCTCCTAGTTTAGCAGTTTTGTTTTCCAGTTTTATGTTCATTACACCACAAATTTGCACATACAGAAGAATTACATCATGTGTGTATGGTGCATGTATACATGGTATATATGGTGCATGTATATATGTGCATACATGCATATATATGTATACATATATGAACTATCATGTACAGACATGCCCTGCATAACGACATTTTAGTTAACAATGGACTGCATATATGATCATGGTCCTGCAAGATTGTAATACTGTATTTTTACTGTACCTTTTCTATATTTACATATGTTTATATACACAAATACTTACCATTGTGTTACAGCTGCTTAAGGTATTCAGTACAGGAACATGCTGTACAGGTTTGTAGCCTAGTGCAATAGGCTATACCATGCAGCCTATGTGTGAAGTAGACAACAATATCTAAGTTTGTGTAAGTGTATTCTATGATGTTTGCACAATGATGAACTTGCCTAATGATGCATTTCTCAGAACATATCCCTGTTGTTAAGTGACACATGGCTGTATATACATATTAGTATAAGTAAAAAAAAAAAAAAAAAAAAAAAACTTGATAGTAATATTTTTGAGCATTAACTATTTTTGATTTTCTGGTCATATATTTTGCAAAAGCAGACAGACAGACACCACTACACTGGATATGATCACTTTCTCAGAACAGTCCCGGAAGTTGCACTATAGAAATACAGGTTTTCATTTGTATGCATGTATATATGTATGTATGTATTTATTACCTTTTAAGTTCAGGGTAGAAGTTCAGGTTTGTTACATAGGTAAACTTGTGTCATGGGGGTTTGTTGTACAGATTATTTCATCACCCAGGTCTTAACCCTAGTACCCATTAGTTATTTTTTCTGATCCTCTCCCACCTCCCACCCTCCACCCTCTGAAAGGCTCCAGTGTGTGTTGGTCCCCTCTATGTGTCTATATATTCTCATCCTTTAGCTCCTGCTTATAATTGAGAACATGCAGTATTTGGTTTTCTGTTTCTGTGTTAGTTTGTTAAGGATAATGGCCTCCAACTCCATCTATTTCCCTGCAATGACATGATTGCTTTCTTTCTTTACGGCTGCATAGTATTCCATGGTGTATATGTACCACATTTTCTTTATCCAGTCTATCCACATTTTCTTCATCCAGAGCATTTAGGTTGATTTCACATCTTTGCTATTGTTAGTAGTGCTGCAATGAACATACACATGCATGTTTTAAAATGAAAGACTAAACTGCAATTATTCCTTAATCATTAGATCATTTAAAATTAGCTCTCTGTCAAAGGAATGTTTGTGGTCATTCATATCAATTTCAGATAGGTACTTTTATGAAAATATTATTAGTATTTGAATAAATGCAATAAGATCTATTTTAAACATGCTCATGTGTAATGATTTGTTTTCAATGTTTACTTTTAGTTTACTCAGCAGTTAAACATTAAGGAACTAGTTTATCATCTCCTTTTTTTATAATTATGCTCCTGAAAGTTCTTTTCTTTCTTTTTTATTTATTTTTTTCGTTTAATATGATGATGTAGATATGACAATCTAGGAATAAACACCCAAATTTTAACAATGATAGTCTTAATGCACATCAGGCAAAATGCAAAGAACAGAATGTGTAAAGTCCATTGGAGGAACCTCCTTTCTGTGTGTATCATTTTGTCATATTATGTTAAATGAAAATTACATGGTGATCCATACTTGGACAATTGGCCCGTATGAAACTGTTTTCTGCTGACGTGTCGCTGCTTGTTTATTTATATGGCTGTCAGAGCGTGGCTAAAATGGGTTATTTTGTGTGTATGTGGGAACCGGAAGGGGTATTTCCTATATTAAAGAGTGTGGTTAATTGTTGAATGCTTTAATGCTACCACAATTTAAAACCCACATTCACCCATAAAACTTAAATCCCACAGTGTAACCATATTTGGCTACATAGAGATTAAAAAGAAAAAAACAAAACAAAACTACTACCTATCACAAATGTCCATGGACTTAAGTATTTTAATTTATAAACAGTAAAGCATATAGCTCTATGAATTTTGACAAATGCATAGAATTGTGTAATCACCATCACATTCAAGATACAGAGTAGTTATTTTATTTCTCCTAAATCTCCCTCGTGATTTGGAAAACACTCCGTTTCTAGCTACTGGCAACCAACTTGAAAACTCCTATAGTTTTGCATTTTCTAAAGTATCTTATAAATAAAATCACACAGTATATATCCTTTTAAGTCTAGCTTCTTTCACTTAATGCTTATATGTTTCATCCTTGTTGTATGAGTCAATAATTTGCTTTTATTTCTCAGTTGTATTCCATTGTCTGGATGTATAACTGAAAAATATTTGAGTTGGTTCCAGTTTTGGGCAATTGTGAATAATGCTGTTTTAAAAATTCTCACACGGGTTTCTCTGTGGACATACGTCTTCATTTTTCTTGGGTAAATATCTAGGAGTGTGGTAAGTATATGTGAACTTGTAACAAGAAATTTAGCAACTCTCTCCCAAAGAGGCTCTACCATATTTCATTCTGAATTTTACATCAGCAGTGGATGAGAGCTCCAGTGCCTCTACAGCCTTGGTGTTGTCAGCTTTTGCTTTTGTTGTTGTTTGTTTGTTTTCATTTTATCCTTCTAATAGGTGGATACTGGTTTCTCATGGATTTAACTTAATTTTTTGTAATAACTCATGATGTTGAGAATTTTTAATATGCTTATTTGTCATCTACCTATTTTCTGTGGATATGTGTCTTTTTAAATATTTTGCTCATTTTTAAATTGGGACTTTTGCTTTCTTTTTGAGTTTTGGGAGTTCTTTATATATTCTGAGTATAAATTTTTTATTGAATATGTGATTTGGATACATTTTTTCCCAGTCTCTGGCTTGTCTTTTCATTCTCTTAGCCTTATGTTTTGCAGAGCAAAAGTTCTTAATTTTGGTTTACCAAGTTTTTCCCTATGATCATACCTTGATGTCACATCTAAACCCATCATCACCAAACTTAGTATGCAGATTTCCTCCTATTTTTAAAGAAATATTATAGTTTTACATTTTATATTTAAGTCTGCAGTCAATTTTGAGTCAGTTATGTGTAAATTATGATTTAAGAATCTTGGCTCTTTTTTTTTTTTTTAAACATAGCATACCTAGTTGTAAAGCAACATTTGTTGAAAAACTGTCCTTTCTCTATTGATTTCCTTTGCATCACCCAGCCATGGCCTCCTCAAAATTGGGGAGAATTGACACTTGAACAGTAATGAATTTTCCAATCTACCACCATGGGAACTCTCCACTTTACGTCTTGGATATATGTTTAATTGGAGATTATTGAGAAAATCTAGTAACTCACATGAACAACTATTGTCTGGTACGTAGTAAGCATTCAATAAATACTTATTGGATAAAGTAGCAGCTTAACAAAGATACTATTAATTTTGCTTTTTCTCCCCATATACTGTCAGCTAGGGAAAACTTCAGCAGTAAAGGAATTTACACATTACCTTAAAAAAAAGAAAAAAATAAGTCTCTATGGGATTTGCCATAATGGTTACTGAGTTCAGTTGTCAAAATGAAGTTCTAGCAGTACCATGGAAGGGGTTTGTTTCTTCTTTGGATAGGGGGAAGTAACAAGTGGCTTTGTAAGGCAGGATACAGTTTGTTTTTAAAAAGGTCCTCTCCCTCCTCCTTCCTCATTTAAGTTTCTGTGAGATTTTTGGATCTTATTAAGAGTCTTGCTATTGTGGAATAGAAAGAATGCAAAGAACATCTCTTTCAGTGATTATAAAATTTTATTTTTCATCACAGCACTGTTTTTCAAAAGAAATCTTAGCCAGAAACACAGTCAGAACAGATAAAAGCAGAGCTACTCAGGTTGAAATGAGCTCTGCAGAGATATTTGAAAGCCTCATACCATTACTGCAGTGATGAGAAAACAGAGCCTCAAAGAGATTATGTAACTTGCTCAAGGTTGCACACGAAATGGATGTGGAAGCGTGGAGCCCCCATCTTCTGATTCTTAGGACAAAGCTCCAAATGACTGTCTTTTCACATTTTTTCTCAGGTTGTATTACATGTTTCTATGGGAACTGTGTTTTATATTTCCTTTGCACGCTCTCATGAGAAATGTGCCTGGACTTTTTCTTAGCTTAAATATTTGATTTGAGGTGTGGACACCTTGCAGTCCCTTCTCTGTAGGAAGAAGCTCTCATTAATGCTAAGCCTCCCCTGTTGATATTTTATTTATGTTATTCCTGCATCCAGATGGAAAATATTGGTAGACCTGGGAGACAGAGATCACCGAAAACTAGATAGCAGGATAGTTTGAGAGGGGCACCTAGTTAGTACAGGACAGTGCTATTCTAGTGATTACCCATGGCTCCATGAGCACCATGGAGGTGCTTCTGAACTTAAAAGTTTGTTTTTATCTTGGTGTAAAATGCTTCCCGACATCTCAGAGAAGATGGAAAACCCTCCTGAGATTTGCAAATTAGGTTGTTTAAACATGTTGCAAGTATAATTCCTTAAACATGTACATTAAACGTGAATAAACAAGAAAACTCCAAACAGAAATTGGATGAGTCCTGCCTAAGATGACAGTCACCATTCCTGATTTGAGAGTAGCAGCACTCTTTCCTAACCCTAAATATTTTTTATGGGACAGGGATTTTATGAAGGCCACTTACTCATGTATGCTGAATGCCCAGAAGAGCGCTGACACATAGTAGACACTTACTAAATTTTTCATAAATTGAATGAAAGATGAAATAAAATAGTTCTCATTTAGCTCTCAGCTTGAATATCAACAATTTAAAGATGTCCACCCTGGCCATCTTACCTGTAAACCACAACCTCATCATTCTTAATTCCTTTAACTAACTTTATTTTCTTTAAATCTTATAAATAGCACTGACATTGCATTACATGTATATTTATTCATTTTCTATCTTACCCCCTAGAATAGAATCTCCAGGAGAGCAAGGACTGTTTAATTTTTTTTATCAATGTATATCTGAAGTACCCAGAATGGTCGTTGCCATATTATATTTTTAAAAGTGTTCAATATGTGTTCCTTGAATGAGTAAAATGCTTCATGTCTGCTTGGGACTATTCTACTCAAAATGAAAGACAAGATCTATGTCACCTCATGTCCTTGCCTGTCCCCGTGATACAGGGAAATCATTAAAGAGAGAGGAGTAGGTGTTTCAAAATGAACACAACATCTTTTATTATTATTATTATTATTATTATACTTTAAGTTTTAGGGTACATGTGCACAATGTGCAGGTTAGTTACCTATGTATACATGTGCCATGCTGGTGTGCTGCACCCATTAACTCGCCATTTAGCATTAGGTATATCTCCTAATGCTATCTCTCTCCCCTTCCCCCACCCCACAACCATCCCCAGAGTGTGATGTTCCCCTTCCTGTGTCCATGTGTTCTCATTGTTCAATTCCCATCTATGAGTGAGAACATGCGGTGTTTAGTTTTTTGTCCTTGCGATAGTTTACTGAGAATGATGATTTCCAATTTTATCCATGTCCCTACAAAGGACATGAACTCATCATTTTTTATGGCTGCATAGTATTCCATGGTGTATATGTGCCACATTTTCTTAATCCAGTCTATCATTGTTGGACATTTGGGTTGGTTCCAAGTCTTTGCTATTGTGAATAGTGCCGCAATAAACATACGTGTGCATGTGTCTTTATAGCAGCATGATTTATAGTCCCTTGGGTATGTACCCAGTAATGGGATGGCTGGGTCAAATGGTATTTCTAGTTTTAGATCCCTGAGGAATCACCACACTGACTTCCACAATGGTTGAACTAGTTTACAGTCCCACCAACAGTGTAAAAGTGTTCCTATTTCTCCACATCCTCTCCAGCACCTGTTGTTTCCTGACTTTTTAATGATTGCCATTCTAACTGGTGTGAGATGGTATCTCATTGTGGTTTTGATTTGCATTTCTCTGATGGCCAGTGATGGTGAGCATTTTTTCATGTGTTTTTTGGCTGCATAAATGTCTTCTTTTGAGAAGTGTCGGTTCATGTCCTTTGCCCACTTTTTGATGGGGTTGTTTGTTTTTTTCTTGTAAATTTGTTGGAGTTCATTGTAGATTCTGGATATTAGCCCTTTGTCAGATGAGTAGGTTGCAAACATTTTCTCCCATTTTGTAGGTTGCCTGTTCACTCTGCTGGTAGTTTCTTTTGCTGTGCAGAAGCTCTTTAGTTTAATTAGATCCCATTTGTCAATTTTGGCTTTTGTTGCCATTGCTTTTGGTGTTTTAGACATGAAGTCCTTGCCCATGCCTATGTCCTGAATGGTAATGCCTAGGTTTTCTTCTAGGGTTTTTATGGTTTTAGGTCTAACGTTTAAGTCTTTAATCCATCTTGAATTAATTTTTGTATAAGGTGTAAGGAAGGGATCCAGTTTCAGCTTTCTACATATGGCTAGCCAGTTTTCCCAGCACCATTTATTAAATAGGGAGTCCTTTCCCCATTGCTTGTTTTTCTCAGGTTTGTCAAAGATCAGATAGTTGTAGATATGCGACATTATTTCTGAGGGCTCTGTTCTGTTCCATTGATCTCTATCTCTGTTTTGGTACCAGTACCATGCTTTTTTGGTTACTGTAGCCTTGTAGTATAGTTTGAAGTCAGGTAACGTGATGCCTCCAGCTTTGTTCTTTTGGCTTAGGATTGACTTGGCGATGCGGGCTCTTTTTTGGTTCCATATGAACTTTAAAGTAGTTTTTTCAATTCTGTGAAGAAAGTCATTGGTAGCTTGATGGGGATGGCATTGAATCTATAAATTACCTTGGGCACTATGGCCATTTTCACGATATTGATTCTTCCTACCCATGAGCATGGGATGTTCTTCCATTTGTTTGTATCCTCTTTTATTTCATTGAACAGTGGTTTATAGTTCTCCTTGAAGAGGTCCTTCACGTCCCTTGTAAGTTGGATTCCTAAGTATTTTATTCTCTTTGAAGCAATTGTGAATGGGAGTTCACTCATGATTTGGCTCTCTGTTTGTTATTGGGTTATAAGAATGCTTGTGATTTTTGTACATTGATTTTGTATCCTGATCAACAGAATATACATTTTTTTCAGCACCACACCACACCTATTCCAAAATTGACCACATAGTTGGAAGTAAAGCACTCCTCAGCAAATGTAAAAGAAAAGAAATTATAACAAACTGTCTCTCAGACCACAGTGCAATCAAACTAGAACTCAGAATTAAGAAACTCACGCAAAACAGCTCAACTACATGGAAACTGAACAACCTGCTCCTGAATGACTACTGGGTACATAACAAAATGAAGGCAGAAATACAGATGTTCTTTGAAACCAACAAGAACAAAGACACAATGTACCAGAATCTCTGGGACACATTCAAAGCAGTGTGTAGAGGAAAATTTGTAGCACTAAATGCCCACAAGAGAAAGCAGGAAAGATCCAAAATTGACACCCTAACATCACAATTAAAAGAACTAGAAAAGCAAAAGCAAACACATTCAAAAGCTAGCAGAAGGCAAGAAATAACTAAAATCAGAGCAGAACTGAAGGAAATAGAGACCAAAAAACCCTTCAAAAAATTAATGAATCCAGGAGCTGGTTTTTTGAAAGGATCAACAAAATTGATAGACTGCTAGCAAGACTAATAAAGAAAAAAAGAGAGAAGAATCAAATAGACGCAATAAAAAATGATAAAGGGGATATCACCACTGATCCCACAGAAGTACAAACTACCATCAGAGAATACTACAAACACCTCTACGCAAATAAACTAGAAAATCTAGAAGAAATGGATAAATTCCTCGACACATACACTCTCCTAAGACTAAACCAGGAAGAAGTTGAATCTCTGAATAGACCAATAACAGGCTCTGAAATTGTGGCAATAATCAATAGCTTACCAACCAAAAAGAGTCCAGGACCAGATGCATTCACAGCCGAATTCTACCAGAGGTACAAGGAGGAACTGGTACCATTCCTTCTGAAACTATTCCAATCCATAGAAAAAGAGGGAATCCTCCCTAACTCGTTTTATGAGGCCAGCATCATCCTGATACCAAGGCCGGGCAGAGACACAACCAAAAAAGAGAATTTTAGACCAATATCCTTGATGAACATTGATGTAAAAATCCTCAATAAAATACTGGCAAACCGAATCCAGCAGCACATCAAAAAGCTTGTCCACTATGATCAAGTGGGCTTCATCCCTGGGATGCAAGGCTGGTTCAATATACTCAAATCAATAAATGTAATCCAGCATATAAACAGAACCAAAGACAAAAACCACATGATTATCTCAATAGATGCAGAAAAGGCCTTTGACAAAATTCAACAACCCTTCATGCTAAAAACTCTCAAGAAATTAGGTATTGATGGGACGTATCTCAAAATAATAAGAGCTATCTATGACAAACCCACAGCCAATATCATACTGAATGGGCAAAAACTGGGAGCATTCCCTTTGAAAACTGGCACAAGACAGGGATGCCCTCTCTCACCACTCCTGTTCAACATAGTTTTGGAAGTTCCGGCCAGGGCAATTAGGCAGGAGAAGGAAATAAAGGGTATTCAATTAGGAAAAGAGGAAGTTAAATTGTCCCTGTTTGCAGATGACATGATTGTATATCTAGAAAACCCTATTGTCTCGGCCCAAAATCTCCTTAAGCTGATGAACCCAACATCTTTAACTGAAAAAAGTGTATGTGCTGTTGTTTACCTGACTTTTTAAAAATCACTCTGTTGTTTTACTGGTGTGTAAACTGTCTTTGGTCAATGTCTGGTGGTCTGTTTTACATCACCTTCAGTAGAAATGCTTCCGGTACATCTTCAATGCAGGATTGGCTGTTAGGTTCCCTGAGCTCCTGCCTTTTATTCTATTTTTAGAACCCTCCATTGGGCACCAGTTAGGATTATACTTAAATTGTCCTCACTGACAGTAATGGGGAGAAAATGTTCTTCTTAGATTGGTGGTATTGGCTCTTCTGATCTGATCTTGTGCTAAAAATATAAGCACTATTGCATTGAGCAGAAACAAATGATTTGACAGAGACTTCAGAGGTGTTCCCTTGGGCTAAGGATGCTCACTGTTTCTGATGCCTGGGCCCCTTGCTTTTTGTATGTAATGACAGAAAAAAAAAAAAAAAAGCACTGAACCACAATCAGAAAGATCTGACTTCTATTCCTAAATACCACAGGTTCTTTATGACCTCAGGCAGAATTCTTAACCTCTCCCTCCCATGGTGTTATTATCTTTAATATGATAAAAGTGTCATCTTCCTTTTAGAAATGGAAATCTTAAAAAGGTGAATCAACACATGTAAATAAAGCACTATGAGGCCTTTAGGAAGGAAGTTCTTACCATGAGATAAGACATCAGTAGATTGGCCATTCTGCTACGTTCTGATGAGACTTTTCTACTCAGTAGACTGCTTGTTATCAGGTGTGGGAGATGGCTCCAGTGTTCTCCTATTTATTATGCATAAGAGTTAGATGTTTGTTCTAACTCCCAGGACTAGTAATCTAGAAACTGAAAGGAGCTCTGATTCCATGGAGGGGTGCAGGAAATTCTTTGGAGAGGAAGTCAGGTATGCCTGCAGGTCTACAGAGGGAGTGCTTCATAACACACGTGTGGGTCTCACTGGATTCTTTTTGAGCATATGAAATGACCTGGTTCTATTGAATTTCACTGTCAATGCAGTTTCTTGTTTACGTTGACAAGCTGCAAATGCACTATGTAGTGGATTAATGCTAGGAGCTGCATGCAAAGTTTGCCAGTAACTGGTTTGTTTACTTCAAGGAGCAACCATGAATTTCACTGTCTAGTCAATGCAAAACGAATCTACATTAGCTATGTTCCATGCTCCTGCATCTTAGATTTCTGAAGGCACCCCTCTCAGAACTCCTAATCAGGTGGGGGCGGGTGTGTATGTGTGTGCGTGTGTGTGTTTGTTTTCTCTCTTCTTCACTGTTTTGGACAAATTGGAGATGGACATCTGGAGATTAGGGTTTTTACAGACTTTGGAAAAAAAAAAGTCATTCAGCTGTTTAACTCCCCTCTTAAACTCATTAAGAATATAGCCAGAAGCCTGACGCCACCGTGGGCTTTTTTTTTTTTTTTTTTTTTTTAACTGTAGCATTCTGCATGTAAAAATAGCAGCTTTGGGTGTGCTGCTGACAGGCATTTATTAAAGGGGATGATGATGATGATGATGATTGCCCTCTGACTTTCTGCTACTATCTAAGTCACATGACAACATTTAAAAGTAGTAAATTTGATCTTGATGAAAGGATCTCTCTACCCAGGGAACTTGTCATAGTGTACAAAGCCCTGACTACTCACTCCAAATTCCTTGTGATTCATTTAACTTAATGACTATGATCTTCATAAATGCCATGTACAAGTACTGAGACTGGCTTAAGAAATCACAGAAAGTGGACAAAAAAGGAGCTACCATAATCCATCTCTTATGTGGGTAGCAGAAAGCGTTGTTAGTTTTTCTAGTAGGATAAGTCTTTAAGTTTTCTGTCCTATAAAATATTATAGAGTATGGATACTACATCAGTGGGTCTTAATCCTGGTCATATATTACAACCATCTTGAGGGCTTTTAAAAAAGACGTGTTCTAGGGCCATTAAAGCTGACCTCAGATTCTTGATTGGAATGGGACCCAAATCCTGATGTGTTTGTTTTGTTTATTTTTGTTTCTGAAGCTCTCTAGGTTGTTTGAAAGTGCTGGTAAGGTTGATAACCACCTGTTTTAGTATTCATTAATTCTATTAGTCTAATTTTTTTCTGGCTCTATATACTGGAGCCAAGATAGGAACAAATAACATCTAAAATAGACCCAAGAGCCTATGACCAAACTGTGATTTCAAAGTACCTCAAAGGCAGGAACAATGTCTTTATTTCTTCTTTGTGTGCTCTTGAATACTTATGCTGTACCTTAGTGCAGGATTTTAGTTGTCCTAAAGTTTAAAAATTATGGTGATTACTTTGCCATGTAGTTATAACACATTATCTTACCTCCATCCATCCTCAGACTGTAGCTTCCTTCTTCTAACTTTGCTATACTTTTCTTACAGCTGTTCTTGCCTTATT